>NW_006399804.1:5635225-5655046 GCF_000299155.1 Elephantulus edwardii | reverse complement strand
GGGGAAAAATCCTGTGTTTAACACCAAAATGCTATGGAAATTATAACTAAACTGAAATTTAAAGTCAGTGTAATATATGTTAGCAGATAGCCAAAATAACTCACTATGTTAGAGAATATATT
Organism: Elephantulus edwardii; assembly: GCF_000299155.1. Classification (NCBI taxonomy): domain Eukaryota; kingdom Metazoa; phylum Chordata; class Mammalia; order Macroscelidea; family Macroscelididae; genus Elephantulus; species Elephantulus edwardii. The sequence continues at coordinate 5,654,924 of NW_006399804.1, read as the reverse complement.
CTCTTTTTTTATTTTATTATATTTTGTGTGTGTACCGTCAAATCGGGTCTGACTGGTACAGGAGGAGATTGCCCCTCCTTCTCCAGCAAAGCATCTGGTGGATTTGAACTTTTTGCCTCTGGGATTACAGTGCAGCTTCTTGCCACTAGGCCACCAGAGCTCCCTTTATATTCTCATTTTAAAGAGCTCTGGAGGACTCCTGATAAGGAGCTATGCTGCCAACACAAATGCACACAGTTTGAATCCACCAGCTGCCTCCATGGAAGAAAAATGAGCCACAGTCTCTGCCCTTGTGATTTACAGCTTCTGAAAACTGCAGAAGTCAGCTTTGAGTTGGTTTTGACACAACAGCACATAAGAACAACAACAACAGTAATCACTATTATTGTTGCTGTGTGTTGTTGAGTCAGGTCCAATCCATACCTAATATTCCAGCTGATTTTATTTGGGGAGGGGGGGTTGTTTTGGTTTTTTTCCCCAACAGATTTTCAAAAGCAGTAAATTGCATGGGGCAGGGAGAGATTGCCCATCTTTCTCCCATGGAGTAGCTGGTGAATTTTAACTGTGTGCCTTAATCATTGTTAGTCCTATATATTCTTATTTTACAAAATATTGTATATAATTTTGTTTCCTACTTTATTCACCTAATAATTCATTATCATTAGGAATATTGCTAATTTTTAATGACTTCAGCAGCATATTTTAAGCATATCTCAGAATAACCTCTCCATAACTCATGCATATTAGTCTTCATTTATACTATTTTTAGCTCTGCTTATTGGAACATTTCTTTTAAAAAATAAGCATACAAACAATCCCCAGCTTTATTGTGTATCATTTCATGTATCATACATTTTACTGATTTGAACTATATATTGTTGCTATGTACCATAGAGTCAGAATTGATCCATCATAGCTGACCTCCGGTAGATTTTCAGAGGCACTTAATCACAGGGGAGGAGATTGCCCATCCTTCTCCTGCAGAGCAGCTGTTGGCCTTGAACCTCGTGCCTTTGGGATTGCAGTGCAGCTTCTTGCCACTAGGCCATCAGAACTTCCTTTAATCTGTGCAAATCAATGCTTTTAGTGTAGTCAAAGGGTTATATAACTATCACCACACTCTAAATTTAGAGCAATTCCATCCCTTCTAAAGAAAAGTCACTACTTTGCTTCTTCCCCACTACTGTTCCCTGGTAACTACTCACCTACATCAGACTTTATTGGTGATTTATTTTGGGTGTTTCATTTAAGTACATCATATGCAGTGGCTGGCCTTTGTAACCGGCTTCTTCCACTTCGCCAGATGTTTTCAAGGTCCATCCATGCTGTAGCATGAATCAGTACTTCATAGCACTTTGTGGCCGAATAGTATTCTGTTATTAGATTATGTGCTACATCCTGTTTATCTGTTCACCAGTTGATGGACAGTTAATGCTGCTATGAACATTCTTGTATACATTTTTTTGGTGTGGATGTATGTATGTCTTCACTTTTCTTGGGTGTGCATTCTGGACTAGAATTGGTTTGCGATGGAAACCATTCAAGGGCAGTGAGTGTTTTGGTCTTAGTTGGCCAAGTAGTGTTTGAATCGGCAGTAGAAGAATTTCTCATCACAGCAAATTCATTTCAGAGGCTTGTGTTGTCTCTAAATATGTTGCTCTTTCAACAGCTTGATTTCTTTTATCTTAGTTCCAGCGACAGAACAGATTATTTTCCGTAAAGCAACAGAGTTAAAGAAGTGTACAAAGATTTGGGAAATAGCCACTAAAGAAAGTGTGACAGGGCTCCCTACTTTCCGTTTGAGTTTTATGTTACACACTCTTACAAAGAATGCTAGTTTTATTGTTGTTGGTGGTGGTAAATGCCATTGAATTGAGTACTACTCATAGCTACTCTATGAACAACAGATCTGAACCCTGTCCTATCCTGTGCCATCCTCACACTTTCTGACACATTCTAGTTCCTTGCAGGAGTCATAGTGTCAGTCCTGGTTGAGGGTCTTCCTCTCTTTTGTCCACCTTCCATCTTCCCAAGCGTGATGTCTCTCTCCAGAGAATAGCCTCTTCTAACAACATGCCTGAAGTATGTGAGACAAATCATCTTTGCCTCCAAAGAGCTCTCTGGCTACACTTTCTCCAAGGCATATGTGTTTGTCTTTTGGCAATCCAGGAGAGAGCTCAAAAGCATCAATTCTTCTTCTGTCATTCTTATTCATTGTCCAGCAAGTGATTGAAAAGACCATGACCTAAATCCTTCACACTTAGTCTTCACACTAACTTAGTCCTCACACATTACTTCTCGATAATTTGGAGTAGTCCCTGACTGCAAACTTTCCCTGTACAGTACATCTCCTGATCTCTGACTGCTGGTAACAAGAGTGTTGATTGTGAATCCAAGTCAGATGAAATCATTGATAGCTTCATTCTTTTCTCCATTTATCATGATGTCGCCTGTTGGTCCTATGGTTAAGAAATTTTGTTTTCTTGAAAGGACTTAGGGACCTGCGAACCATGTATGTGGATGCGTAAATCTACTGTGGCTAGTGTGAGGAATGTGGAGCCAGCCCTGTTCTTTGTGTAGTCCCATGACTAGGGCTTAATTTCTCACATCTTGTTGAAAGGGACATTGGCAAAGCTAAAGGTGATGCAATGGATGTGAAAACAGACCCACATTTAAAAATAATCTTTGTATGTTTTATTCCTAATGTTTTGAAAGAATGCAACTTACAGGAATTTTAACTATTGTCCTGAACCTGTAAAATCTGTGTTAACAAAATTGATAGACTGCTTTTCATTTACAGGCACCAGAGTGGCAGATGAGTGAGCGTTTTAGTATTTTTAGATTCCTTTAAGAGTCCTTAGTGGCCTATCATATTGACTCTTCATTAAAGCATACTTAGGCTCCTTTTAATAAACCCTCAAAGTGTTGCCATCATTTAGACTTCAGCTAGGAGGCTGTGTGAGTGCCCTCTTGCAGGACTGAAATGCTAAAGTTATATTTAGCATCATTAAAAAAATTGATTGTTTCAGGTTCTACAGTTGCTTGGAATGAGCTGTACTAAGCAAATAATTTCTAGGGAACGGGCAACTAGAGGTGATTCTGTAGACACCTAAAACATTTTTAGGATTTGTTTGATGAAAACTTTGAAATATTGGAAAAGCAGAGAAAATTGTGTAACAGCCTCCATGTACTTGTTTCTCAGCTTGAGCATTTAACACCCCAGAGATACCTGTGATTTACCATCCTGTGTGGGTCCCTGACGGCAGTCAGTGCTGCTGCACATTGCGGTCATGGCAAGTCAGATTCAAGCTATGTGACGAGAGTGGAATGCCACAGAGCAGTTATGTGAACGTTCTGTTCTTCCACATTGTGGGATCCTTAGAGAGTTCTTCCTTGATGCTCGAATCTTCACAGACCCTTTCCCTAATCCTATCCTCCTTGTTGGCCCCTTTGTTTCATTTGTAACCATTTTATAATTTGTCATTTATATAGAAGAATTGATGCCTTGGAGTTGTGGTGTTGGAAGAGAGTACTGAATATCCCATGAACTGCCTAAAGAGCAAACGGATATATTTTGGAGAAAGTTCAACAGGATTGCCCTTTAAAGGCAAAGAGGGTGAAACCTTGTCTCACTTATTTGGGGTGAATTGTTATATCTGTCAAGTACTTCTCATAACGACCCTCATCATCTCTGACATAATTGAGCCCATAGCACTGGAGTCACTCTGTCAATCTATCTCATTAGGGCCTTCCTCTCTTTAACTCACCTTCCATTTTTCCAAGCATGATATCCTTTTCCAGTGAATAGCCACTCCTAACAACATGCCCAAAATATGTGGGATGAAACTTCACCACTCTTGCCTCTAAGGAGCAGAGCACTCTACACTGTCTGCACCTTCTCCAAGACACATCTGTTTGTTCTTTTAGCAGTCGAAGGGGTGTTCAGTACTCTTCTCCAACACCACAACTCAAAGGCATAGATTATTCTTCCATCATCTTTGTTCATTGCCCTGCTCTCAGGTGCATAGCAAGTGATTGAAAAACCATGGGCATGTTGTTAGGAGGGGCTGGCTATTCCTTGGAAAGGGCTATCATGCTTGGAAAGGTAGAGGGTTACCAAAAGAGAGGAAGACATGGGTTCAAAAGTGTCAGAAATTATCAGAATGGTGCAGGATAGAACAGGATTCGGATCTGTTGTTCATAGGGTCACTATGAAGCTTACTCAACAGCACCTAACTACAACAACAACATTTGAAGACCATTGTCCTACAATAATGTCATCTCCATGATGGGTACAGCCCACCAAAGCATTGATGCCCCCTGAATGCCCAGGGGCATGCAAACACTAGAGTTGGAACTATCAATGGCAGCCAGATCCAACACCTCCTTCCTCGCCCCCAACATGTAAATTGTAATTGCCTTAATTATCTTGAGATGAAACTCATAGATTGCATAAACTATCAACTGTTGTTGTTGTTAAGTGCCGTCGAGTAGTAGGCGACTCATAGTGACCCTATGAACAAAAGTCCTCGACAGTTGTGTGACTTTCATCCTTTCTCCAAAACCATCAATGCATGTAATTTTTTTCACAGAATGTAATGGCCTAACTATAATTTGGAAAAGAAATACATTGCAATGATTTCCAATAGGAGTTTCTGCATCGTACAAATGGTCAAGGCCCTTTGAAAACCAAAAAGTTTTAAGTGGTTCCTCAGAAAAAAGTCCTGATGTTCTGTACCTGGAAAATCAGCCAGTGATAACCTTATGAAGCACATGGAATTGCAATGAGTCAGAACTGACTTGATGGCAAATAGTTTGTGATGAAATAATAATGTACTTTTCTTTCTCGTCCAAGTAGTGGCAGAGAAGTTTGTATCAAACTACCCTTACCCTTCACACAAAGATAATTTATAAACTCTGCTTTGAATTTGTAAACACTCACACACACACACACACACACACACACACACACACACACACACATGCGTACACTCTATCACTCTCTTATCCTTTGTGTGAAAGTTTGAGACCAGTAATATGAGAGTGATTGTTCTGAACTCGTTGGTCACTGCAGGCCTGTCCACAGAGGCCTTTTCTGACTTACTCTTCAATACTGTTGTTGCAATTAATACCTTGATGTCTAACCTGCTATCTTTATTGCTTTGTTGGGTGTACAACACACCCAACATCCTATGTCTCATTAATATAATAAAGAAAACCCGGTTAACAGATAGGATCACATCTGCGTGTGTAGGGGTTTGGTGGCCTCTGTACCATGTGACTCATAATGACCCTGTGTTACAGGGTGGAGATGCACCACAGCATATTCTAAGCTGTAGTTTGTTATAGGAGCAGGTAGAAGCTTTCCTTCTTCGGAGCCATGGAATGGATTTGAACCACCAACTGTTTGGTTTAGTCATGAGGTTTCCTTAACACATATTTTTTGGGAGAATCATACAATCCATAACAGAATGAATCTTTCTCTTGCCTTCTGATTTCTCAGCAGGAAGGGCTTATGCACGGTTTGAGCATGTCTCACTCTCATTTTCATTGCCGTGGAGTCAGAATCAGCACATAGCTGACCCTTCTGCAGGATTTCAAAGGGATATCATGCTTGGAAAGGAGGAGGGTCAGCGTAAGAGAGGAAGACCCCCAGCAAGATGGATTTCCATGGCAGCCACAGCAAGGGTCTCAAGTGTATCAGAGACGGTGAGGCTGGCACAGGATAGGACACGGTTCAGATCTGTTGTTCACAGGCCCTCTGTGAGTCATACTTGACTTGCTAGCACCTGACAACAACAAGTTGCACAGGAGATTTCCTGTAGTTCTCTCATGGAGAAGCTGGTGGACTTGAACCACTTGCCTTTGTGTTGGCAGTGCAACTCCTTACCCACTAGGCCATCAAAGAGCTGGAGCATAGGGAGCAGTAAAAAAAAAAATATAGCCCCTTCATCAGTCATTATTTTAGTCCAAAAGTTTCTTTTGATTATTCTCTTTCTTATGTTCTTATCCAAAAGTCCTCCTCGAAGTGAAATGATGCATTAGATGAAGAGTCACCACCTGTAACGTTTCTACTGTCACTTTCAGATTTCTAGATTCCTCCTCTTGATCTGACAATATGCACACAAAGTGCCATTTCATTCATCCAGCTAGGCAGAAAGCTGAGAGCTGATTTAATGGCTGTTGATTAAAGATTCTGTTACAGGACTAATTAGTGCCTCGCCTCTTGATGAGATCACACTGCCATTTGATCACTGTACAGTTTATTACTCGAAAGTTTTTTAGTGCCAATTTCAAAAGGAAAGGAATGCTTTTTTTATTAGTTCAGATGCAGTTTTATTTAAGGTAATTTGATAAAGAATCTTATTAAGCCGAAGAATATGTGAAATTAAAGTGCATATTGACTTGATAACAATTTTAGAGCCTCTGCTCACAGTGCAACAATGTGTTTAAAATGTTCTGCACTGAATATTAAAAGAGAGAAGCAACACATGAAGGAAGAACAGGAGCTGCCAGTTGTTATTAATGATCAAGAGAGATGGGGTCGGAAGGGGCTGGAAGATGGATGGCAGCTCTTTGACTATGAATGAGGTTGAGAAATAGTAACCAGTGTCTCCAAATCAATTAACTAATGAATAATAAATTGTGTTGCCAAATAATTTTCCTTCTTCCAAGTTGAGAACTGGAAGAAGAAAAGCTGAAGAAATAGCATTGAAGGGTGATAATTAGGGAATAGTTAGGGCTTTAACACTTCCTAGTATCTCCTCTCTTCTGAATATCATATTGAGTTTGGTAAATATGTGGAATTGAATTCTCAGGTCCTAAGAAATAGATTACATTAGTCATTGGAAGAAATGTCCTGTTTGCTAAGGAGACTGGATTTTTGCTGTTATAATGGCCTACAGACATTTCACATTTACTTTTTAAGAACTATGTTGTTTATGTTGTTGTTGTTATGTGCTGTTGAGTTACCTGAGACTAAGAGCGACCCTGTGGACAACAGCCCTAAACCCTGCTCTATCCTGTGCCAATCACAGAATAATGTTAAAAATTAAACATGTCAGGTAATCCTTCATAGTAATGGTGTGTATGACACAAGACTGTTTTGCTTGCCATTTTCCCTACTGCTTTATTAATACAAATGCTGTTTGGAGAATACTTAGTAATTGTACCACTTAAGAGAGTATGAATGAGAAACAATGTAAATTGTGAGGATGAAAAGTCAGAATGATGTCAGGTGCCAAAGACAACTATTCTGAACTCTGTTTACTTAAGGCAGTGTAACAAGTTCTGTCAGTGGCTACCTTATCTATCTTTTAGCTGCTCATGAAAAAAATGTAAAATTTTATAAAGCTAGAGTTTTCTCTATTTATAAAATTCTGTTTTCAAAAAGTATTTCCATCAATTGTCATCTGAGACCAAGAAAAATAGCAAATAGCATAACTGATGCATAGTAAGTATTTTTATAAAATACATGATGGACAACTGAAGGATGGACTTTAGAGTAATAAGAGCAGCCAGTTTACTTTCTTGTGTTCAAAAGTCCATTTTTGTCTCTTCTCCCACTTCCCTTACCTCGTTAGGACTGCAGTATATGTCTTATGAATAAAGATGACTTAGATTAAGCTTGAAAAAATGTGCTTTTGATGGGAAAAGCCACCAAAAACACATAAAAATGTAAGATTAAAGGAATTGTTAGAGAAGAATAGTATTAATACAAATTATAAGGGTTGTTTATGATTTACAACTATCCACCTTGTACAAACATTGTCAACTAGTTGTTCTAAGTCATTAAGGGTAATTAGTCCATTTCTCTGTGGTTCAATGCTTAGTTGTTAGCACGTGCTTGGTTGTCAGTATGAAACATGTATAATACCAAATTAGAAACAGGAAAAGGCAGAAGACCAGAGGTTGTGCATAGAACCACAAGGGTGGGCCAGGAAGCTGTGCTTGCAAAGCACACTTCTGAAGAAAAAAAGCTCATATTTCATTTGGTGAAGTGACTTTTCATTTGGCTATAATATTCGTCTGGGATGGCACTGTGAAGTCAATAAAACAACACCAAAGTACAACCTATTCTGTTGGAGGGAATATATAATTAACCCATACATATTAGTGCCATCCAGTATATTACTGAGGAAAAGGGTTTAAATACTAGTATGAATAAAAATAGTATCTGTTATTGTTCCCCCTGAGATAAAATTATAAGGATTGTCAGTCATCCTGCTTAAGGGTCTAGTTTATTATGGGTTGGGTTGGGAGCAGTGCTTTCTATCTCCCTATTATATAATAGTCCACAATTAGATGAATAGTGGGATTTCCCCCCTCCCTTTTCTTTTCTCACAGGGTCTGATGGTAGGTGACTTGGGAACAGAATAGAAAGTTATGGTTGTTTTGTAATCATGTTTATTATATGTTTAGTTATTATTAGAAAAATGTCATGCTTTTAAAACTTTTTTCCTGGGTATTACATGTCATCTAGGATGGCTGAATTCTAATCCTTAACTTACCTTTGACTTATTGTGGTAATTTTAATTAATCACTTCTGGGACTTTTCTTTTTCTTGTTCAAGATTTAGCAAAAGGAATAAATAAATAAAATCCTGACCCTAGGAGATTATAAACATAATTATAACGGAGCACAAATAGAGATGCACATGGACTGTTTTGTGACATGGAGAAACCAAATTCATCTTGGTAGGGAGTGGTGAGGAAGACTTCCTGGAGGAGTTGATACCCTAGCCCTGTCTAAGTAGCAATCATAGGGAATCGGGGGGTTTTGTGAGGCATGTGGGCCAGTTAGGGCAGTCACACACATTCATTAGTATGGAGGTGTGTTTAGAAGTCACAGGTCCAGGAGTGATCCCATAATAGAGGGCAGATGAGGTTGGAGGAATGAGAGCTCCAGATCTTCATTTCCTTTTCTAAAATGTAAGATTATGTGAAGGCTGAAAGAGTTCTGCAGATCTGATTCATTTTCGCTGAAGCTTGCTTTCATGTGACTGTTTTTTTAATTAATAGCATATTAACCTGCTGACCCATCTTTATAGAACCCTGAGAGCTGGATAGAACGTGCTTGAGTTTGTCAGCATTTTAAACCAGAATATGCCAAATCGGGGTCACCATGGCTTGTGTTTGCATTGTCAGTCCATTAGAGTTCCTTTTCTACATCTCTTATGTGCATTGTCTGCCTGTCACCTAAGTCTCTGTCTCTCTTTGCCCCCTCTAAATGTCCTTCTGATATTTATCACTGAATAGATTTCCTGTAGTCTGAAGTGTTTCATTCTGTTTTCCATGACTTGTCTTCCATCCTGCCCTCTTACATGTAGACAGCCCATACATTGGTCCATATTCTAGCTATTTGTCCATATTCTTATTTGCACCTTAAACAAGCATTTTTTAAAAATTTAAAAAAACATGCGAACAAGCATGTTTTGTGTAACTACACCTCCTTTATCAACAATCACATTATTTGGCAATTATACTCAGCATTCTACTGTCCAGTTATCTTGCATATTAACAACACACACCTGGCAGTGACACATACCAGCAGTAATGCCTGGTGCTAGTAACACTGACGCTGGTGCTTAAGGTTATGTGTTGGTGTGGCTGGGCCATGATTCTCAGGGTTTGGCAGTTACATGATGATGTAATTTTGGCTGGTGCATATTGGTAAAATCTTGGAATTTCTTCTCTTTTTATCAGATGTGGATGGCCTCCATTTCTGCATAATGCTTTTTTTTTTTTTGCACAGTGATCTGCCTGGCCTTTGGAATCTAACCATGTTGATAAAGGAGAAATGGGTGTATTTGTAAAGATTTGCATTTTGGAGAGAGATGTATGTTTCAGAAACTGAAGTGTATTTCATGGAAGCCTCAGTCTATTGGGTTGCACTGCTGATGGATTTCCTGACATTCTCCTCCCAGTTTGAATCTACCAGCTGGATTTGTTGTCCTCAAGTTGGAACCAACCTATAGCTGACCGTTTAGTGGTTTTTAAGAGGCAGTAAATCACATTGGAAGAGGTAGCCCATCCTTCTCCTGTGGGACAACTGGTGGATTTGAACTACATGCCTTTGAGATTGCAATACAGCTTCTTAGCACTGTACCACCAAGAGCTCCCTCAGCTGGATTTACAGGCTCAGAATCCCTCTAGAGGGTCAGCTAAGAGTTCATTCTGGCTCAACAACAATGAGTACGAGTGTGCGATACCGTTTAGTTGGCTAACATTTTTTTTAAAAAATATGCTTGATAGCCAGTAAATTAATCTGTTTTAAAAGTTAGTATGGTTCTCAGTGGTTTGTTTTAGGTTTTTTGGCTTAATATTAATTTTATAACTTCCAAAAGCCCCCTGGGGGATCAACTATGAGTCAGTTCCAACTTGCTGGCCATGACTATATTTACTAAGGATGGGGAATGTATTGGTTTTTTGAGTTCTCTGGAATTTGACAAGAGAGTGCAAATAGATTCCCTTTTCAAGAGGAGTGAGTGCACTACTAGAGTCTTTCTTTTTAAAGCTTCATCCATCCCTTAAGAGCTTTCAAGCAGAGAGACCTTTGTCTTCAGAGTGCTAATGCTAATATATTATTCATGATACAATGGCATTAAGTATGTTAGACATTGAGGCTCCTTTAACAAAAAAAAAGAAACATTATATATTGTGATTGTCCTTTATCTTTATGAGACTACAAATAACAGTGAGTCTTTCTGGAGCAAACCCTCTTGGTTTAGGCTGAGCTATACTTTATTTGGTTTTTGTTGTTAGGGAATGGATGTAAAATATAACTACATATTTTTGTACTCATTTTGACTTACGTGGAAACATTAGTTGCCAAAAGAGATTATTTCATATTAACAAATGTTATATTCTTAGTTACTCTGATAATTTATTCCTCCCATTGGGTGCTAGTCCAAACATATTTTATTTTTCTTAATGGTAATGAACCTGCCTGCCTCATGAAAGAACAGCTGCTTCTCGACATTTAGCTAGAAAAATATTCTTGGAAGAAAGTCCTACCCTGCCAATTTCTCCTCTACCTCCCTCCCTCCTTCTGTGTGGATGTGTGTGGATGTGTGCACAAATACATACTGTGAAGATTCCAACTAAATCTAAAAGGTAATTTTTTAAAAATCCATTTAATTTTATTCTAGTTTGCTTACAGAGTTCATATACATTGTGTTTCACACTATCCTTCATTGACATTGTGTTTCATACAATCATTCCCCTTCATTATGTTTCATAAAAATAATCACTGTTGAACTAGGCCCACCTGTCTTCCCAGACCCTGCTGGATCTTTTCCATTTCTTTTATTTCCCCCTTACCTCTACCCACTAAATTGTAAGACGCTATGATTTCTCTCCTGCCCATCCTGAACACTATGCTTCCACTCCTTCCCCGCCCCCCTTGGATCTTCATGCATATATTGTTATCCTTCAGTTTTTGCAATACTGGTCTTATGCAGTATTTGTCCTTAACAGCCTGAGCTAGCTCACTCAGCATAGTGCTGTCCAGTCTCTCCCAAATTATGTAGTAATTTTTGAAGTCGTGCTGCATAATATTCCATCATGTTAATGTACCCCAGTTTCTCAATCTGTTTGATTGTGGTTGAACATTTTGTTGAATAACAACACTGCTATGAACATTGGTATACTAATCGCCTTTTATGTCTCAGTTCTAATTTACTTGGGGTATACTTCTAGCAGTGTTATTTGGAATTTCTAGGTTCACCTTTTTGAGGAAATGCTAAACTGCCTTCCAGAGTGATTGTACTTTTCGTTCCCACTAACAGTGTGCAAGAGTTCATATCTCTCCACATTCTTTCCAGAGTTTATTGCTTGCTGTCTTGTTAAACTTTGCCACTGCTGCTGGGGTGAGATGATATCTCATTGTGATTCTGATTTGCATCTCTCTTATTGCCAGTGATTTTGGGCATTTCTTCATGTATCTGTTGGCCAGCTGAATGTCGTCGTCTGTGAAAACTCTTTCCATAGAAGTCCTTTTCTTTTCCATAAAAGTCTTTTTCTTGTGGAGGCCTTGTAGTATTCTGTAAATTCTTGATATAAGATCTGTTTCTGAGATGATATTGCAAGATGTTTTTCCCCAGTCAGTAGGTTTTCTTTTCACCCTGTCAAGAAAAGCTTTTTCTGTGCAGAGGATTTAATCTCTAGAAGGTCCCATTCATCTATATTATTCTTTCCTGGGTGTACATTTCTGGCTGTATTTGTCAGCCTCTTTATACCATAGGCTAGGCCTTCTAAGCTCAATCCCATTCTGTTTCTTATGTTTTGGGGCTTTATCCCTAGATATCTAAAGCACCTTTAATTGATTTTTGTGTATAGTGTGAGATATGGATCCTGCTTCAGCTTTCTGCAGGTAGCAGTCTAATTTTGGCAGCACCATTTTTGTTGAAGAGGTTACCGTTTCTCCATTTGATAGATTTGTTTTCTTGTTGACTATCAATTGCCCATAGATAGATGGGTTAATTTCTGGGTTCTTGATTCTGTTCCATTGGTCTAAGTACTTGCCATTGTACCAGTACCATGCTGTTTTGATTATTATAGTTGTATAGTAGGTTTTGAAATAGGGAATGCTATGTCTCTCACTTCATTCTTGGTTTTTAGAAGTGTTTTGCTTATTTGGGATCTCTTTCCTTTCCTTTCCAAATAAAACTTGAAAGGCAATTTCTTCAGGAAGGCTTTCGTTAAAGACAAACACCTCTCTCTCTCTCTCTCTCTCTCTCTCTCTCTCTCTCTCGCACACACACACATTTTGCATTTCCTCTGTCACACTCATCACTCTGGACTAGCCTGCATACAGCCCATGCTTCTTGCATTGGGTACCTGAGCTGTCTTGTTTATTGCTGTGTCTGCACCCCTGCCTGGTATTTTGGCTGCCAACTTGTAGCTATGTGACATAGTAGTGTTGTTGTGAAGATTAAGTGAGATGGTTTAAACCCCTCAGAATGGTGACTGACCAGAGAAGTTATAAGCATCAACATTCATTAAAATGTCATTAAACATAGTTGAGGTTCTGGAGGTCCTTCTTCCCCTTCAATGTCTTTGTATTTATTCATGTTCCTTTTCTTTTTTTATTTTATTATTTTCTGTGTGCGTGTACCGTCAAATTAGATCTGACTGGTACAGGAGGAGATGCCCCCTCCTTCTCCGGCAGAACATCTGGTGGATTAGAACCACATTTCTCTGGGATTGCAGTGCAGCTTTTTTGCCACTAGGCCACCAGAGCTCCCCTTCATGTTTCTTTCTGTACTTTGGACATGTTGGCAGGAGGGATGAGTCCTTGGAGAGGGACATCATGGTGGGAGGGTGGAGGGACAGCGCAAGAGGGGAAGACCCTCTATGAGATGGATTGATTCGGTGACTGGGGTAATCGGGATGGGTGTGTCAGAGGCAGTGCGGTTGGCACAGGATAGAGCAGGGTTTAGGGCTGTTGTGCATAGGGTCGCTATGAGTCGCAAACGACTCGACGGCATATAACAACAACAACAATTCTTTATTGCCAACTCAAAACTCATTCTCATTGTGTCAGAACCAGTTCATAGCTGCTCCTCCCAGTGGGTTTTCAGAGGCTGTAAATTAGATGGGAGGAGACTACCCATCTTTCTCTCATGGAGGAGCTGGTGAATTTAAAACCATGCTTTGGGGTCAGTTGCATAACTTCTTGCCCACTAAGCCAGACATTCCTAAATTGTTTTGTGAATTAGCCATTTAATGATATTTTAGACTAATATATTAAATATATATGTATTTGTGTGGGTATGTATACATGCATATACATGTATATATTTCCCCCCACATGTCTTCCCTTTAGAAATTATTGCTGATGCTCATGTCCACCAAAACACCAGTTGCTCAGAGAATGATATTTGCAAAGCAGACATTAATTTTAACTATCAGATACCAAGGGTAGTTGTTATGACACCTTTTTCTCTGCTATTATTTTGAAATTATTTATTTCAGAAACTTCAGAAATAAGTTCAGAAACTTAATTTCACCACCTTCGTTTTGTAGTATGTAATAGAGTTGATTTTAGATACTATGAGGAAGTATAAAAGTGAGTTCTTACTAAATTATATTTAAATACACATACAGAGATGTAATATTTTCTCATTCAATATGAATAAAAGAGAATATATATGAAGAAAGAAAAGTTACAGTCATTATTACTCATGGCAGTTGGCCCTGAGCTAGTATAGATCTTGGTACAAGGTCTGTTGGCAACAAATATTTGTTGAACTAGAAGGTGAGTAAATAAATACATTAAACTTTATAGTGGACAACAGCAGAAAAAGAGGGACACTGCTCTTTACATCTGGTAGAAATTATTCCAGTGGGTGAAACTTGAAAATTAAGTCTATAAAATTGCTAATTGCAAAAGTGAATTTTACATTATGTGTTATGATTACTCTATAAAAGTATTTCGGTTAACAGAAATATGACGAATCCTTGATTTAAACAATAACTCATTATTTATATAAAATGCTGAAACCCAGTGTGCAATACCCTAAGATGAAGCATCTATATCTAGTGACTATAATCACTTTTTGTAGTATTAGTCCATTTGTCAAATAATTTATTTACACACTACTTCTGGAAATAAATATATGTGCATATCAGGAGTAAATACCTTCTGTCTTTCTGTAAATACAAATATATTTATTTCTAATAATGTTTATTTGGTAAAACCTAAAAAAGATCAGTGTGCTGATTCCTTAAAGCATGCCCTGACCCAGTAAACCAGCACATGTGACTTTAAGACTAGAAAACTATCTTGAAAACCCTGTATCTTTTGTATTCTGTTTAATATAAGGGCTGCTTCACCAGGTATGTCTGTAGTTTTTCTTTTACTCACAAATCTTATTTTTTCAGCTTGTTGTTAGGTTCTGTTGAGCTGAAACCAACTAATAACTGACCAGCCAGTGAGTTTTCAGTGACTGCAAATTGTAGTAGGCAGCTGTCCATCTGTCTTCTGTGGAGCATGGAGCAGCAAGTGGATTTGAACCACAGGACTTTGGATTGACAGTGCAGCTCCTTACCACTTGGCCATAGTAACGAAGGTTGCTTTTCTTTCCCTAGTTTTAGCTTTCACTTCAGATAAGTGGCTTTTTTTTTGTATGTATTTAATTTGTACATTCGTATTCTTCCTTTCTTGATTTTAAATCTCTCCAGCTTTCTTTAAATGCTTTCTCAGTTCCTATAAAAATTATTAAAGAAATCTACCCTAATTATATTTGGAAACATAGGATTAGTAGTTGGGACAATTGTATAACGAAGACTTTTAAGACCATTTCAAAACCACAAATTTTGAAGTAAAAAGAAGCTTAACTACAGTGTCCTAAGTGTATGGAGAGATCTTGAAAATGCTGCAGAAATGGTCAAATGGTCTTCCTTTATAGCTAAAAAAATGTTTTTTTCTAACCAAATTTAAACTAGTAATTCCTTGCATAATAATAATAATGTAGCAACAAAAGAATGGCTATTCAAGCCAATAGTGTTTTAATTTTATTAAAAATGAAACATTAAAATATATAATTGAGTTAACAAAATCCAGCCCTGAGGAAACATCCCTGTAATTTGCTATTATTGCATTTTGCCCCTTTCAGAATAGTTCAAACCATGTTTTTCTTCAAGCACCACAGCTTTCAAGAGAATATTTCTTATATAATTTCATTAGTATTTTGTTTAACATATAATGTTGAAAATGTAAGTATTGCAAAAAAATTATTTGCTGTTATTTTCTGCATCAATGCGCATACTACTTAATTTACACTCTGAGTCATTTAGGAATTTTGTGGATTAGTTTAGAAAACCAACCTCTCTGAATAACATTGATTTGTTTTTTTTATGAAAATATATTCCAAATTCTAAACAGTGAATTTAGAAATTCATCCTTGAAACTTAACCCATTGCATATTGGGAACAGGCTAACTTGTAAGCCAACAAAGTATGTTTACTTTGTACTATGTTGAAATACAATCCAGAAGCATCTAGTTCATCTAAAATACAATAGAAGAAGAAAAGCTATTTTCCTTTTTTTTTTTCTAATTAGCCAAGGAAAATTTGGCTTTTGCTTTGAAACCAACTCTTTGTCTTTCAGTTAGTGATAATCTGTAATGAAAGGCCTGCTGAGAAACTCTGGAGACCCTTTTAAAATTTTATGTGGAGGTTCTTAAATATCAGTCCTAAATAATATTTAAATTCTCATTACTGTCAAGTTGGAATGACATAGCAGAGGCTGTAAATTGCATGAGAGGAAACGGCCCATCTTTCTCCCTCCAGCAGTTCATGATTTTGAACTGAACTGACTTATGAGTTGACAGCTCTTTTACCTCTAGGCTTCCAGAGCTCCCTGAAATATTATAACTCCACCAAAATTTTCAGTGGCTAAAACTCACATCAATAATGAAATCATAACCCACTTCTGAAATATCTGTGAGGTATTTCAAAAGTAATATGCTAAGTTGTTTTTAGTGTTCTTTGCACAGGTGCTAATCTCTGGGGAGAGCCACCTGAAAGATATACAGCTTTTCTAATTAAGAAAAAATACAGGCTAAGGATTCACTTAGCAAGAGAATTTCAATTTTATAACCTCCTATATTAATATTTTGATGTGCGAATGCGTGTCCGTAGAATGTAACTTAAGAAATATTTCATTTGTTAGGTGTTAATTAACTGTTTTCATGCCCATTACTTTTATAAATGATCTTCAGTTTGCTGAAGAATGATTAAAACCACACAGATATGACTTTCCAACTCGAACTTTTGGATAAAAGCCAACATACTCAACGCCAGTGGGGTTTATACTGAAGTCTTAAGGCTTTTACGACCATAATTATAATTTGGTATTCTGTGGAAGAATCATGCAGTGTTTCCAGAGTAGTAGGCTGAATATGAAGGCATACATCAAAGCTTACAGGCATCTTGCTTTCTCTCCATGTGACAAAATAAATTAATCTGAGACTGTACAAAAGAATATAACTGAACATATTTTTATGTCCTTGCTTCTTGACTACGATCTTACTCTTTTAACTATAATGTTAAACTTACTATCTGCTTTCCCCTGATTAAGTAAACTCTTTTACATGATCACTGACGATACCACTGCGAACCTGGTAAAAGATTTCTTAGTCAAGCAACTCATTATTATTTTTACAGAGTTTATGGTTTAAATTGGAAATAAGACCATCTTTCTTTTCATTTTATTGATAATTATAGATACAGTTTACTTAAAAGTAATTTTTACTAAATTAAATTTGAGGAACTTCAAACTGTAACTCATTGCCATCAAGTCAGAACCAACGCACAGCTGACCCTCCACCAGGATTTTGGAGATTGTACATTGCATGCAAATCTTTTTCTTGTTGAGAGGGTGGTGGATTTGAACTGCTTGCCTTCTACTGGCTATCAGAATGGAATTCTCGTGCCCTTTTCAGCATGGCCTATAGAAGAACAACATCTGCCAGTGATTACTTTTCCTGCAGAGC
Organism: Elephantulus edwardii; assembly: GCF_000299155.1. NCBI lineage: Eukaryota > Metazoa > Chordata > Mammalia > Macroscelidea > Macroscelididae > Elephantulus > Elephantulus edwardii. The sequence goes on along the minus strand of NW_006399804.1, from coordinate 5,637,424 downwards.
TGGGAAGTGTGGACTGTTTTGATATTGTATTAGCATGGTATTCTTACCAGTTGAGACCATTAACAAAGCTTTTTACATATGTCCTGCAAAAATATGTTTAGAGATTTATCAAATACAAGTGACTACTTGAAAATCTCTCTTTCTGAGGGGGCCTTTCGGAAGTTGGTGCCCGGAAACAGATCAAGGAGCACTTGAGAACCTTGTTGGAATTTGTGCTGGCTGAGGAACATGTTTGATGATGAGCCAGCTAGCTGCACGATGTTGACAGATTGGTAGTTTGCCTGGGTGTTTGGAGTTGTCAGCTGGGTAGGATTTTAGATCTGCTCTTGGGTTCTCCCCAAGTATTTGATTATGTTGTAAAAATGATAATTTTTCAAAACAGATTTCCTAAATTAGTGCCTTCCGGCTGCATAACCCACCCCACCCCCATTTGCTTGTATAAATTGGGGTAAGAAGCATTGAAGGGTCATGGTTTGTTCTAAGATGTTTATTCATGGGTAGATTGAAGGTATTTTCCCTCCTCATTGTGGTATAGTCTGTAGGGAGTTAAACTGCTGACTTAAAGGCTGCACTTCTTTTTTTCCCCCCCCAGACTTTCTGGTTTGTTTTTTAGAGACTGCATATCTTATGGTTCAAATGCTCCAGCTGGCTCCACAGGAAAAAGGTGGGCAGTCTCCTCCGCTGTGCGTTACAGGCTCAGAAAACCTCTGGAGGTTCAGCTATCACATGTTGTTAACATGCCACCATGTCAGCACAGACTCAGTTGACCCTCCAGTGAGTTGTCAGAGGCTGGAAATCACACGGGAGGAGATTGTCCGCCTTTATCCTGTGAAGCTGCTGGTGGATTCAAACTGCCTGCCTTTGGGTTGCCACTAGGTCACCAGCGCTCTCCTCACTTTTGTTTATCTAAAAGTGTTTCTGTTTATATGTGTGTATTGAATATATGCATTAAGGTATATACAAAAAGACCATAAAATATTAATGGTTATTTTTTATGGTATTATGGTAATGGTTTTATGTTTGTCATTTTTCTGTAAATAATTTTCTCAAAACCGTGTGTTCATATAATATGAAGAAAATAAAGCTTTTAATGAAGGGGAACTAAAGAACATGATGTCTGATATTAAATTTTGTGTATGAGCATTCTGATAACCTCAAATCTTAAATAATAAACAATAAGCATGAAAATATATTCAACCATAGTAATAATCAAAGCAGTGCAAGTTGAAACAGTGGTTATATGTTGCTTGTGAGAATATAATCAAATAAAGCCCTTCAGGAAAAAGGTTTGGCATATATTAATAACCTTAAAAGATGCATACTCTTGGCTCAGTAATTCCACTTTGAGCAATTTATCCTAATTTAACTAATTAGAAATGTCTTCAAGAATATGTACAATGAATTTAGATGACATTATACTGATCGAAATGGGTCAATCACAAAAAGACATATATTGTATACCCTATAGTATAAAAACTAAAGATAGGCTTATATGCCAAATCCTTTTTGGATGATTATCATGGATGGGAAGGGAGGGAGGGGGAAATAAAAATTATTAAACAGATAATAAATACACATTAAGATAGGTAAAAGGAAAGGCAGCATACAGTAAGGAGATGACCAGCACAATGTCACTAAAGAAAAAGAAGAGCAGAGATAGGAGGATTCATAGAAATCCAAAGTATAGGGAAGAAATGGGAAAAATATAACTACATTGTATTTTTATTGAAGCTGTAAAACAAAATAGATAGGGGGGTAGTTGAATGAAAAATTAATTTGCATTGTAAACTTTCACACAAATCACAATTTTGAACAAAAGAAAATAATGCACAATAAAGTTATTGTGGTGCCCTGTTAATGCCCCAAAAGGAGGGGGAAATTCTAAATGCTGAACAGTGAACAGTAAGAGGATCGTTACGTTACAGTACAGTCATACTTTTGAGTCCTGTGTCTTTACAAATCATGATGCAGCTATCTCTGTCTATGGATATAGAAGAATTAGAGTGCAAACTAATATACAGACTCATAGAGTGCTTTTCATCTTTTACAAGAAAATTCTTAAACAGTAATATATCTGAATGAATAAATATCAAAGAATTTGCAGTGACTGTACCAGGATGGAATAAGTGAGTTTTATTATCCTTTAATTCTTTTTCTTTCGCTTTAAGATAGTTGTTGTTGTTGTTGTTGTTATGTGCT
>NW_006399804.1:5571130-5633259 GCF_000299155.1 Elephantulus edwardii | reverse complement strand
ACAGTGAAATGTACTACCTCCCCACAAACATACTTCTCAATTTACAAAGGTAGTATGTTCATTTCGTACAGCAAATGTGTATTACTTTTATAATTAGGAATACAAATTACTTTATTCTTGAAATACATTAATTTTTAAAAAACAACCTGAAATTGTATGGGGAATATGGACAGTTTCTTTCGTGTTTATGAGGATGAGGAGGATTGAGGTACATTTATTGGTGATATACTCTGTGCCAGTTCTTGATGTACTTTTCCCGCCAAATTATTTTTTGTTTTGTTATTTTTAAAGGTTTCACTTTTTTGTTTTACATGGTTTTAATTTTGCATCTAGATTCTCATACCCCTCATTAGTATTCAAGGAAAACATTTTTTAAAATGCAAATCATCCCACACTAATAAATTGTACAGTTGACTAAATCTGAATTTGTTTTCTTTATTTCTTTTTAAAATAAATTTTTATTTTGTACTGGTTTGCTTACAAGATTCATATATGTCCAACTAATTTTCATTTGCTAATTTAGCAATAGGTATTGAGCACCTGTTACTACACTGGGGTCTCTTGGTGTTGCAGTTGCAGGTGGTTCCATGTACACAACCACGAGCCAAGAGATTGGTGGTTTGAAACCACTTAGAGGTTCCTGAGAGAACAAGGCTGGTTATCTGCTTGGGAAAAGTCACACTCTTGAAAACTTTCTGATGCAGTTCTACTCTGTACATTCAGTGGTACAACAGTAATAGCAGTGAGTGTGTTTTATTGTAAAAGGAAACCGCTCAAAACCTTCTCTTTTTACTGAAATCCTCAGCTATGGTCCAGACCCAGTGAGATCTGTCAGGGGCCTCCCGATTTCACACTGATAGGAAGCTCTACTGGCTGGTTTCCCAGTGGTCACTGGCCTGTGAATTGAAATAGCAGAACCCAAAAGAATATATTCTGAATCCAGAATTTTAGAGATTGCAAGCTCCTCCTCTCCGTTTCTCTCCTGATCTAGCTAGCATATTTATTCTGAATTTCTAGAACTAAATGTGAGCCACATCACTCGTCCCTGACCCACCCATGTTTGTGCATTCCACACTAAGCCTCAGCTTAGAGTTTCCTGGGTTGATCAGGTGGCCAGATTTTATAGGAAGGGACACTTAGTATCATACATAGTATTTGTGTCTCACTTTGACTTTAAGCTACCCCTGTGTGCCCATATACATTCTGCTGGTATAATTCTCCATTTCCTAGTCAATATCTGTGAATTATTAAGCCATTCAAGTAGACATCAGGCAAAAGACTCTTTACATTATTTGACTTCATGACTTTCAAAATGAACTTTAAAGGTAGCTCAGGAGAAATGAACAGTTCCTCCAGATGAGCAGTGCATTATATTGGAGGGCAAAGCTGAATGCTGAAGGCAAGAACCCTTAATTATGCGCAGAATGGTTTCTGTCTGTCTTCGTGCACACAAATGCCACATCAGGTTTGCCCTTTGGAAACCTCACAGCATAGCTTGTCAAGAAACCTTTTCAGCATTCGATGGAATCTCCCTGAAATGAGAGAGAAAAGTCTTGTGGCATTACAAAAGATTTTGGGAGCTTTGAATTATATTTAGGAAGAAGGGACAGAAAAGGATTTGTGGTATGAGAGAAGAAATGTAGACTGAGAGAGAAAATGGAGATTACTGTAGACCTTAGAACATAAGAGAGAGTGTAGTACATGGGGTTAACTGATTGAGATTTTAGAAAATGGAAGCATTCTGAAATAGGAAAGAGAACGTGGTAAACAAGGTAAGGGTCGGATGTAGACTCCAATATTGAAGGGAGAGAGACAGAAAATAGATTTTCTTTTCTGCTTCCTGTAACATAATTGGTGGATAGTGATTTTTGTTTTCCTGTTGTCATGCTGAGCTTTTCAGAGTTGAGTTTGTAATAAACTGTCAAGGCTTTTGTTTTTTCCGACTAAGGAATTTTTATTGTGATAGTCCTTTTGGTATTTCACAAGAATTCTCTTAGTATCTTTAATACCATTTGTCTTTGCTTTTCCTACTATTTCTTTAGCCTCTTATCTGACTGAGTCACAATCAACTCATAGCTGACCCTCCAAGGTCAGTTTTCAGAGGCAGTTTAATTTCACAGGAGGAGATTGCTTATTCTAGTCCCGCAAGTGCAGGTGGTGGATTAGAACTATGCATCTTTGGGATGATAGTACAACTCTTTACCACTAGGCTACCAGAGCTCCCTTCTCAACTGAGAAGCAACACTCAAGTCAGCTTCCACTATCTATTGCTCCCTGTTGAGAAACAGTGAAAATAATATAGAACTTCGTTGATTCACTTATTAATTCAACTATAATTTGATGAGCACCTTCTACAAACAGGTACTGGCAGAAGGAAAGGAACATAAATAAAAACCAGGTTCTGTCCTAGCAAGAAAGAGGCAAGGGTAGAATTGAGGAGGGGTCTGAGGGGATCAGGGCTTCTGCCCTGCAGTAATCTTAATACTCTGGTAACCAGCGTCCAGTTGACTTCAAGGGGACTGACTCATGGCAACTCCATATATATGAGTGGGTGGGAGATGTGTGAGCTGCTAAGAATGCTCTGTGACATGTGATGTTTAAATTAAATCATCATAGCCAACTCTACCAATAGTTGTATCTTGAAAACTGTCTCTTGGCAGATATTCCCAACAGCTCTGTCCTTTATGGCTGTTTAAATAAAGACATTTTTGTCTGGCTATTCCTCATGGTACTCAAACCATCTTATGACTAAGAAGACTAGATTAAAATGCTTTTTGAATATATTACTGTCGAGGCAGCTTCCCCTCATGGTGGGCCTACACAACTGATCAGAGCATTGCCAGGTGCTGCTGTCTTCATTCATTTGAGTCCATTATTGCTACTGTTGTGTCAGTCTGTCTCACTGAGGGTTTCCTTTCTTGGTGACCCTCTCCTTTATCAAGCACAGTGTCTTTTCTGTCGCTGGGTCTTTCCTGATGACGTGATCAAAGTAAGCAGACGTCTTAACCATCCTCGTCTCCAAGAAACATTCTGCTTGTGACTGTTAAGAATATTCTGAGTAAAACATTCTTAAACACTGTCACTTAGTTGTTTTTCATTCAGGTGACCCTGTAGGACAGAATAGAACTGCCCATTAGGGATTCTGAGGTGATAAATCTTTAAACTGCCAACGTCTCATTTAGCAACCAGATGTTTTCTGTTAACTCTTTTGTTTAGCCACGAAATGCTTAACCCACTGTTCTGCCAGAGATTCCTGGTACATATTTGGGGAAAGAAAAGCAAAAAGACACTGGTTAAGGACTGGGTAAAGCTATTGTTTTTGGGTGCTGGCAAGTCCATTTTTACTACTAGTGACCCTGAGAACAGACCTGTCCCCTGACCTGTTCTTGTGCCATCCTCACCACTCTGATATGCTTAAGCCCATTGTTACAGCCATTGGCTTGTCTATCTTGTTGGAGTCTTCCTCTGACCCTCCACATTCCCTAGCATGATATCTTTTTCCAAGGACTAACATTTCCTGACAACGTGCCCAAAGGATGTGGGATGAAGTTTCACCATCCCTGCCTGTAAGGAGCACCCTGGTAGCATTTTCTTTGGCCAGTCCTTGGGATATTCAGTACTGTTCTTCAACACCACCATTCAAAGGTATCATTTCTTCTTTGGTTATCCTTATTTATTATCTAACTTTTAGATGTTAGATTATCAAATACATTCAAACTGTTAGAGCCAGAAGGAGCCAGCCAGCCAGCCAGCCCATCCTCTTTGTGTTACAGGAAAGAAATCTGAAGCCAGAGGGCTAAGGGTTGTCTGAAGTTACCTAACAGCTGGCCAGCACCAGAGCTCAGCCTGAATGCAGGCTTTCTGGACTCTGGTGGGTACTCGTCCCACAGCATGGAGCTAGCCCAGGCAGAGCAGGGAGCCTGGAGATGTTTAGGGGTGTTATGGAGACTTGATCAAAAGAAGGAGAAAAGCTGAAGTCTTTGTAGTCTGCTATTTATGAAGTTAAATATGATTGTTTGACCTTAAGTTAAGGTATTTATTTATTCTCTGAACTCAGTTTTCTCTTCTTCAAAATGGAATTTTTTCTTTAAATGGAGATTAAATTTCATATCAATGGAATTTTTCTGCAGACTTTATGAGGTAATAACATAGAAAATGCCTGTGATGTTACTAGGCTTAAGATAACTGCTTAGAGTTAATTAAAAATGATCCCATTCTCATTCCTATGGGATCTTTGTTACAAAGCAACGATATAATAATCACAATAGAGGGATGAGATGAAGGAGATGTGGTAAAAACCTAATCAACTTGTCATTTATTTAAGTGGTTTTTGGTGGGGCTTTGTTTTTGACAGATAGTGTGGAATTTCTTTGAATTGTCGTTTTTTTTAATTGGAGGGTTTTTTCTTTGCCTCTCTAGGTATTTTGGCCTTCTCATAGTTTAAATATATTATTCTTACTGGATTTTTTCCTTTTTATTTGCTTCAGTTTAACATGTAGTATTTTCCAAAACTTCTGAGCTTTCTGTATGAAATTTTGAATATGCAGTGGTTCATTTTTATTCCCTGGTGTATGCCCGTGGTCTAGAGGGTATTAATTTGTAAAGAGTTTCAGTTCTTCCCTGGAATAAACCATGAAGTCTAAGTATTTTTTCCACTGCAGGGTATATCACATTCAGCACTTTGAGTTGTTTTTATAACTCTTATGATCTCTCATTAGAAATACTTCTCTAAAAGGATGTTTTGTGGCATGACATTTTGCTGCCAGGCGTCTGAAATAAGACAGAACCTTGAATATCTAATTCTGAAAGTATTAACAAAGGAAATTTTGGAAAAAAATATTCCCCTGGGATGAGTAAAGTATTTTTACATTTTATTCATACATGATTGTTTAGAAAAAAATTACATGTTTCTTTTCCTGTCTGAACTTCTGGCGCCACCTATTTCAGTAGCAGTGACATCAGGATGGTTTGTAGCCTTCCGCCCCCAACAACAACAACAAAAATTAGTTAAGTTTCATTTCTATGCCCAACTAAAAACAATTTCTCAGCAGTGCCGACTCATACCCATCATGTGTAAACACAAATATACTCTATTTGAAATTTAGCACAATTGTATCCATTTAGAGAGCACAGAATATTATTAATAGTATTCTCACCCACTCTTATTCCATACCTGGGCCTGATGGCTGTAAACTTGTCACATAGACAGACCAACTATATAGGTCCTGCTGTTGAAAGAGTCACATGTGAAAGAGAACACTTTCCAAAGTTCAAGCTATATAACAAATCCTTATTTTCCTGATTTGGGCATGTCAGTTTAGAAGAATTTTATATTAAGACTGAAGATGTCTGTGTTTACCATTGTGGAATCTAAGGTAATTTTAGCATCTTTTTTTCTTTTTTCTTGTCAAACAACCTTTCAATGTGACAAATATTTTTCTTTACTTTTGAGGGAGAAGACAATAAGAGATTAGAGTTATTCTTCCATAGATCCTTCAAGTGAAGAGGGAAAAAAATTAATATTATTCTCAGAGAGATTATTATAGACCTATAGAAGTCAAAATTAAATTTAAGAAAAAAGGCAGATACTCATCTCTGAAGTGTGTAGCTGTTGACAAAGGGACCACTGTTTTCTGCCTAAACTCATTCACTGGGCTAAGTTATTTCAGATTTGACAGGTAAACAGTTGTGTCTGTGGCTCAAATCCAAAGGCAGATGATTCAAATCCACCAGCTGCTCCAAAGTAGAAAGATGTACGGTTTTTCTTGTGTGATCTACAGCCTTTGCAAACCCACTGGAGGATCAGCTTTGCATCAGATCCCACTCAGCAGCAGTGAATGAGAGCGATTCACCTCATCTGGAGGGGAACGCACCTCTCTCACAGGACAGGAAGCTTTCGGCAGTAGAGGTCTTACCACAGGTGGGCAATGAGGAGGTTGATGGTTATAAAATGGTTGTATTCCATTTAGAGGCCTGGATTTTAGGAAGTAACAAATTCAGTGTCAGTCACCGAATTCCATGTTGGGGCAGATATATGAAGGAAAATAAGACATGTTCCTGGACCCAGCGTGCACATGAAACAGTCAACACTTCTTGGCACTGTTGGGAACCAGAAGCCACTTAAACTAGCTAAATAGATTAAAAATCTAATTGAGAACTCATTTAGGACTCTCTTTTTTTAAAAAAAAAGATTTTGTACAAGAACATAATTCAATCTGCCTTAATTTAAAAAAAAAGATAATTTACTGACTCATGTATCAAAAAATCTAAATGTACTTTAGTCTAAAAGCTCAGTTTCCCATTATCTGTTTGTCTTTTTCTCTCAACTCTGCATTCTTTGTGTTTGCTTTATCTTAACAACTTTACATTTTTCTTTTATAAGTTCACAGGAAAATGTCCTCTTGTCCCCCAGCAATTCTGGGGCCTGACTCTCATTGGTCCATATTGGGCCATGTAGCTTTCCCTGATGACGTTGCCATTGTCAGGGGAACGGAGGGTGTGTATTGCTTGGGCATTGCCATGTTCTGCTTCTAAGACACATTTGAGAATCAGATTGGTGCTGTCCTGCTTAAGGACAGGGTGTCATCAACAAAAATAGCTGCATAGATGTTGAGCAACAAGAATAAGTGTCTATCACAGGTATGAATGACCACAAGAGAGAAAGCTTACCTGAAAAAATTAAGAGAGCAGCAGTGGATATTGTTGTTGTTGTTGTTAGGTGCTCTTGAGTTGAGTAAGACCCATAGCGACCCTGTGAACAATAGATCTGAACACTTCCTATCCTGTGTCATCCTCACACTCCCTGACATATTAGGGCTCATTGTGGCCATCATCATGTCTATCCACCTGGTTGAGGATCTTCCTCCCCTTCACTGACCCTCTGCCTTTCTGAGCATCATGTCCTTCTCCAAGGAATAGTCCCTCCTATAACGTGCCTGAACTATGTGAGGTGAAGCCTCATCATCTTTGCCTTCAAAGAGCACTCGAGCTGCACCCTCTCCAAGACTTAATTTGTTCAGTTAAGAGAGTAGTTGTATGATTATGTCATTAGATGTGCTGTAGGCGTTGAGAGCAGGACATAAGTGAAGGATGGAGTGGTTGAAACTTCATCGAACTCTGATGGTTATGAACATAGCCTTTCAGGATGGGTAGGACTCTTAGTTTGACTCTGAAAATACATGTATATTTTTATAAAAATTCTTTAAGGAACAGATTCGTGTTAGGCTGCTTTTTAGCTAGCTGGTCATGTCTTCATTTCAATAAATAGTTACTGAGCAGGGGCTGTCTCAGAAGTCTCTCAATCCCACTGCTGGGTAGTTGGCAAATCCCACACAAGTCGAGGTGATCAGGCACCTTCCAGGACCACTGCCACCCTCCTCACCAAAGCAATGACTTCTAAACTTCTGTGCGTGGTCATCCTTGGGCTGCCTGGCTCGGGCAAGGGGACTGTGTGCCAAATGATCACCCAGAACTTCAACTTCCAGCATCTCTCCAGCGGCCACTTCTTGTAAGAAAACATCCGAGCGAACACAGAGTTAGTGATAAGGCAAAGCAGTGCATACAGAAAGGTCTCTTGGTTCCAGATCATGTGATCACACGCCTAATGATGTCGGAGATGGAGAACAGGCAAGAACAGCACTGGCTACTAGATGGTTTTCCTAGGACTTGCAGTCTGTTTCAATGCAGTATACATTATTTATCAGGCAGAAGCCCCGGACAGAATCTGTGAGCTGGATCTAGTGATCTCTTTGCATATTCCGTTTGAAACACTCAAAGATCGTCTCAGCAGACATTGGATTCACCCTCCTAGTGGGAGAGGATACAATCTGGTGTCCAGTCCACCTCGTATGTGGCATTGATGACATCACTGGTGAACCATTAGTCCAGCAGGAAGATGATAAACCTGAAGCAGTTGCTGCTAGGCTAAGATAATACAAAGTAGTGGCAAATTCAGTCATTGATTTATACAGGTGCTGAGGTGTGCACTATTAGTTTTCTGGGACAGAGATTTTTAAGTTTTTAAAGCAAAAAAAAACTCAAAACCTTGTTATAAGGAATTGTCAACATGATTTCAGCCATCTCAGAATTTAGAGTGATTTAAAAAAAAAAGCAGCATCTATGTTGAGCATTTCTTTCTTTTAACTATATCAAAGTCGTAACAATAACGCTGGATTAGAGAAACTTTGTACATTGCTGCAAATGACAGCTATAGCCATCCGCCCATGTTTCTAAGCACAGTCATCAGTTTAAAAGTGTGCGGCAACGTTTAATAGAGGAGGAACAACTGAGAAAGGAGGGTGAGATTGGATGTACAACTTGACGAATATAATCAATGCTTCTGACTTACTTGTACATGCAGAAACTATCTGTTTTACTGTGTAAATTCTCAGCAATGAAAAAAAGTTTAAGTCCGTATTCCTTCTGGACAGACATCAAAATGATAGGTGGTCACCTCTGTTTATGTATATCATGGCTAAAAGCAGAAAAGACTAGAAAGATACTTACCTTTGTTTTACTGACTTTGCTTAGGTATTCCACTATGATGAGTATAACAAGTTATGGATTAAAGTTCAAAGAATAAGAATTCCAGAGCATTTAATTGTGCTTATGTGGAACAGGTATGCAGAGATCAAGGTGATCCTGGCACTTAGTTTAAAAGAAAGTTGTATGTCAGAATTGTATCCTCTCATCATATTTGATTCAATATGAACAGGAACATCAGGATTGGAGGAAGAGTCACTGACAGCCAGCCATGTGCAGATGGCACAGCCTTGCTTGCCAAAAACAAAGAAAACTTGAAACATTTACTGATAAAGACTAAAGCCTGTGGCTGTAAGTACAAATTACAGCTCATCATGAAGAAAACAAAATTCTCACTATATGACCAATAAGAAACACGGAAAGTTGTCAAGAATTTGAAGTTGTAAGGGATTTTATTTACTTGGTTGCATAGTCAAAGCCCAAGGAAGCAACGGTCAAGAGATCAAGTGACATATTACATCAGGAAAATCTGCTGCAAAAAAGCTCATTAACACATTGAAAAGCGAAGATGTCACTTTGAGTATAAAGTGCACCTGGCTGAGCACAGTCAAATTCTTCATAGGCTTGTCTCCTCATATGCACAGATCTGAATAATGAGTAAAAGAGATCAAAGATGAATTGGAAGAATTGAATCCTTTTGAATTTTATAGATAAACATATATATATTTTGCCAGAAAAAGGAATAAATCTATCTCTCTGGAGAAGGACATCATGCTTGATAAAGTAAAGGACTAGCAAGCAATACAACAGGAAGATGCATAACACTCCCAGCAGCCCCATGACACAGTGTCTCTTGACACACTGGCTGTAATAGCAGGCTCAAATGTATCAGCAGGAATGAGGATAGTGCAGTAATTCTTTCTACTTTCCATGGGGTTGCTGGGAGTGGGAACTGATTCAACAGCACCTAAGGACAACAACTTATTTTCAAAACAGATTTGAAAGAACTATACAGCTATGAACTGGCTAAACCAGTAAACACTGTTTGAAGTATAGAATATTAATTTCATGAGAAAACATCAAGTCTGCAAAGACAGGACCATAAACGGCCACAAATTCTGGACATCATGGTGGAGTGCATCTGTATGAAGCAGAAAGTCATTCTTTTACTATCCCAGAACTCCCAGCAGAAGGCATTTCTCTTCGGAGTTACTAAATCTTAGCCCTATAGTGTAGGAAGGGACCTAGCTCTACAGTCCAGAAAACCCACTGTTTTACTAAATGTAAACTCACATCACAGCCTACAGCTGTTTTGTCTTGATATTAATACTGTCATGTAATCAGATTATAAATCTGTAGAGAAGACTTCACTACCTTTTGGAGAGTAGAGTTGATAGAAATTATGGAAATCTCAGAAGCATTGTCTCACGATATAATTCTTGCAGCTGACTGCAGAAATAGCTACTTGTCTGTGCTAACTTAACCCCGAACCCTAACCCAGCTACATTGCCATCCTCAGGGCTCTGACTCCTGGCACACCTCCTGCAGGTTTCTTAGGAGAAGAGATGACCTCATCTTTCCCCCTCTGAGTGGCTAATGTGTTTGAATGGCTGACTTTGCAGTTAGCAGCTCAACTACTACAAGTACCACCAGGGCTCCCAGAGACTCCACAGTAGGAACCCCCTAAGTTATAAGCTGTTTACGGGCAGGATCCACCTTCCACATTTCCATGTGCCTCACATGCTAGCACTCACAGTATGCACTGGCTAAATTTAGTCATGAAAGGAAGCTTTATGATAGGAGAATGGGGACACCTTTTGCTGCTGATAATCTTCTTCTCTCTAGAAATTGGCCTATCCAGACAGAACAAAAGGATTAAGAATATTTAGAATAAATTTTTTATCTCCATGCTCCAGGATTCTAGGTGATCCTTCAGCTGTACAAGGTAGGAGAGATGTGGGGAAACAGAAGCAGGGGATGGAAGTGGCTTTGCTGCCCATTCAGAACATTTTTCTGCCTCCCTTGGTTTTCTCTGTCTTCTGCAGTCCATAAATGAGGCAGACAGAGGAAACTTTCTCTTCCATACATGTTTTGTTCTTTGTTTTAAAGCCATCTTTCTTCAGAATCCTGGGAATATCCCTGAGCTTAATTTACAGTATAATTCAAACCCCTGGAGATGGCCCTTTCTTGTGAGACTAATGATAAATAGAACAAAAAACAATATTTCCAGTCAGCAATTATGTTTTTACTGTTCTAGAATTAATTTCAGTTTCCATCTCTTCACAGTATGCATGTTAAGTATAACCTGAGGAAGAAGACTTGTACCCAGCTTTAGAGTTTTTCTGCTTTTAGTTTTAATATGCATTTGACTATTTTCAAAGCAACCTGGAAAAGAATAGAATTGGTGGTTTTCACCCTAGGTATATAGTTTTTATTTTAATTATTCCTTACATAAAGTATAACCACAGTATTAATCAATGTCAAGAGATTGGCTTGCCGAGAAAGTCTCCCCACAAAAGATCCCAGTGCAGTGCTCTGTAAGTAGAAGTTAGACCCAAATTGTCATGTGTATAGTTTGTAAATTAATTCATAAATACTGTTATTTGGCACAGGCACCATTACCAGTCAGAATTCAATTATAGAATAGAATCTACTTGGAGTCTGATGTAGATAGCCAGGAATTAATTATATTAGTGGGCCTTAAGTGGTGACATAGTAGTAAGAAACGGTACTGTAATCCCAAAGGCATGATGTTCGAATCCAGCTGCTCTGCAGGAAAAGGATGGGCAGCCTCCTCCAGTGCCGTTTTCTGCCTCTGAAAACCCACTGGAAGATCAGTTATAGGTCAGCTCCAACTTGAAGGGACAGAACAACAGTGACTATTAAGTCACAGAAGAGATCTGTCTGAATGCTGAAGAAGCTGTTACAGCTTGAGTAATGGTGAGCAAATGTGTTTTTTTTACAGCTAGATCACTACTGACAAGGAAAGAGTCCCCAGTTACTAAGAAGTCTTAAGTGCTGTGTTGTTGTTGTTGATTGCTGTCAAGTCAGGCACAACTCAACAAAAGACCTGAAGCCTTTCTACAACTATCGTCATTTCTCAAAGTTCATAGAGTTTCCAGAGGTATGTTGTTTAGGAAGTGGATGCCACTCCTGAGTTTGAACCCACCCAGAGGTGACTTAAAAGGTCATGCAATGGTTTAGTCATCCTGGGCAAGGGCAATAACCACAGCCGTCACAGTCTCTGCTCTCGTGGGCTTCCTATCAAGAGGAGACAGACATTACACAGCTAAGAGTAACCACAGTGGTGCTCAGGCTAAGAAGGAAATGAAAATAAATAATAAGGAGACTTAACTGGAGATGAGGGCAGGGTGCCAGCAAGGCCTCTCTAAGGAGTTGAATTTGCCAGGTGAAGCAGGAAGGGGGAGGTGTGGGGAAGGGCTGAGTGTGATGGGGAACAGAAGGCAGCCCTTGAGACTAAAGCACAGCATGAGGGAAAAGTGGGCTGTGGGGCTATGGACTGTGGAGGTCAGGCAGAGCTTCGAGGTCACTCTATAAGGACTTTTTCCTAAGAGCACTAGGAACTGGAAGTCATCTTTTGAGTATGGGGTGATTGCAGATGCATATATTTAAAAGTTCACAGTGACTGCCTCTTAGAGAATGAATTGGAAGAAGAAAGGGTGTCAGGCTACTGAGAGGTGATCAGTTCAAATCCACAAGCTAGTTGCTCAGCTGGAGACAGACGAGCACTCTTTTTCTCCAAAGATTTACAGCCTTAGAAACTCAGCAGAGGGACAGTCTAAATGAGAATCAACTTGATGGCAGAGGGTTTGGCTTTGATTTTCTACATTTCCAAACATGACATTCTTTCCTGAGATGACAAAATAAAAAAAGATTAATATTAACAAGGGCTGGGAAGGAGGATGAGGAGAAATTAGAACCCTCGTCCATTAGGGATGGGACTGTAAAATGGTGCAGCTGCTGCAGAATATAGTTTGATGAGTGCTCAAAAAGTTAAGCATAAATTTACCAGTTAGACCCACTTATATCCCCAAAGGAATTGAAAACAGGAAAGCAAACAGAAAATTGTACCCTAGTATTCATTGCTGCGTTATTCACAACATCTGAAAGGTGGAAACAGTGCCTCCACTGACAGGTGAATGGGCATGCAAAATGTGTACAGACATCGAGTTGATTATGACTCATAATGATCCCACAGAACATCGTGGAATCATCCTGTAGAGTTTCCAAATCTAATTTTTATAGCAGCAGACTGTCACATCTTTATCTTGCAGAAGCAGCAAAGTGGATCCAAATTCCTAACTTTTCGGTTAGCATTCGAACATTTAATTATCGTACTACAGGTCCCCCCTTTTTATATACATCATTGAATTCTACACTTAAAAATGGTTAACATGCCAGATCCACACCTCAAACCATTCACAAAAATCAACTTAAAGTAGATCAGAGACCTGGGGGTAAAGCCCAAAGCCATAAAGACCCTAAGACACAGAGTGGGACCAAGCTTCAAAGGCCAATCCTATTGTATAAAGAGGCTGACAAATACAGTAGAAATGCACAATCAGAAGAGGATAAACTTGATGAATGGGACCTTCTAGGAATTAAATACCTGTGTGCATCAAAAACTTTTCCAGGGTAAAAAGAAACTCTACCAACTGGGAAAAAACATTTGGCAATACCATCTCTGACAGTGGTCTCATAACAGAAGTTTACAGAATACTACAGGCCTCCACAAGAAAAAGACCCATAACCAAATTGCAAAATGGACTAAAGACATGGAAAGACTTAAAGAAGATGACATTTGGATGGCCAACAGACATAAAGAGATGCTCAAAATCACTGGCAATAAGAGAGATGCAAATCAAAACCACAATGAGACATTATCCCACCCCAGTAGCAGTGGCAAAGTTTAACAGAACAGCAAGTAAGAAATGTTGGAGAGGATGTGGAGAGATTAGAATTGTCATACACTATTGGTAGGATTGTAAAAAGGTCAGCCAATCTGGAAGGCAGTTTGCGGTTTCCTCAAAAAGCTGAACATGGAAACTCCAAATGACCCAGCTATTCCATTGCTAGGAATATACTATACTAAATTAGAACTGATACAGACATTTGTACACCAGTGTTCATAGCAGTGTTATTCACCATAGCAAAAACATGGAAACAGCCCTAATATCTAACTACAATCAAGTGAATTGAGAAATTGTGGTACATCCACACAATGGAATACTATGCAGCACTCAGTAACATGGCAAATATACATGCGCACATATAATTGTTGTTATGTGCCGTTGAGTCACTTGCGACTAATTAGAATATTAAAAATCAAAACTCCAAAATAGCAAAAACTCAGGGTTGTTGTTTTTTTTTTTTTTCTAAAAAGAAAAAGCTCTCCATCTAATTTTAGCACGGAGTTTTTTTGCTTTTGAAAACAGACCACTTCTAGAAAATCTAGAGGTTGATTCATATGTTCAGTCCTGCAAGTCCCTTGGCCAAAAGTAGAAAAGGTCATTTTGAGAGGAAGGGTGATATAAGATCACCATGTATAAGAACAGATTTCAGAGCAACTAACATTGATTGCCTCATATTTATAAATATTCTTCAGCAGAAAAATAAATAAAAATAACGAATTATGTTATCTCTGTTAAGACTACTAGCTTATTTCTCTTCAGATCTCCTGAGTTGATGTAGACCCATGGTGCACTGGTGTGACTAAGTAGAACTGCCCCACAGGGTCCCGGACGCTGATCTTCAGTGGAGAAGATCACAGATTTTCTACTGCAGAGATAACAGATAGGTCTGAACCATCGACCTCTCAGTCAGCAGTCAAGTGTTTAATCACTGTTCCACCAGAGCTTCCACCATCTAGTTGTACTAGAAATTATCCTTAAATGAAGAAATAAGCCTTTTTAAAGCATAAATCAAGCTTATCTACAATAGGTTTTAGCTAAAATATGCTCTCATTTATTTCTATTAATAAATTCCTGTGATTGATTAGCAGATCACCTATCACCTAGAAGGGCCCCATGACAGTGGGACATAGATAAATAAGGCCACCTTTTAGTGAGGGGATAGACTAGAAAAGTTTGGGGCACAGTCTGGAAGCTTGCTATGTTTAATTGAAAAATGGTTATTGAGCAGGTAATGATGGGCAAGGTCCAGTGGTGATTAATTTTTTTAAAACGTAATGCATGAGAATGATTGTATGAAACAATGTGAATGGAGAATAGTGTGAAACAAAATGCATTTGAGCTTCGGAAGAAAAGAAATTTTAAGAAATGGTTATTGAGCAATAATGACACAGAAGGTAATGATGTATAGACTGGGGAAGGAGAAGAAACAAGAACAGAAAATGTGTAAAGCGTGAGACCATGGCATCCTGACGTTCTCCTGCCGGGATTCTAGGGAATCTTTCTCAACCTGGTGGAGTAGCTGGGTGCTAGATTGTTGCTAAGTACCATCTCGTTAACTACAGCTACTAGCAACCCTGGGAACAACAGATCTGAGCCTTGCCCTATCCTGCTCCATTCTCACAATCTCTGCCATGCTGGAGCCCATGCCAGTCATTGTGTTAATCCATCTTTTTGAGGATCTTCTTCTCTTTCTCTAAAATTCACCTTTCTCAACATGATTTTTTTTCCCCCAAGGACTTGTCTTGCCTGGAAACATGTCCAAAATATATGAGACAGAGTGTGTCTTAGGAGTATGGTAGCTGTACTTCCTCCAAGACTATTAGTAGTTTGCTAAAAAAGAAATCTATGTTGCCTAGAGCCAAGCCTTCCTTCATAAGGAATATAAACCCCCAGGGTCATGTTTTATTCCTTTTACAGAGTTAATTTGGCTGTTCCATTATGTCGCTGTGTACCCTATTCCTGTTATTACCACTCACCCACATGCTCACATCTAGGAGGTGAACCAGCCCAGTAGGTTCAGGTTAATCATTAGCCCACGTGGACATTCTTTACCTTTCCACTCCCCTTGCGCAAACCTCTTCCTTCCTGGAGTGCACATCACGGCTTTCCTCCTGTCAGACTGTTGACTTCTTGAGGACAGGGAGGAGCCTATTTGCTTATAAGGCTTACCATGTACCTAGCACAGCAAAGCTTATGTTATGACAAAATAGACTTGACAGTTGGACATGGATTTTAAACCAAGTGTAATCCCAAATTCAACACTTGCCTCTTTACATGTGAAAGACAGTTCATATAAGGGCCAAGTTAACATTTTTTAAAATGTTAATTTAAAGCAGTAAAGGCGCTTGCTTCTCTTTTGAATGGAAACATTATAGTCAAGGAGAAAGAAACTAAGAGACATTATAGACCAGCCTGAGAGTGCAATATGGGAAAATATTCAATTATTCATCAGTTGCTTGCTATCGGGTAAATAAATGCATGATGGAACTTTTAGAATTTGGCAAAGCCTTCTAGAGAATCCATTAACCAAATGCATGCTTGATCTTAGAAAATCAAGACCTTTCAGAGAAATTTTTCTTCTGAAAAATTCAATGCCAGATAGCCAAACTTCTTTTTTTTGTTGGTTTTTGTTGTTGTTGTTGTTTGGGGGTTTGTTTTTTTTTTTTTGTTTTTGTTTTTTGTTTGTTTTTTTTGTTGTTTTGTTTTTAGCCAAACTTCTTTTAAAAAGATTCCAACACCTAGATTAGTGAATTAATTTTACTAGAGCTTTTTAGCTCTTAAAAGTGAGCTTTTGAGGGACGTCAGAGAATTTATTCTTGAGAGTGGATATTGATTGCCTAGGATGTGCACACTGCCCACAAGCAAATGCAATTTCTTTGGACTGCATTCTGATAATCACAAATAGCTCTTTGTCAGTCTTGCTCTCTTGTTTCAGGAATGTGTAGAATCTCTTTCTTCAGATTGATCCTTCCAAGACAATGTGTGGTCTGGCAAAGCCACTTCTGGTTTATTGTGTTTGGAGTAATGTTTTAAAATAGTTACATTCAATTATACTTGTTGCCTTTAAGCATGCAATGGAAATGTGTCTGCTTTCAAACCATAAGAGCAAGGGAATTTTTTTTTAAAACTGTTTGATTGTGGTTAAGTCATTTTCTATTCTTCCTGGAGACAAATTGCATAAAAAAGGTCGAGTGGTTCAGGGTCCCTCCCAGAACATCAGAGATGTATGTGAAATGACAGGAAAGAGTCAAATATTAATGAGCATTTTTCAGTCTGTGGGAGAATACTTGGTAAAGGCAGAAAGTTCATTGTCTGGAACAAGTGGTTAAAGGTTTTCAAAGACATTCATAAAAATTTCAACAAGAGGAATAATGAAAAGAAGCTGTTCCGTGCAAGGAATTTTCTTCACGTTACTGTTCTTCCTCTTTGATATAGTAATAACCTGATGGCCACTTACCTGCAGCTAAGAGTATTAACTGAATGACTGCACTGTGTAGATCTAAGGAATTAACTGTGTTCTCTCTCTCTCTCTCTCTGAGAGCCAATGTTTTAGTTGTCTATTTTTTACAAATACCACTCATTACTTTGTGGTGCTGGTGGTTATTATGTGCCGTTGAGTCACCTGTGACTCATAGCAACCCCATGTATGACAATTCTGAAACCTGCCCTGTCCTAAGCTAGTCTCACTGTCTCCAATACACTATTACCCCAGTTATTGTGTCAAACGGTGTCTTCCTCTCCTGTGCTGTCCCTTCATCGTCCTGAGCATGAGATCCTTCTCCAAGGACCAGTTCTTTCCAGCCATATGTCCAGAGTATGTGAGACAGAGCTTCAAAATCCTTGCCTCCAAGGAGCAGCTTAGTTTCACTCTCTCCAGGATAAACCTGTTAATCCTCTTGGCAGTCCATGGTATGTTTAATACTCCAGCATCACAACTCAAAGACATCAATTCTTCTGTCATCCTTCGTCTAGCTCTCTGGTACATGGCAAATAATTACAAAGACCATGGCCTGCATCAGCCACATCTTAGTCTCTAGACTTACATCTTTGCTTCTCAGTACTCTGGAGAGGTCCCTGACTGCAGATTGTCTCAGTACAATTCATCTTTTGATTTCCTGACTGCTGGTGCCAAGAGTGTTGATTGTGGAGCCTAGCAAGGTGAAGTTGATGTCAGGGTCAATTTCTTCATCTATCATGGTGCTGCCAGTTGGCCAATTGGTGAATATCTTTGTTTTCTTGATTTTGAGCTTCAATCAATATTGAAGACTATACTCCTTGACTTTCTGCAGCAAGCACTTCATGTCCTCCTCAGTTTCAACAACTAGAGTTTTGTCATCTGCACATCTCAGGTTGTTGATGATTCTTCCTCGAATCCTGATATCACACTCCTCCTCATAAAGCCCAGCCTCCCAAATGATCTGTTCTACATATCGATTGAAAAGGTTTGGAGGCAGGATCCATCCCTGATGCACTCCTTTCCTGACTTTGAACCATGTAGTGTTTCCATTTTCTGCTCTGAGGACTGCTTCCTGGTCCAAGCACGGGTTTCGCATGAACACAGTCAAGTGTTCTGGGATTCCCATTCTCCTCAGGGTTAGCCACAATTTGTTATGATCCACATAGTCATTTGCCTTTGCCTAGTCAATGAAGCACAGATAGACCTTCCTCTGGTACTCTTTGCTTTCTGCCAGTATCCATCTGATGTTGTTGATAATGTCTCTAGTTGTGTGGCCTCTTCTAAGCCCACCTTGTATTTCTGGTAGTTCTCTGTTGATATAGTGTTCCAGTTGTTTTTAGAAATATTCAGTAGGATTTTGCTTGTATGTGATATTTTTCAATAATTTCTATACTCAGTCTGGTCACCTTTTTTCTGGAATGAGAATAAATATGGATGTCTTACAGTCAGTGCCTTTGCATAACCAATGACACAAAGATAGACATTCTTCTGGTACTCCTTGCTTTCAGCCAAGATCCATCTAACATACGCTACAATATATATATCCCTAGTACCATAGCCCCATGTAAGCCCAGCCTGCACTTCTGGTAGCTCTCTGTTGATGTGCTGTTCCAGTCATTTTTGGATACTCTATAGCAAAAATTTTGCTTGCATGAGATATTAATAATATTGTTCGAGAATTTCCACACTCTGTGTGGTCACCTTTCTTTGGAATGGGAACAAATACGGATCTCTTCCAGTCAGTTGGCCAAGTGATTGTTCTCCAGATTTCTCAGCAAAACTTGGTGAGCATATTTAGGGCAGCATCTGTTAGTTGAAATATGTCAATTGGCATACCATCAATTCCTGGGGCCTTATTCTTGGCCAATTCTTTCAAAGCAGTCTGAACTCCTTCCTTTATCACCATAGGCTCTTGCTCATATGTTGTTTCCTTAAATTCTTCTGTGTTTGCCAATTCCTTTTGGTATAATGACTCTGTATACTCTTTCCATCTTCTTTTAATACTTGCAGGATCACTCAGTTACACAAAAGTAGTTGACTGTGTGGATCATAACAAACTGTGGCTGACTCTGAGAAGAATGGGAATTCCAGAACACTTGGCTGTGCTAATATAGTGAAACCTATACTTAGACCAGGAGGCAGTCATCCGAACAGAGCAAGGAAACACTGCATGGTTCAAAGTTGGGAAGGGTGTATGCCAGGGCTGTATCCTGTCTCCATACCTTTTCAATCTTTATGCAGAACAGGTTATCTGGGAGGCTGGGCTCCATGAGGAGAAATATGGCATCAGGATTGCAAGAAGAATCATCAGCAATCTGTGTTATGCAGATGATACAACCCTGCTTGCTTGAAACTGAGGAGGACCTAAAGCACTTGGCTGTGGAAGATCAGGGACTGAGGTCTTCAGTATGGATTGAAACTCAATATCAAGAAAACAAGATTCCTACCACTAGGTCAATTGCCAGCAACAGGATGGATGGTGAAAAGATTGAGATTGTTCACAGTTTTGGTTTGCTTGGATCTACAGTCAACACTCTTGGCACCAGCAGCCAGGAAATTAAAAGACGTGTTGTGATGAGAAAGTCTGCGGTTAGAGAGCTCTCTAAAATGTTGAAGTGCAAAGATGTCAGTCTGGAGACTAAGGTGTGCCTGATACATGCCATGGTCTTTGCAATCACATGCTATGCATCAGAGAGCTTAACAATGACTAGGGATGCTAGAAGGGGAATTGATGCCTTTGAGCTGTGGTGCTGGAGAAGAGTATTGAATATACCATGGATTGCTAGGAAAACAAACAGATTTGTCCTGGAGAGGGTGAAGCTGGGCTTCTCCTTGGAGGCAAGGATTCTGAAGCTTCATCTGACATACTTTTGGCATGTTGCAAGGAGGGACCAGTCCTTGGAAAGAGATGTCATGCTTGGGAGGGTAGAGGGACAGCACAGGACAGGAACACCTCGATGAGATGGATTTATTCGGTGACTGGGGTAATGAGGGTAGGTGTGTTGAAGATGGTGAGATTCGCACAAGATAGGGCAGATTTTAGGGCTGTTGTGCATAGGGTCACTATGAGTTGCAGGCAACTTGATGGCACATAACAACAACAACTTCCAGTCAGTTGGTCAGGTGATTGTCCTGCAGATTTCTTGGCACAACCTGGTGAACGAGTCCAGGGCAGTGTCTGTTGAAATATGTCAATTAGTATTTCATCAATTTGGGGGGCCTTGTTTTTTGCCATTTCCATCAGAGCAGCTTGAACTTCCTCCTTCATCACCATTACCTCTTGATCATATGTTGTTTCTTGAAACTTTCTGTGTTGAGTCAGAACCAGAACTGACTCATAGCTGACCCTCTGGGGGTTTTCAAAGGCTGTAAATTGCATGGGAGGAGATTGCCCATCTTTCTCCCTTGGAGCAGCTGGTGGATTCGAATCGTGTGCCAGTAGGTTAGCAGCGCAACTCCTTAGCCACTAGGCCAGCTGAGTTCTCTTACTATTCACAGGGCTGAGTGACTGAAAGGTTGATGGTCCAGGGCCCCCTGTGGGCTCTGGGGAAAAAAGACCTGGCAGTCTATTTCCACAGAGATTATAGCCAAAATCCTATGAAGCAGTTCTAGTCTGTCCCAGGGGGTCATTGTGAGTCAGAATCAACTGCACAGTTCCTAACACCACCACCGATATCTGGCAATATTCTTGGCCCTAGGAGAACACACTAAGTGACAAAGACTTAAGGTCCTCACTTTCCATGCCATTATGTTCTAGGAGAAGTAGGCCAAAAATAAATAAAATGTATCAATAATCATGTTGCATGGGACAAATACACCTCCTCACCACCACCTTTCTTCTTTCCCAGTATTTCACATTTACAACCATAGGAAGAAGCCTGTGTTGTGCGTTAACAACTTAGACAGTAAGGAGCACCACAGTGTTTACTGTTCTAGGCAAATGTCACTGGGCTGTGAGTCTCAGTTGGTTCGGCAAGTTGAATAATGATCAAATTTGGCAATTCTATGATGTTGTCATCCTGCCTTCTGTGATCTGATGTGGTGGTTCTCCATTATCACCTAACACCTATTCTCACATAACCACCCTGTATTTGGAACCTAACAAGGTCAGTGAGTGAGGAGTGGGTGTGCTCTTACAGAACTCAAGCTGGGGAGGGAGGTGGGATGCTGTGGTGGGATTTAGATATGATGGCCAGGGATGTTCTTTACAATTAAGCAGAGACCTGAGATAAAAGGTATCTAAGGGAGACTGCCCCAGACAAAGGAAGCACCAAATACAAAGATGTAAATTAAGAGCATGTTTAAGAAGCCAGGAAGAGACTGGTGAGTTATGCCTGATAAAGGGAAAGAGTTGTGGAAGGTGCTACCAGCAGCAGACTATGTAGCAGCTTAACCCAGGTAAAGACTATCTTCTGCTCAGCTGAGGTGAGACCCATTTATATAATAGATTAAATCAGATGATCTCCAGAGCACTTTCCAAATCTAAAACTACATTTTCAGTCTACCATCATATGCCAACAGCCTAGAATAAGCTTTATAATATGGTCTGTGATAAGTTTTAATAACACTGATGTTTCACTAGCATATCTTGTTGATGATTTAGTTAATATGATTTGAGCATATAAAATAATTGAAGGCATTAAGATATTTTTCCTAAATGAGATATGAATAAATTATACACATTTTCCCAAATTGTCCTCTTGGTTCTTAGAACTGTTTATTGCTTTTTTTGCTTGATAATTGTTCCCCTAGAGCTCATTAGGCACCATACTCTTGCTATATGTTTATATAGAATATTAAATAATCTTTCTCTTTCATCTAGCTACAACTGCTTATCTTCTGTTTCAGCTGCAATTTATTTCCACTTTGCATTAGGGAATACAAAACTGAGCCATGTTTAAGCAACTTAGTGTCAATCATGGGAGTCTAGATTCCATTTTCCCAGGCTGAGGAGAAAGTAAATAAATTGGATCTAGCAAGAAGCCTGACAACTAGGATGTGCCCATAATTGTCTCTTTCAACAGAACTCCATGAAGAGGGCAGGCAAATCCCCTAGGCATTGCGTAGGTCACCCGGTGCATTGGCTTATTACACAGCATCAGCATAATCCACTCCCTTGGTCCTTTGTGGGGCACTGGGGCTCAGCCACTCTGTTTTTCTGCCACAGCTGCTGTCCTTCCAGCCTATTCTGCTGCCTCTTCAACCCTTTTATGGCATGCTTCATTTCCATTAAAAATATCTTGTGTTAGTACACAAGCTGACACTTCAACAGGATGAATCTTATTTCACACTTCGCTCTGAACACCCTATAATTGGCAAGGTGCCCTTCGGTAGAAAGGCAGCTTGATTGTCGCTGAGCTTTCTCTCGGTAGTAAAATACCTGGTGCTACCAAGGGAGACACTTAAGGAGTGAATTTCCCAGACGTAATACTGTCAACATCCATGAGTGATTTATGAGTCCCTATTATGCTAAGTTAAACAAACATTTTCTTTCAGTATTCTAAAATTATTATTTAAAAAAATCCAGTGAATGTCATGTAAAGGATTGTGTTTTAATAAAAGTGGTAATTCAAAACACCTGTTTAATTCATGGCCTTCAGTTCTCATCAAAGCTATGTTAATCCTTTTCTTGGGACACCCTAGCTTTTCTTTTTGTTTTTTCACTAAAGGGGGGGGGGAAGATAGATAGCACACTGTTTGATTCTTCTTATAAAACTGCCAGTTCTAATTAAGTTTAAAAATTGGAAATTGAAATATGACTAGAAGTTGGGTAAAAGTGTGTAATTTCTGTATAGTATCATATTTTTAACAAATAAGCAAATGCTGCATGTGTTAACATGATTGTTTCGTGTATGCACTATACATATTATATGGGTGGGTGCACTAGATGCAAAAAATACGGTAATTTCTTTTGTGTGTTCTGAAGGAGTTGTGAATTTGTACAGGTAAAGACATTTACATGACTTTAATTGTTCTTCTCTGAATTAAAATAAATTGCTCTAGGTTTATGGTGTTCTTAAGAATCCCTTTATACTTATTGAAAAAAGATGGTCAATTTTAAGCTAGGGCTATTTCTCTTTATTAGCTATAGCAAATAGTCCATTCAAGGTTTTTAAGTTAGGAAAATTAGAGGCATTTTGTGCTATGAAAAATTACACTTAATTTTAAAGGAATTTGAGAGCCCAGTATTGATTTTTCAGTGAATGATGTATACTTTTGCCAATTTGAATTTTTGATAGATTATTCACATTTAAGTGCTCATTTCTGAATCAATTTGGACCTAATAAAAGTTAGGGATAGATACAGCTCCTTTAAAAAAAACAAAACAACCCACAAAACTCAAAGTTGACTCTTGAATAAAGACATTAATTTTTTGTGTTTCTAACTAATTAAAAAGGAGCTCTACTGGTATACGGGAAGCTGATGGCTTAGTGGTGTAGAGTTGCGCTGCCAATCCAAAGGCTTATGGTTCTAATCCACCAGTGTGTCAGAGGGGGGAAAAATGATGAGTCTCCTCCCATGCCATTTACTGCCTCTGAAAACCCACTGAGGGTCAGATATAGATTGGTTCTGGCTAATGAGAACATAACAACAACAGACAACTAGTGGTATAATCTGGAGTGAGTTTTGCTGCTAATCCAAAGGCACTGCCTCTTTGGCTGTTTGAATCCACAAAAGACTTTGTTGTAGAAAGATAGGCAGTCTCCTCTGATGTGGTTTACAGCCTGGTAAACCCACTAGAGGGTCAGTAATGAGTGAAGTCCAAATCAAAGGCAATGAGAAAGAGAATGAATGAAATTATTGTTGTTCTTGGGTGCCATCTCTTCGACTTTGACTCGTAGCAACCATATAAACAGCAGATCTGAGTCTTGACTGGTATCTTCTGCCATCCTTGCAATCTCCACCCTGCTGGAGCCCATTGTTGTAGTCACTGTGTCAGTCCACCTGCTTGAGAATCATTCTCTCTTTCAGTGACCCTCTACCAGTGTGATGTCGTTTTTGAGGACTGACCCCTCCTGATATGCCAAAGTATGTGACATGAAGTTTCACCATCCTTGCCTCCTAAAGAACACCCTGGTTGCACTCCTCTAAGACACATGTATTTGTCTTTCATCTGTCCAAGGTATATACGGTATTCTTCTCCAACACCATAACTTAATGGCACTGATGATTCTTTGATCTTTATTGTTAAGTTTTCAATTAATTTTCCAACTTTCAGATGTGTAGGAAGCAATTATTGCTTGGGCAAAGTGCATATTAGTCTTTAAATTGTATATAGCCTTGCTCTTTAGCACTGTAGAGATTTCCTTGACAGCAGAATTTCCCATTGTAGCACCTCTTTTGATTTCTTGACTAATGTTACCACTAGTATTGATTGTGGATTCAAGGAAAATTAAATTCATAACAGCTTCAGTCTTTTCTCTGTCTGTCATGAGGCTGCCTATTGGTTCAGTGGTGAGGAGTTTTGTTTCATGGTCTTATATGTATTTTGTTGCCTGAAAAGATCTGAAGTGATCTTAATTAGTAGTAAGCCTTTTAAACTCTTTATATCCTGATGTATGGTGGTTGACGCCTCAACTGCTAACCACAAAGTCAGTTGTTCAAACCCATCAGGTTCTAAGTTATGATCCAGCTGCCAGTGCATGGCTAGTTATGTTGCTGGACAGGAGCTGCACTGGCAGCTGGGTCAGAAATTCATGCACATCTGGTACATAGACAAGAGAGGCTGGAAAAGTACCCTTAGGGGCCCAGTGGCAACTGGTATCAAGTGCTGGGAGCATGAGACCATTGACTACCACTGTTCCACTTGTGCAGCTGCGGCCACCCTGGCCTGGAACCTGTGAGCACCACCAGGCCCAGAGCCTATAAGCGCCCCAGGCCCAGTCAAAATCCTCTGTGCCTGTGGCAGGTATCTTCTGCACAGGCTGTTGTCCGGGTCCTTGAGAGTCTGCAGAGTCCTGGGATATACCCTGGAGCCCCACTGTTTATTCACTCTAGGGCTTTAAGCCTTTAAACTTTTTTAAGAACTAATAATAAGCAAAAGCAGAGCTGCTTTCCCTTTCCGAAAAACCTTATGGAGCAAGGTCGTATATTTACTCTGTTTCCTAAACAGCCCTTAAGTGCTGCATGCCGTGTACGTGTGACCCTCTGGTAAATAAGTACTGAGCTTTTGGTGACTTGCTCTACTTGAAGGGTAAATGTTTAATAAGCCTGTTTTGGGTGTGGTTTTATGGTTGAATGTTCTGTTCCTGGGTTTGCTGGTGGCTGTGGATCTGAGTTCTGGTTTCTTCTTGGCAGCATTATTACTGCAGTCTCAGTCAGCACACTAAATAAATGCTCCTTATCTTACATCTTTTCTTTAAATCCCACCTGGATAATTGCACCCAGACATTGAGCCTAGCTGCACTAAGCAAAGAAGACCTAGTGCCCATCGCATGCTAAGGCCTGAGCCAGGCTGACTTTCTCGAGGACAGCACAACCAGAGGTAGAGTCTGTTAAGAGGAAGTTAAATGGAGTGTATGGTCATCTGACCAGGAAACTGGTATTGGCCAAAGCACTGTATGTCAGGCTGTGTGTCAGGTTCTGGACAATGAGAGTTATTTGGTTGTGCAGTTTTAAGATGAGCCACTTGACTTCTTGAATTTTTCATTTCCTCATCCTTTGATGATCTTTAGCTCCCATTCGCTCTTAGATTCTGAAATTTCTATTTGTTATTGTTGTTGTTATGTGCCGTCAAGTCGTTTGCGACTCATAGTGACCCTATGTACAACAGCCCTAAACCCTGCTCTATCCTGTGCCAATCGCACAGTCTCTGATACACCCATCCCAATTACCCCGGTCACTGAATCAATCCACCTTATAGAGAGAGGGCCTTCCCCTCCTGCACCGTCCCTCTACCCTACCAAGCATGATGTCCCTCTCCAAGGACTGGTCCTTCCTTACAACATGTCCAAAGTATGTTAGACGGAGCCTCAGAATCCTTGCCTCCAAGGAGCTGCCTGGTTTGACCCTTTCCAGGATGAATCTGTTTGTTTTCCTAGCGAAATAGAATCTGTTTGATTTTTATGTGTAGGTCACTATAATCTACAGATGTAATTGTTTATAAAGAGACAACTAGAAAAAGAGCCTAGTGTGAGCGTGACCAGCCTAGATTTCAAGCACTTGGCTGTTTTCAGCTTTGTCAGTTTCACATCAAATCTTCCATCTAAATCGAAAATTTTTTTCGCATTTCTTTTTCTACACATTGCCATATATGTGTGTCATGTTCCCACATTTAAAACATTCTGCAAATGTAAAACTCATTGACATCAACACAGATTCACCAACTTTCTCTTCTCATAGAACCACTGATGGATTTGTACCACCAGAGAAGCTTGACCATCGGGGCGTACCCGCAGAGCTCCCTGTAACAGTTCTATAGAACTTATTTATTGTTGGATTTCTTACCTTACCCTACCCCCATACCTTAACCCCTAAAACTTAGTGGATTAAAACATCACCTGTTTCTGTGTTCACAGTTCTGCAGTTTGGGCTGGGCTCTGCCAGGCAATTCTGTCCCCATGGTCTCTCTCATGGCTGCTGTCATCTGGGCAGCCCTACTGGGTGCATACCACCCTCATGTCTGGTGCTTAACTGAGCCAGCCCACAGACAGCTTTCCAGGAGGACAAACCCCAGTGCATAGCACTTGCCAGGCTGTTGCTTACGGTCTCTTTTTCTTATGTCCCATTGGTGAAAGTGAGTCATGGCCAAGAGCAGAGCTGTTGTGGGGGTGGGTCACATAAGATATACATAGTGAGTATGGGAGAGGGTGTGTGGTGCTTTGGGAACCATTAATATGCTATCTACCACATATTGATACCCTAACTTATCTTTTGAAAGCTATCTCCTAGGCCTTTAAAATTCAAGACATATCTCCATTTCTTTGCTTCCTGTTGTGCAATGTGAGTTTTCAGAGGTTAAAAAAGCAATTTTTGCTTAACAGTATCTGAAGCCTGCCTAAAAAAATAAAATAAAATAAATTTACACACAGCTGGGTGAGGATGCTTTCTTGGAACTGACTTACAGGCAGTAAGCAATTGAGTGACATAAACTCCAGTTTTCTTCACTTCTTTTATAATAATAGTGTTTAACTCAAAGGGTGATTATAGAGATTCAGGTTGATAACACATGCAACGGAAATGTAAAGAATATAGAACAGACTGAAACAATCACTAAAGGTCAGCTATTGTTGAAAAGGCTAACTTGTATAATCATTTCATGTCATGATTAAATCTTAAAAATAAAATAAAATAACAGTGACAGTCATAGTAAATTGTTTGTGATAGTTAGTAGTAGGCATCTGTACTTAGCCGAGTGATGAGGATGAAACATTCCCTATTCCTTTGCGTTCTCTTCTGAAGATACTGACAGTTGCCCTTTCTCTCTCTTTATCCCTTTGTGACATCAATTCCTATGGCTGCAGCTCTTTCTAGAGTTCCTAGGTAGTACAGAGATAACAGCTGTTCACCAAAAGGTTGTAGGTTCTGATCCACCCAGAGGACTCTCAGAAGAAAGGCCAGGTGCGGGTCAAGGGAGTTCTACTTCTGAAAAATCACTTACCAGAATCCCTTTGGATTCAAGTTCGCACGTGCTGCCCTGAGTCAGAACCACCACTAGGATGAAAGCTGTTCTAAAGCCGTCCTTAGTATCTCCTGGTAGACCATTTAAAATTATGGTTAGCTCAAGAACTGCATTTGTTAGTGGATCTTGAACATCTCCTCACTTACTATAACTGTGAGCACCTCAGAATAATTCCTTTTCCACATCCTCTGTATCTACATTTCCTTTTTTAGGTAATAGTTTAGCTATTCTTTCTCAAGGGCTAGAAACCTCATAAGCATTCTCTACCCCTCCATTTCCTTACCCAGCAACCACATCCTGGGCCCCAGATCTCCCTCCTCGGGCTCACTGCAGTTGGCCTCCAGTTGTCTTGTTCCACATGCTGCCCGGGAAGTTAGCTCTTTCGGAAGTCCTCCTTTTATTGTGCTCTGATCAGAACCTTCCCTAGCTCCTCATTGCCCACAGGCCAGACACCAAACTTCTCAGCTTGGTTATTAAAAGTCCCATCAGTTTGGGACCTTCCATGTTTAATGAGGTGTTGTCTTCTCCAAGTCTTTCCAACCTTAAGAGTCTAACTCAAATATCTCCTCCAACTAAGTGAACAGTTGTCCCTTCCTTCTCACTGCCCTTCCAGTATCTGCTGCTGCCAGCATTTTTCACACATAACTTTCATCTTTAAAATTCCAACAAAAATCTACAACCAGGAAAGGATAAAACAGATGAATGGGACCTTCTAAGAATCAAATCCCTATGCACTTCCAAAACCTTCTCCAGCAAGGTAAAATGGGAAGCCACAGACTGGAAAAAAATATTTGGCAATGACATGTCTGATAAGAGCCTTATATCTAGAATTTATAGAATACTAGAGCACCACAACAAGATAAACAACCCAGTTGCAAAATGGGCACAGGCTATGAACAGACACTTCACCAAAGAAGACATTCAGATGGCCAACAAACACATGAAGAAACTTCAAAATCCCTAGCTCAAAGAGAGATAAAAATCAAAGCAACTATGAGATACCATCTCTCTCTCTCTCTCTCTCTCTCTCTCTCTCTCTCACACACACTCACACACACACACACACACACTGGTAAGAATAACAACAACAGAGCAGCAAATAACAAATGCTGGTGAGGTTGTGGAGAAACTGAAACCCTTATTCACTGTTGGTGGGAGTGTAAAATGGTGCAACCACTTTGGAAGGCTGTATGGCGGTTTCTCAGAAAGTTGGAACTAGAAATACCATTTGACCCAGCAATTCTACTACTGGGAATATACCCCAAAGAAACCATAACTGCCACCCAAACAGATATATGCACACCCATGTTTATTGCTTCATTGTTCACAATAGCAAAGAGCTGGAAACAACCCAAGTGACCATCAACAAATGGATAGAGAAGTTGTCATTGTAGGTTCTGATCCACACAATGGTTCTATATTCACACAGTGGAATACTATGCTACATTGAAAAACTAGAAATTCATGAAATATACAAAATGGGTGACTCTGGAGGGCAGTATACTGAATGAAATATCTCAGTCACAAAAGGACAAATATTGCTAATGCCACCGTTATAAAATGGGACTGACATCGGGGTTGGGAGGAGCCCAAGAAAAGAGGAGATAAATAATGTATACTGCATTGAAACAGATGAGGGAGAGAACTGTTTAAAAGGAATATATGATTAGGTATTATATTCATGACAAGATTCCAGAAAAAGAAATCTATAGTAAAGTGGATTGTGGACTGGGGTGGGAGGGGAGAGATTGTATAACAATAAAATAATTTTTTCTTTTCAAAGAGAAACGTGAACTGGGGGGAGGGGTAGGCAGGGAGGAAAATGTGTAACAATGAATGAATGGGGACAAATTAAATGGGAAGAGTATGCTGAAAGAGAGAGAGAGAGAGAGAGAGAATATGGTTTTTAAAAAAAGAAAGAAATTCCAACAAAAGAGCCAGAAGTACCTCCTATGGGAAGCCCAGATTTCACACAAATTTGAAATCTTCTCTAGGACATAAACCATCAATTTTAGAAGAGAAAGATAAAACTTGACAGCTATAAGGGAGACGTTCTTCAACTCTGTGATGGCCAATGTGTATTAGATGGAGTTAGGAATGTTCTATGAAGTTAGAGAAATCACAGATGTGTAATAGTTACGTGTGTATCTACCTAAATGATTTCACCATAGATTTGAAAACTTTAGTGCCTTAAAGGGGAGAGACAGAGGGAAAGAGCCAAATAAAAAAAGGAATAGTTGAATTAATCTCTCTTAAGACATTCACTTTTAAAATGAGATTTTTTTTTTTTAAGGAGCTGTTAAATTTTAAGAAATAAGGGAGTTAACAGTTACCTCATTACTGTCGAGTTGGAACCAATGCATAGCTGACCCCCTAAGCGAGCAGATCTCCCGTTATGCTGGGAAAGGCCAGCAAAAGAGAGGAAGACCTTCAATGAGCTAGGTTGGCACAGTGCCTGTCACAGTCAGTTGGCTAGAACATGACATCTGTGATGATGGTGCAGGTTCTGGTCTGTTTATTTATGGGATCCCTGTGTTGTAGTCAGCACAATGACACCTAACAACAATAGTACTAATGTGTACAGACTGGGTAATAGCAGGCCGCAAAAACCAAACCAAAACGTGTACACAGAGTTCTAAAGTTCTCCAAACAATATTGTCAGCAAATGTCTAAATGTTCTCCAAATCTGCAACCATTATGGAAATGATTGTGGAAAAACAAACAAGAAGTCCTGTAGGTGGGGAAGGTGATAAACCAAAGACAGATATTCACAACCTCATGTCATAGAAGGTGTGATCGGTGTTTGCTTAGTTTTTCCAATCCTCAGTCTGAGTGGGTGGGGGTGCTGTAAATTGTGAACGTTACAGTGCATCTTCCTTGGGCAAGGTCTGTTGCAGGTTTGGTGTTGAGTTCCACACTTACTCCTTTCACGTAGTCATATTCTTCTGCCTGAAGTACATTCCGTTTGAAATACTTGAACTCAGCACATTTTATTAAGGGTCTACTCTGGACCTGCAGTATGGATGGGTATATTGGCAGTAGTCACCACAGCTGACACTAAGGGGCACCCACCATGGTTCAGGTCATTTGGAGAACCTCATTCCTCACAAAGTTCCCAGCCTGTGCTCTCAAACTTATGCTCCAAGGACTGCACTGACTCTTAAAAAAACAAAACCGAACTCAATACTGCCGAGTCGGTTTCCGCTCATAATGTACATTCCATCAAGTTTCTGGGGCTATAAATGATTATGAGAGGAGACTGCCCACCTGTCTCCCATGAAGCTGTTGGTGGATTCAAACCATGAACTTTTTGATTAGCAGCCCAACCTGTGATGCATTTCATCACCATAGTTCCTTCACACTGCGTGTTGTTGAGTACCTTGGAGTTGGAACCAACTTAGAGTAGATCCTCTACTGGGTTTTCAAAGGCATTCAATTGCTTGGAAGAAGATTGCTCATCTTGCTCCCATGGAGTAGTTAGTGGATTTGAACCACATACCTTTAGGTTGGTAGTGTAGTTCTTTACGACAAAGCCACCAGAGCACAGCTGCGTGAATCCTTGAAAAGGCTATTCGTGCAAAAAAGCTGGTTGGGCTCTCATATGCTAATGCCTATACAAGGGCAAAAGTTTTAGAAAAACAAAACTACACTCAAGTGTGTAGCGTTTATTGTCCTGCTGCTCCTGTCACCAGTTCTGTGAAGTGGTTTCAAGTGTGTAAAATTGCAAAAAAAAAAAAAAAAAAAAAGCTTTCAGGTGTGGCACTTAGAAACAACAGCTCGTTTGAGGAGGACTCAGCACCCACCGCATCTCTGACCCTGCTTCTGGGATTTCTCACACCTTATGAGCTTCTGAGGCCAAGCTGGGAGCTTTTTCTGGGGCCTTTTTCCAGTGAGCAGGTAAAGAGAAAGGGGGGGATTCAGGCATTCCTAGAAATTAGGCAAGTGCATGTTACTTAGGCATTGTGTTTGTTTTATCTAATTGCCATCTGCCTCCGTAAGCAGTTCTCTGGTTACTTGAGCTAGTAGAACAGGTGTTTTTCCTTTCTTTCTAAAATTTATGCTGTGTTCTTTTATTCATGTGTGTATGAAAAGAGAGGCAGTGAACATTGGGGTGGAGAGCTCAGGTTCTATAGCTGCACTCACCAGGTCTGACTCGGACTGTAGTGTTTGCAAGTTTCTGCCACATCGAGCTAATCCTGTAGGTTCACTGTCCCAGTGTTGGGGTGGATGGCAGGGATAGAAGGTGTGCTTGCTTCACAGTCCCACCCATCTCAAAGCATTACTGTGATGATTACATTAGAAAGGTTGTAAAGTAATTAGCATGCAGCCGCTACATATTACTGTTGTTGTTAGTTGATTCCCTAACTCACAGTGACTCTGTGAACAATGGAGCAAAAACACTTTTTAAGCAGAAGCTCCATCTCCATGTCAGCTCTTGAGGTCAGTAGTTTTCCTTGGCCCCAGTTCAGAAGTAGATGACTAGATATTACTTTTTAGTCTTTCTTTTAGTCCTCTTCAGCTTCATTTAGAAAAAAGAAAAACAAAACCAACTCATTGCTGTCTAATCAGAACTGACTCATAGCTGACCCTTCAGCAGGCTTCCATAGGCTCTAAATTGCACAGGAGGATATGGTCCATCTTTGCTCCACTGGAGCAACGAGTTGGTTTGAAACACCCGCCTCTGGTTGGGAGTGTGACTCCCTCCTCACTCAGCCCATAGGAGTGCATAGCCTCCACTGACAGACAGACCGGTGGTGCCTACACGTGAAGTGCCTCGACTGGGACTCAAACTTGGTTGTAGGTAAATTCAAGTCCTTTGCCTTTTCCTGAGACACCTGAGATGAAAGGGAAGCGTACAACATGAAAACCATTGATAGTTAGAAACAAGAGAATTATTATTTCCCTCTCTGCCTCTCTAGTGGTTCAAATCCACCGCCGGCACCTCAAGAAAAGGATGGGCAATCTCTTCCCATGCAGTTCACAGCCTGGAAAACCCAGTGGAGGGTCAGCTCTGAGTTAGTTCTGATTCTACAACTGATTACAAAAGAAGCCCCTGGATGGCACAAATGACTTAAATGCTGAATCACAAGGCAGGTTGTTGGTTTGAATCCATCAAAGACCCTTTTTATGAGCTCTTGAAAGGTCCTGGCCTTGGAAATTTTGTGGAGCAGTTCTGTTCTGCACATGTGGGGTCAAGCATGAATTGGAAGTAATGTGATGGCAACTAACAACAGTGGTTAGAGGTAGAAAATCAACTTTCTAAGAATTAACATACTTAGAGTGGACACAAATTTTTTTTGGAGTTTTCTGAACCACATTTCTCAAGTATTCATGACTTAGAATGAGAGGTGACTGATGAAGTTTGTTGAGTTCTTTAAAAATCATGTTTTCCAAAGACAAGCACTCTTAAAAGTCTCAACTTTGATTTAGCCTTTAGGGTCAGAGAGGAGTTCAAAAGTGGACTCCTGGAGTTTATAAAAGACATTCCTGAGAAAATAGTAAGGAAGCTCACTGTATGAGGTCTGAGTCACTTAATCCTCATAACCTTTGAGAGACCTTTAGTGATCATAGGCTGCTCCTAGGAATGCATTTGTAATGCTGTCCTTGGGTGTCCTGGAGTCTGTGTTCAACCCCATGGATGAGAGTAGACTGTCCTGGGTCTTCCAGGCTGTAAACTCTCTGGGAACAGACCAGCAGGTCTTTCTCTGTTGTTAGCAGTCGGATAGGTTCAGACTGGTTTTACCATTTGAGTGCTTAACTGGTTCCTTCTTTGTATTAAATGCCTACAGTCTGTTCTCTAATGATAAAACTACTAACAAATGATTCAGAAAAAGGACCAAAAGGTGATTAAACTATAATTATGAAAGAAAAGTTTGAGTATCGCCGACCTTTTAGAGGTTACCAGGCTTGCAAACCAGTGAAAACTGCCTGAATTAAATCTGAGAGTATTACATACATACTTAATTCATGTACACAGCATGTGGAAGGGAGATCTGGTGGTATAGTCCACAGGATCTTGATCATACCATGGGCTGCCAAGAAAACAAATAGGTCTGCCTTGGAGAGAATGGAACCAAGTTTCTCCTTGGAGGCTAGGATTTTGAAGCTCCATCTCACATACTTTGGGCACATGGCCAGGAGGGACTGGTCCTTGGAGAAGGACATCATGCTCAGAAAGTTGGAGGCACAGCGCAGGAGAGGAAGACCCCCCAGATGAGATGGATTGATACGGTGACTGGGGCAAAAGGGGTTGGTTGGTGGGTCAGAGTTAGTGAGGCTGGCTCAGGACAGGGCAGGGTTCAGAGCTGTTGTAATTAGGGGCCCTAAAAGTTGCAGATGACTCAACAGCACATTACATCAACAACAACATTCCACAGGGATTTTCACTGTTAACCCAGAGGCAGTGACTTTCAGACTATTTGAATCCACCAGTGGCTCCAGGACAGAGAGATAGACAGTCTCCTCTCTTGGAATTTTTAGACTCCAAAACCCAGTAGAATTACTGTGACTTAGTTCCAAGTGAACAATGAGTGCCAGTTGATTTAATTAGGAATTAAGAATCTCTGTCGCTGATTTTTCTATTTTATGTCTCTGTGTTTAGACTTAATAGACTATGTAGAATGTTGTGGGAGGAGGTGAGAGAGGAGAGAATTTTTTATTCTGAACTCATGTGTAAGTGCTCTTTTCCTCAAGTAGTGAAAACGAACAGTAGCATTTTGTTCTTTTGACAGTTTGGTATTTGTAAAATGGAAATACATATTAATTGACTTGACATGACATGCCTCAAAAATGAATGAATCATGAAACACTGACAGTTGGATTTTTTTTTTCCATAGTTAAGAAACTTGCTGGTTATTTTTCACTTCAGTTTGTGCAAAAGAATGTTGATGCATTCATTAGTGAGTGCACATGCATGCACATAAAGGGCATTAAAAAGAAAAATCATTTTCTAGTATGAAAAAGAAATTGCCGGAGGTGTTGATCATTCTTTAGACTATATCCCTGTGCTTTGCAACACAATATAAAGTTCATTTATATCTATATTGAGTGGTTTAATGCAGTTCAGTGTGAGGGATGTGCAAGGATGCTAAAATCCAAACAAAAAATGTTTATAAAAACCTGCTGAATGGCAAAGCTTATCCTCAACTTTCAGAAACGTTTTCAGTGACAAAAGAAAATTATGTAAGAATGTAATCCAGTATGTCTTATAAACAATGTTCTCTTGTTCTGAATAAAATAGCTTTGAAATAGTGTTTTCTAAACAATTCTTTCCTTTTTTAGACAAAATTTTAGTTGTTTGTTGGATTTATAAATGCATTTGCACATGCTTGAAACACTCTTAAGCTAAAGAATTTAACTCACCAGGAAAATGGGATTAAGCCATTGTATTGGATGGAAAACCTTTGAGCTCAAAAGCAAATGATTCTAAAGGGTTTGATCAGCATATATGTTGGTAATGGGGAGCAAAACCCAGCGGACAGGATTAGTATTTGGAACCTAGACGTACCATTAATCTCATGCGATCACTTGTCATCACTAACTCTTGGAGATTTTGCCAACTGCCCACAAGCTACGTATCAGAGATGACGTGGATGGCACAGGATAAAAAAAAAAAGGGTGCAGATCTGTTGTTCGTAAGGTTTCTGTGAGTTGTAGTTGACTCTCTGGCACCTAACAGCAACAACAATAAGAACAACCACCTGCTTCCTGGTAGAACACTGTGGAGGCTGCTGTGCTAAAGACATAGTGGTAACATTGTATTTGTCCATGGGGCACCCATGTCATGATTCAGTGTCAGAGATGAATATGTGAAATTGGCCCAAGAATGAGGTTTAGTGGAATGACATTGCACTCTCTTGCCTCTAAGGATCTAAAATAAAAACAATTTTTTTATAAAAACACTAACTTATTGCTGTCAAGTAGGTTCCAACTCACTGTGACCAGGTTTCTGAGGTTATAAATCTTAACAGGAGAGACTGACTGCCTGTTGCTCTCTTCCAGAACTGCTGCTGTGGATTTGAACTGCTAGAGACCATCAGCCTTTTGGTCAGCAGTGCAGCAAGCTATGCACAGCACCACCAGCGCTCCAAGTAAGCCCTGGTACTTAGGCTTGGTCTTTTTATTCTCTTCACTGAGAATAAAGGGGGAATGGGGACCAAAACATGCTCTATATGAAAGTTTATTGCCAATTTTTATGTGTTTTCTCCTTTTTCATTTGTCATTGTTGAGAACATGTACAGCAAAACATGCACCAGTGCAAACCATTGTGTGTATGTGCAATTCAGTGATGCTAATTACATTCTTCT
The DNA here is from genome assembly GCF_000299155.1 of Elephantulus edwardii. Lineage (NCBI taxonomy): Eukaryota > Metazoa > Chordata > Mammalia > Macroscelidea > Macroscelididae > Elephantulus > Elephantulus edwardii. The sequence continues at coordinate 5,597,460 of NW_006399804.1, read as the reverse complement.
AGTTGTGCATCAATTAGCACCCTCCCTTTCAGAGGGAAATCATTACTCAGATTCCTGCCTAATCTTTCAAATTGCTGTTATCTGTTTGAACCCATTGTTGTTGTTGTTAATAGTGGTGGTGGCAGGATTACATCTCCTAGCAACCCTGTACCATGGATCTGAACCTCGACCTGTCCTGTGCCATTATCATCTCTGATATAGTGTAGCCCATTGCTGCAAGGACTCTGTCAATCCATTTCATTGAGAGTCTTCTCTCTTTCATTGACTCACCACCTTTCCAAGTGTAATGTCTTTTCAAGGAGTGGTCTCCCCTGACAAAATGCTCAAAGTATGTGTGATGATGTTTTGTCACCCTTGCAAGGAGGACCCTGGTTGCACTTTCTCCAAGACATATTTGTTTGTTCTTTTGGCAATCCATAGGATATTTGATACTCTAATCCAACACCACAACTCAAAGACATTTATTCTTCTGTCATAGTCAGTCATTGTCCACCTCTCAGATGACCAGCAAGTGATTGAAAAGACTATGGCTTGAATCAGATTCCTAAAAGCACATAATGCCCAAGGCAGACAGACGGAGCTCTGGTAGTGTAGTGTGCGGGGAGTTTGACTGCTAACCTAAAGGCTCATGATTCAAATCCAGCAGCTGCTCCACGGGAGAGAAAAGGGAAATCATCTCCTTGTGATATACAGCCTCTGAAACCCACTGAATGGTTGGCTGAGCTGGTTCTAACTCAACAATAATGAATTAAGCTAGGCTACTGCTTGGTCTTCAGAAGCCTCTAAGGGATATTTGTGATTTAAGGTTTACTGATGGTCTTAGAGTAGTGATAGTTTTAGGGGTGTATCCAACTCCATGCCTTCAGAAATTCTGGATTCTGTGAGAATTTAAATTCTGTCTTGTATTTGTCCCGTTAATCAGAATTCTTCTATAGAGTCAGTGATCAGGGTGTTCAGTAATGGTACTCACACACCATCCATTTCTCATCTCAAGGCAAAGAAAGCAGTAGTCATCTGTCCATCCATCCATCCCGTCTGCTCCATTCCATTCCATATATAGAGACCATAGCCTAACATTTCATCACCTTGTACTGTCTCAACTCCTCTTCTTCAATTTGCTCCAGGTGAATAGAGACTAGTTATTCTGCCTTGGGTGGCCAGTTTGCAGAATGGGAAGAGCAGATACTTGAAATAATTAAATTACTACATAAGACCTTTTACTTTCACTAAAAGTAATTAACATTTTAGAGCAGTACAATGCAGGGTTTGGGGTTTCTTTTTATCTTGTGCGAATTGTTTGTTTGTTTTAAACTGCTGTTTTTGAGCCCAATTCTGAGTGGTGTGTATTTTGATTCTTGGTTTTTATTTTATTGGCTTTCATTGCTGGAAAACATACCCCACAAAAATTTCTAAATCCATATGGAGGAACTATCTTGCTGTCTGTATTTACTAAATCATTATACTTTTCTCAACCCATTCTGCCAGTTACAATTTTAGTTGACTTTCAAGTAGTAAGATGCCATTCCCCGCCCCCCCCTCCCCGAAAATGCCTAAGCTTGTTGTAAGATGTTGCATTTTCAAACTTTTAACATGGGTTCAAACTCCATTGAAATTCTGGCAAGATTCCCGATTGGCAAGACATTTTATTTCTACATTTCAGAGTGTGTTGATAGCAGAGTTTTTATAGGTAACACCGTTACATTGTTTTTGGCAACAAGATCACAAGGCAGTGGAAACATTTCCAAACATCTGTTTTTAGAGTGTTCTTTCTCTTGGAAAGTAGTTACTTTCTTACTCATTTTGAGTCTCACCTTTACTCTGAAGAGAAGCTGCAAGAGTGTTTATTGTTTTGCTGCCAGGTAGCTTCTGACCTCTGCAAAGGTCCGCAAGTTTGAAACACTTGTCTTTTTGTAGAAGAGAGAGGAATGACTCATCTTTAAAGTTTCACAATTCTATTCTCTTAACCACACACAATGCTGCTAATGAAACATAATTTAACAGATATCACAAGTAGAGAAATACTAGAATCATCTTCCCTTTCAGGCAGCTGTAAAGCAAATTTCCCCAGACTGTAGGCTTTCTTTTAATGTTCAAGTCTCCAACTGTTAACTAGTGTTTTCTGTGCATCTTCCAACAGTATTTGCTGAGGAATTTATTTGGCAGTTTGGTGCTATGCAGATTTTAATGGACTCACAACCATTTTCTTTCTTTTGCCAGGACTAACATAGATCTCTCTAGTAGTGTACTCTTTTTAGTCTTTTGCTATTAAAGAAACCTAGAAAGACGCTTTTATACAGTAATCATTAGTTAACTTCTGCCAAGTTCTCCCTTTAGTATTGCATGTTCAACAACACTGATAAAGTAGAAGTATTTGCCTTAACTTGAGTACTTAGCTTTTAAATGACTTGCCAATTTAAGTAGCTCTGTTCTAGCATTAACCAGTATCTCAAGACACAACACTTAGAGAACATTTTCATTAATGAACAATGGAGAGGAGTCCACATTTTAAATAGTCTTCTCAAGAATTTCAGTTGTTCTTGATCTCTCCTTGCCACATCTGATTAAGTCACCAGTATTTTTACCTCATGTGACTGATGGAGTGGACCAGGATCTTGTTAAGTGGTGGTTGTGTTTTCAGTATCAGTAATCAACAAATTAGAACATACTTAAAATTGACACTAAGGACCGTCATTATGGTTAGGGAACTCTGGAGGCCTTGTCCTTTGTGCATTCACTGCTGACCCAAACTCCACACAGCCATGGAGGTTTGAATCCACCATCAGTGCTTCAGGAGAAAGATGAGCAGTCTCCTGCCATGTGCTGTACAGACTCAGAAAACCTCTAGAGGCTCAGCTATGAGTTAGTTCTGACTCAAGTTATTATTAGTAATAGGACTATATATCTGGTAGCAAAAACCTGCCCTGCAATCCTGAAGGCAATTGTGGTTCAAAGCCACCAGATGTTCTGCAGAAGGATGGACACTCTCCTCCCGTGCAATTAACTGCCTCTGAAAACCCACTGGAGGGTCAGCTATAGGTCAATTCCAGCTCGACAGCAAACAACAACAACATGGTATTGCAATTCATAATTTACTGATGTTATAATTGTCACTTGGAGGTATTCAATTTTATCACTTACTGATAAAAACACTGTAAAAATATAAAGATATCAATAGCAAAAGGCAATAATAGAAACACATAAAGAAGGTATGTGACTTACAGAAGAACTGACTTATGATGAAATCATTGGAACAGACTCTCAGTCGTAAGTCAAGACTGCCTGTGATTGCTTCATCAGTGGGTTTTATTCAGGCATCGTTTGAAACTCTCTGAATTGTGAGAGTTAATTTAGCTTTGTTAAAAACAAATTGCATAGTCTGTAAATTCACTTAACTGGGCACACTGAAACTGAAATATGTTGCCAGGCCTGGGGTGAACAGTGCCCTCTTCCCACTGTGTACCACTCATCTCGTGAGAGCTCTCTTTCCTCGTGTATCTCCCTTACAGTGTGCAGCTTGTGGCGTCTGGGTGTATGGACTCTTGAGGGCTTGTATCAAACTGTAGGGCAGATTTTTCAAAGGTTCCTTTTTTGAAATAGAAATTCTATTTGCTCCTCCCCATAGAGCTAGAGTTCTTGGAGACTATGCCTTACAGCTGTGTGTGAGTTAGTGCCTCTTCATGCTGTGTTGGGGTGGGAGGGTCCCTCCATTATGATAATGAAAATAGGATGTGATAAGGAAGGCCAGCAGTAGAAAAGTATCCAAATGTGAACTTTGCTGCCATGTCAAGTTCCCAAACCTTCTCTGCCAATTCATTAATGTATTTTCCAACAATTCCATATAATTTGGAAACACATGACCTTTTTAGAAACATAAATGGGAGCATATTAAACATACCTACTTCCTGCTTCACACTGTCCTAGAGGACATTCCTAATCAGTGTACATCATACATAGTAATGTGAACAAGCTCTGGTGGCTTAATCCCTAGTGTGTTGTGCTACCAAGCACAAGTCCAAGCTGGTGGTTTGAATTCACCAGCATCTCTGAGGAAGAGAGATGGGATAGTCACCTCCCATTAAGATTTACAGTCTCTTCAGCCTTATCATGAGGAATCACTGAGGCAGAATTGATGGCAGTGGGTTTAAGGGTTTGGGATTGTGGGTGGTTATTTTGTTGCTCTTGTTTTTATATCTCTATAAAATAAAATAACATAGATGCCCTTGGGGTATATAATAGGTTAAATGCTGGTTGTGGGAGAGATGAGGCTGTTCTTGCTGTTAAGATTTACAGCCTCAGAAACCCCGAGGAGGGTAAGTGACTAAATGGCAGCGAGTGGGTTCCTACATAATAATCATTTCCATAACTCTTTCTAAGTAACATGCATATACAGTTATTTAGGAATTCAACAATTTTAGTCATTACCTCTTGACTTTCTATCGTGATAGATGATGCTGTAGCTCTCCTGTGGTGTTTCTTTGCACCCTTCATTCCTTTTGTTTAAATTAGTGCACAGCCTTTGGTTACTCTCATAAAATTCAGTTACCTTTTAGTACTTTGTGAAGAGTTAAGTTTGGCAGTTCAGTACTGCATGGTGTTAAATATCACTAAACACATTGCAGCTTTGTTTTAGATTCTCTTTGATGTCAGAGGCTTTCCTTGGCTATCCAGTGAGCCCTGACTATTCCATTTCAGAATGGGATGAGAGAGAGCAGACAGTAAGCTGTACACAGAGTGGCTGGCACTTGAGAGTTGGTGGGCTTCAACTTGGGGGCAGCAGGTGGTGGGCTTCTTTGTGCTGAGTTTGGGGCTTTCTCTGAAGTCTTTCCACTAAGAAAAATTCTTTGCAATCCCAGAGGCATGTGGTTCAAATCCACCAGATGCTCTGCTGGGAAAGGAGGGACAATCTTCTGTACCAGTCAGATCCAATTTGACGGTACACACACAAAAATAATAAAATCTTTTTAAAAAAGAAAGAAGAATTCTCCAGACTCGACTCAGAGAGTAGCATCAGAGAACTAGGTATGATTGAGACAATGTAGAGCATAGGCCCCTTGTGACCACCTGGTGCCCCATCCTGACTTGCCCCATGCCTGGCAGACCCTGTCTCTGAAGCCTCTGGGTTCGGTTCTCTAAGGCATCAATGCCTGGTCTCCTGATGAAAGGAGAGGCAGGAGTCATTGGTAACAGTAGCACAATGCCTTTCTGATGCTGAGCCTCCTGGGATCTGTGAGAAGCAAGTAGCCACTGGCATTCAGACTGCAGATCTTTCTCTTTGCCTGTCAATTAACAGATATTGTTTACCTTTTGAAATTTCTGATACTATCTCTAGCTTTCTTTAGTATGGTGATTTTTACTACAACACCAGTCCCCTCCTTTTGGGGGGGCCGCATTTTGCAGAATTTGGGGCAGAGAGGAAAAATTTTTGGCCAATTCATCACTTAAAAATCCAGACAAGCTATATAAATTGCCTGATGATTACCTTCCTCATATTGTTCTTTCAGGATAGATCTTGTGCAGTAAAAGAAACTGTGCCTCTGTTCATGGAAAGAAAAAAGTTCAGAAATCAGTGCTTCCTTCTACAGTCTTAATATGGGTCTCAGCAACGAAGTTTACCAAAAAAATCTGCCCTCCCCAGTCAAATCCTGGACTGTTTTTACCCGCCCTGTTCTCCACGGCTGTGCTGCAGGTTTTGTTAATGACAGGTGTGGATGATTGGTTTCCTAATTGCATGGCAGTCTCCCATTTCTTACTTTTCCAGCATGTGTAGTCCTGACAGGAGATGCTGATGGGACAGTAGTTGCACCTTACAAACACCTCCTCCCGCTCTCACAGCTGCATCACCATTACTTGTCAAAAGTTGCTGAACTTAAGGTCTCATGTCAGAATTGCCCTCAACTGTTCATGTTCCAATACCTTACGGAAACTCATCTCCTTCCCAGTCTACATGGGGCGCTGTTAGCACACCCCCGTCACAGAGTGGATATGCATAAAGACATTTAAAAGAATAGCAGAACCCAGTGCCATCAAGTTGATTCCAACTCATAGCACCAGTCCTGGGACAGAGTAGAAGTTCCTAATGGTTCCCAAGGCTGTAAATTTTTATAGAAGCAGAAAGTCACATCTTTCTCCCAATGAGTGGCTGGTGGATTTAAGCCTCAGACTTTTATTAGGAATGGAGTATTTTAACCACTGTGCCCACCAGGACTACTTTGCAAGACATTCCCACTGTCATCAACTGAGATCAACCCTGTTAGATAAAGTAGAACGCCTTTTCGGGTTTCTGAGACTGTGAGACTTTATAGGAGTAAAATGCCTCTTCTCTCTCCCATGAAGAGACTAGTGGGCTTGAACTGTTGGCCTTTTGGTTAGCATCTGAATGCTTTGTCATAGCACTACTACTGGGATTCCTTCAAATGCAATGTAATTAATTGTTAGTAGTCATGTAACCAAGATGATTGAAATTTATATTCATTCAACAGCCAATACGGTTTTTAGTATTGTGCTAGGATGTATTCGACCTCAAGTGGAAGAAACTCAGTTATTTGTTTTGTGTTCCAGACACTTAGGTTTTACTAGCTTAATGCAGTTCAGTAATTTGTGTATCTGAGACGGAGGATGGCAAGGGCAGGCATACCTCAGGATTCACTAGGCCCAAGGAATCAAATGATGCTTTATCCATGATAGCTCTTGTCTCTCTTATCCCAACATTGAGTATCAGCCTCCATGTGCTGGGTGTGGCATGCTTTCTTTGCATGGCTGAAGACATGGTTATGACAACTGCAGACATGTATCTCATTTCAGCATCCATTCTAAGAACCAGCAATTTGAAGAGATCTTCATGTCTAATACTGGAGCTGTGACTTCTTTTCCTACCTTTGTCCCTGCCCTCCCCTATTTCTTCCTGGCATTAAGAAAATATCTATGGAAAGTTGTTTTAAGAGATTTCATTTGTTTTTGCTGGACAGGTAGCATATGCAGGTGTGAGGGTGCTGTGTTGGCTGTGACCCAGGGATGAGTGAGGTCATCTGGACAAAAGACTGGTGGGGATTGGGGGGGCTGTGATTCAGCACCAGATGACACAAGATTGCTAGATCTTTCCCTTTTGAAAAAATTATGCTACTTTATTTACAAAATTCTAGTACATTGTTTTCCAGGCCAAACCATCAAATTGATCTTTCCCTTTTTTAGTCAGGAATCCAAATCATGACATAAATTTTCTCAAGTCTATGAAACTTTGATAAATAAATAATTCAGGCATTTTTTTTGAAATCTCTTTCTGACTACATAACACATCGTTTGCAATCTCTTATGTTTCAGCCTCAGTCAACATAAGTAGAAATCCAGGTCAAGAGAGCTAGACTGATTTATTCCAAGTGATGTGGTGATTACTGTATTTTCATACAAATAAAGTAAGCGGTATATGTTTTCTGCACACGGTGTAGCTCCCTCAAGCATCAGTTTCCTGTGCTCTTTATATTTGCACATGTTATTTACCTTGGTGCATGTGTATGAAAACGTGTAAGTGGCAGAGCAGAGCTCAGTAATAGATCTCTTGGCTCAAATGTGGTATGCTTCTGAATGGGCCACATTGTAAGAAGTTTGTTTTCATTGGCCACCTTCTTTCCTTGAATTTTTCAAAGCCCGCATTAGCTCTGTAAGAGTGTCAATGTTTGGCCTTAATTTACTAGACTCTACCTATATTCATTACAAGCTCGTAAAAATCATTCCCAAATGAGACTCGATGCTCAGGTTAGTGTTTGTGGAGTTGGGTCTCTTAGCTCTTGAGAAGTCAAATGTGCACCTCACATTGTTGTGTTCTTTTGGATGAAGTGGGCCGTGGGCCAGCCTGTGAAGCATGCCTGTAATAACCCTCTCTCTCTGACAGAGCCTGCAAATACCAAGTTGACAGATGGCCCGAGGTAGAGTTTGTGCCTGTGATATAAATTAAAGTTAAGATCCCAAGTAGAGTTTAAATAGTTCTGATGACATTTTAATTTTAGTCAAGTAGCCATTCATTAGAAGATTGACATAATGATCCTTGTTCAACAGAAATCCCTTAAGTGTATTAATTTGGGCTTTTGAGTTTAGTGACGCCAGGACAGCAGACCTGGGCCCCGCACACTGATGGCCTCGCTTGGTTTTGCTCTCCACACACATTTCTTTGGCTCATCAAAAGGAAAGCGTGTGTTTTCTGTAGTTTTGAAAGTAACTCGCATAATGCTAGTGAAATGCACTTGTAGCTTTGGGTTTATCTTATCTGTAAACACAAAGAGATGAGCTTTGTTAAAAACATTTTCTTAAAAAGTGAATATTGACGGAGTCCCTGAAAGTTGACCTGCTGCCCCAAGACAAAAATACACTTCATAAACATTTACAGCTGCCTGGTTTGGTCCACCCCCCCCCCCCACCTCCATAACCACCTCTAATTTGCTCTGCCTGTGACCTCTGAAACCTCAGAAAGTTCAAATTGCTATTCAGTGTTCTGTGTGAGGTATAATGAGAGCCGCCCCATTCCAAGCGCAGGCTGCATGCACAAGGCACACAGGGACTGCAATTTTTGGTCATTTTTAAAGTTCTTCATTTCCTCAGCCTACGTTCATTACAGCTGCTCTAGTGGCACTGTCGTTAAGGTATTCAGCTGCTAACCAAGAAGAGGCTGACATTTCGAACTAATCAGCTGCCCACAAGAGAAAGCTGTTATAGTCCACTTCCCTAAAGATTTGCAAGCCTTGCAAACCCTGTGAACCAGTTCTGCTCTGTCCTGACAGGTCACTAAGATTTAGCAGCAACTTGATGGCAGTTGGTTGTGTGTTTATATTTATTACAGGATCATAAAACTATTTCCAAATGAGAGCTGCTAGGTTAGTATTTGCTTAAATATTGCTGCTCTCTGAAATATGGAACAAGAAGTTATAAACGAGCACCAGATAGTTGAAACTTGAAGAAAATTTTTGATGATTTTTATTCTTTCTCCCTAATCTTTCTAAGAAATTAAGGAAAAGTGGGGAAAAATGGCATGTTTATGCTGTTCTTTATTCAAACGACAAAGATATAAGCTAGGTGAGCATATGCCCGTTTTACAAATAAACAGAACACGGGAATTCTTTTCTCAACATCCTTTTCCACCTGTTGCACCTAATTTGCATAATTTATGTGGCATTGCCTCGAATCTGGATCCATTTAATGGCAACTGTCAACACCCAGGCAGCCCACCTTGTTGTTCATTAATGTGAATTATTAAAACCTTCAAAATACTTTGTTTTCCCATGTCTCTGCACCTCATCCAGCTCCTGCTCCCTCCACAGAAACCATGAGCTCAAATGACCTGGGAGGAGAGAACGGGAAGGGAGGAGCTCTCTCTTGATGACCTTCGGTGGGGCATGCTGTGGAAAAGATTTTCTTGGTATTGTGTGAGAGTTTACTTCATAAACCTTTGGGGGAGTATCAGCAAAAGCTTTGGTTTTGAATGGCCCTGTTATTTGTGGACTGGGAGCTGAGCAAGAGAGAACTTTGTGCTGAGAGTCACTCCTGTAGCCTCTGAGAGACCCTTCGTTCTTATCTCCTGATTTTCCTGGATTTTATTTTCTGCACATTCACTTCCAGACGCTGTGATCCCTCAGGGCAGACATGTGGAAAGGAAATGATTTGCTGGGAGAAATCCCTTTATGCTTATCAACTGCAGAGGCAAAAAAGAATTTTGTTTACTTGGGATGACTACAGTAAGTGGAAAATATTCCTTTCAGACTTTGATTAATCATTAGGAGTAGGGGGAGGGAATTCAAGATCTGTCTGTAGAAGCCAGAAGCCTTTGGAAACTTGTCAAGTCTGGAGTGTCTGGTATGATGCATTTATTATTCGATTTCCTTAAGATGTGAAACTTAATATGATATCCAAAGTTACTGTAGTCACATTACAGAATCTTCCTTGTTAGGTCCCTTCTGATCTAGAATCTGGAGCCCTAGTGGCACAGTGGGTTAAGTCTTGTGTTGTTAACAGAAAAGCTGTGCAGTTCAAATCTTCCAGCTGCTCTGTGAGAGAAAGATAAGGCAGGCTGCTCCTCTTGAAGATGTCCATGGTTCTGCCTACTCTGTCCTACTGAGCTCTGGTTGCCTGGTCCATAGCGTGTGACATTGCTAACCAGAAGTCTGCGTGTCTGGCCATTGAGGCTTCTAGCTGCTCTGAGGGAGAAAAATAGGCAGTCTCCTCCTACAGCCGGGGAACCAGCTCGAGGGCAGTGAGGTTTTCTTGACTCTGCCATATATAGGATCATTGCGAGTTGGAATGGACTCAGAGGAAGAGGGCTTGGTTTGAGGTTTTGAATCTTGAATCCTGTATGCTTAACTCACTCAGGTTTATCACCTTAGTCCTACCTTATATTTGCTACTGAGTTATGTTTTAAAATACATACTGATACTGACATGGCAGGGAGCTGGTGATGTCGTTAGTAGCAAGTTGCACTGGCCAACTCAAAGGTGGCTCATACTTGGCAGCTGGTTCTCCAGAGGAAGATGAGCAGTCTCTTCCCATGCAACTTAGAGCCTTGGGAAACCTGCTTGAAGGTCAATTATTAGTCAGTCTTGACTCCATGGCAGTAAGTTTGAGTTTCATGTAAATGATAAGGATGGTATTCAGGGGATAAAGTAAGCCCTCTTTCCTCTGTATCTGCAAGGCAGGTCAAGAGCCTTTCAAGAGAGCTGCACCGGGGCCTTGGTAGGGGTGTGGGGGGGATTGTATACCAAAGAAAGAATTTTTCTTTACTTTTCAAAGAGAGGAGTGAACTAGGGGATGGGGTTAGGCCTGGGCAGGGAAAAAAGTGTAACAATGAATGAATGGAAATCCAAAATCTCTGTAAATGTTCATTAAAATTAATAAAGTAAAATTTTAAAAAAAAGAAATTAAAATCCATGATAACATCAAATTTGTGTTTATTAATTACCAGTGCAAATTAGGTTCAGACTGGCAAAACCCCAGTACACACAAAGCTGTTTTGGATGCTAGAAAAGTTACAAAGATTGGACTAGATGCTATCTATTTCAAAGACCAAAAACAATACAAAGAGAACTGAAACCACACATTTTAACTTCTTACAAAACAACACTTTTGAAGATTTTTGAAAGATATATTGAATGTTTATGCCTCCAAGACTCACAGCTTTGGGCACTATCATAATAATAGCTTCCATTGTTGAAATGATGTTTAAATAAGAATTGAACAAAATATTTTATAAGATTTACTTCCTACAATCTCATAGTTAAGGCACCAGTGATATTGTATGTCTGAAAGATGTTGTACTCTTCCTCCCTACTTATCGTGTCTTATCATTCTTTTTTAATAAAATAATACACATTCATTTAAAAGAGAGAGAGAGAGAACTGCAGTCCCTTGATCCTGCTGAGAACGGAGTCTCAGGTGTGGTCACCGCTGTGAGAGGAGCATCTGTCCTGCCCAGCCTCTTATAAAGCACTTCCTCTGCCTTCTTACTGTGGCTTGTAGTGAATTGTTTTTGTTCTAATCAGATTCATTATCTCAGTGTTGATGCTACAAGTGGGTGGATTTATCTTTTTTTCTCTTGGTCCTTTTTGTATATTCTTGGCTTGAATGAAAGCCTGTCACTAATTATGTATTCGTTTAGGAACATAGTGTTTAGGGTGAATTTGCTTGAGTTAATTGAGTCCCATTCATCATGCTTCACCATTTAGGAATACATTTTTTGCTTGATTTTTAAAATCATTTAAGTTAGTGAGGTTTATTTTTCAAGCTTCGTACTGTGAAATAGCTTTATAGGAATACCTCTGTACTCCTTAATTTCTAAGCCATCAACAGGATCTCACTCCTTGTCTAATAGCTGGGGCTTTTGTTGGGTGGGGTGGGTTTTTTTTCAGCTTAATTGCAGTTTTTGTTCTGTTTTCTTGCCAGTGTTAATTCGATCTTAGATCTGCAGGGATGATACTACCTGTGATAAGCAGCTTTCACCCCCCAAAACGAAACCTGTGCTTTATAGAGCTGAGGGCAACGTGAATGTGATGTCAGTTTATGTGTCTGGCTGAGGAGAATAATCAAGATACATTTTCTGAGTTAAGCCATTTAGTGTTTGAAAGAAAAGAGTCAAGTAAATTTCACTGTGCTGTGTTTGTGAGCCAGGTTTGGCACAAAGAAAACCAATTGATTTTAATAAAGAATTCCTTCAGAAATGAACTTTGATATCCTGTATCCCTCAAGAATACTGCTTATTAAAATCTAGTGATGTTTGGAGGAATGTTAATTTTTCCTTTTTTGAAATAACATATGTCAGAGAAGTAACACTGTTCACACCCTGAAAGTTAGCTACATATTCAATTAAACATGCAATTATTATGAGCATATCTGTTTGATACTTGTATTTTTTTAATAAGGATTTTTAGGTAATATTTTTATTACAATGAAGGTAGTGATAAATACCGGTGGACTTCTTTTTAAAAGCTCTTCAGTCTAGCTCCTGTGTTTTATGTTTGAAGTAAAAGTGAATTGTATGACTCCAGAAGATCTTATCTTTGTGTTCCAGATGCAGTTTTGCTACTTAATACCTACTTTTAGTTATGTGTGGTCAAGTCAACTCACAGCAACACTATAAGCAACACCTCTGAAACTTGCCTGTCTTGAGCCATTCTCACCATCTCCAACATTCGGTAGTTAGTACCAGATATCTCTAAACTTCAATTTTCTTGTCTCTAAAATGGAAATAATAATAGTATCAGTTGCCAATGAGTTGATTTTAGCTCTTGGTGACTGTCACCCTGTCTATTAAAGGAGAACTGAAACTAGGATTTTCAATGGCTGATGTTTTTCAGAAATAAGATTGCCAGAGCTTTTCTCTGAGATCCCTACCCAAATAAGGCTGCAAAGATCAGAGAAGACCCTACGTCTGAAGTGTTTAGTGGAGTACAAGGCATGCCGTCCACTTGGTATTACAGTGAAGTTAATGTAGAGAACATAGGGAGATGAAGCAGAGTTGAACCTGGACTTCACACCTCTTGGCTCCCTCCCCAGGAGTCCCTCCATCTCTTTGTTTTGTTTGTCTCCCCCTCACTCAATATCTTCATATACTCACTTTTCAGTAATTTCCCCTATATTCCACCTCCCACCATTGCCAACCAATATCCTTTCTTTTCTGTCTCTCCATGCAACACGATCAGGAACACTTTGGCACTTTGTACTAAATCTGTGTACTGACACAATCACCACCCCTACCACCCCCACCAATTGCCTTGTTTCTATTGATGTTGATTACAAAAGCTGCTTTATTTTGTGTTCTCTAATGGACACCCGCACTGTCAGCACAGATCACAGGCTTTGGTAACACCCAGTAGCTAAGCAGAAAGGCTTTTTGGGGGTGACTGGCACGGCACAGACAACAAGAACTCAAAGTTCTCCCCTCGCTCTCCCCACCGCTTTGGGTGACTCATCTTTGGACCTCTCCCTGTGGGAATATTTACAGTACACTTACATGATCATGAGAGTTATTAGGACTGCAAATTAAATTGTCAGCATTAACAGAAAATGAGAATGTGTCAGAGTGGCTTGAACAACTGTAAAGCTACTTCACATGTAATATGATAACTTTTTGTTGTAGGAGTTTGTTAAATATTTGCAACCTAAAGTAATCTTAAACATGCTCCTAATAACCTAACTAGTGTATTTGGTTTATTATGTGGTGGTGTTAATATACTGTCAAGTTAAAACCAACTTACCACTGACTCTAGTAGGTTTTCAGAGGTTCTAATTCCAGGAGATTAGCCATCTTTCTCCCTAATGAAATTTGGATATATTTGTATAATTGCCATGATGAAATTGAGATAAACTGAAAATAATACTTTTACTATTTGGAGACATTATTCTTATTCCGATGAGGGCATAGAAGTTTATTGGTATTTCCTTAAAAATTATAATTGTTTCCTTTAGTTTCTTTTCATGAATTTTAAACAAGCATATATAAATTTTACTATTAAATACATGTGTCTAATGTGGGTATCTATAGAGCAGAAAGTTTAAATGCTGTATTTTTGCAATACTGATAACACCATTATTAGTTTTTCTGCCAGTTGTGAGATTAGCCATAGAGAATATTGGACTAAGTAGAAAGTCAAATTTACAGATTAATATTTCTTAACACTAAATACTTAAAAAGCAAGAACCTGTGTACTCAGATCTGAACATTCACACCCCAAACCCTATGTAATTCAGAAATAAGAAAGATTGATTCAACTTTATATTAGATAATAACACAGTTGTTGCAACCAGTATAAACTCAGGAATACTAAATAGAAATAAATGATATATTTAGTTAGTTTGTGATGGTGATATTACTAAAGTAAGAGGTCGAGGAAGGGAAATGAACTTTTTCTTACCAAACAGTGCTAAAATTAATATGTGTGGTAAACACGGGTGAATGATTGTTCCCCCAAAATAAACAAAATAAAATGTACTTTAGAGAGCAATGGTATAAAAGATCATGGGCTCACAGTTTAAAAATATGGTGTCTACTAATTAAAAACTTTTAAGATCCTTAGGTTTGTAAACCTAAAGTTTTGCAAACCTTAGGTTTGTTCACAAGTCAAACCTAGCTACTCACCTGGCTGACAAGAGGCTTAGAGGGAGAATTGGTGGTTGAATATATGTGTTTGATTTACGCACACCAAGAACTGACACAGGAGTTTTATTCAATGTTTCACATGCCCATTTCTCTAGCCTTCAAAAGCCATAAAGCTGTACTATCTCCCAGAAGCCTTTCACTCAGCCCCTACTCTGGTCTGACTGGACTCCCTGCTCCTCAGATTTACCCTTGGCACTTTGTATTTTATTCTGTGTGTTTATCCTGTCCCTGGGCTACAATATAAAACTCTTGATGGCCAAAGTTTTGTACTGATCCAAGTGGTTGACCTAGGACTCTGTTGCTCCCCCATCCAACTCCATTGCTCTGCTATAGGACTCCATCTCTCTGCTATCTTAACTCCATGGCTCTATCTTTATATCTCACTTGACTGACAGAAATCTGAGCTCTGATTGGCCACCCCCATCCCAGTGTCCTGCCCTCTACCTTGAGGTGGTGCTCTACAGGAATGTCACTGCACAGGTCCACTTGGACTCACTAGAAATTAACCATCCATGGCTGCAGGTAGACTCTCAATTGTCCCCAAATCCCAGCCGTGTTTTTCCTCTCCAGCTTGTTCTCTCACATCCCGCAGCCATCTTTTCACAGTCCCTGTGTTCTCTATAAGCCTCTGAAACCCTCAGCTACTCCCCCTCACAGACAGCCATAGTTTCTACTTCCCATTAAACAAACAAAAAAACCCACCAAAACAGGAGTCCTTGGAGAGAATTCCTATATCCCCCTAATCAAATCTTGTCAACTTTATAAAAAAAATACATAATTTCCTTATCTTTTCTTTTTGTTTTTTTTGTTCCTTCTCCCTCACTTCTTATCTCTGTTAACCCTCCAAGATTCAGACTGTATCTAAACCTTTCCTTGACTTTTTTTTGTTAGTGGTTTTATACCATAATTATCCTTTAGTGACTGACTTATGTCACTCAGCATAACTTGTGCTAGATTCATCTATGTTGTTCAATATTTTTAGTGATGCGTAATACTCCATTGTGTGAATGTACAGTCTAGGCATTCATCTGTTGATGGCCACTTCAGTGCACTCTGACCCTTTTCCTCTCCTGACAGAAGAGCTCTCTCTAAAGCCATGTCCCCTCTCTAGGCTTGGAATCCAACCCTGCTGCTCCATTACAAGCTGTAGACTATCTTCCATCCCTCACCCCTTTCCAGCTCTGCTGGCCTCCTGACTTTTCTCTCTCCTTTACTCCTGTTGTTGCTGCTGTTGTGTACCTAGAGTCAGAACTGACCCATAGTTGACCCTCCAGCAGATTTTCAGAGGTAGTTAATCACACAGGAGGAGATTGCCCATTCTTCTCCTATGGCGAAGCTGGTGGCTTTGAACCGCTTGCCTTCAGAATTGCAGCACAGCTTATTACCAGTAGGCTAGAGCTCTCGCCTTTACTTCTGGACATATTAAAAACAAAGCATTTTCATTATCTCCATTTCTCACCACACATTATCTATCTCTTCAGTTTAACTCCCATCTGCCTTCCATTGCTTTCCTCTATCAGAACACTTCATGCTAAATAAGGTCTCCAAAGACTTACAGGTTGCTAATGCACTAACATGTCCCAGGATTCATGTCAGTGAACACAGTTAACACTGTCAATCCCGTTTCATCCATTTCCCTGACGTGACATGACACTGTGTTTTTTCATTCCTCCCTCAGGAGGCTCTTTGCTGTCTCCTCTGCAGGTTCATCCTCTTCCAGGCCATTATATGCTGATGGTCTTCCAGACTGAGCTTATCACTCTTGTCCTCATCCTGCCCTTTCTCCACTGAAGGCATCCCTATGAAGGAACAAGTGTCCCACACACAGAAACACTTCCTGTCCCTGCTCTCAGCTGCCCTGTGATCTTAAGATCCAGGGATTGCCTGGCTGAGAGCCACAATGTCTCATAGGTACACCAAACTTAACAAGTTCAAAACTGAGCTCTTCTTTTAAACTGCTTTACCCCAGTAGTATATTAGATATCTATAACCTACGAAACTATGAAGCAGTCCTGCTCTGTCAGATGGAGTCACTATGAATCAGAATTGACTCAACAGTACACAACAGTGGCACAGAAAGAATTTTTTTTCTTCCTGGCAAACAGCCTTTTCTCATTATGTAGAGACTCAGTTTATTCTAAGTAATGCTTTCTCTTAAAGTTATTAGTTTATGTGATATTAATAAAGGGGGGCTGGCGCTCTGGTGGCAGTGTCTGCGGAGAATTACACTGCTAGCCCAGTTTAAATCTGCTAGTAGCTCTATATGGGAAGGATGGATAATCTCTTTCCATGAGGTTTCCACTTTGGGGAAACTTGCAGGAATGTTAGCTGTGAGTCAGTTCTGACTCAACAGGAATGAATTTGAGTTTTTGATAATTTCTTTTTCTGACATTTTAATACAGAGATGTTGGGTTCCCCCTGCCCCCGCCCCAGTTCTTTTTCATCCTTGTTGTGGGCCTATGTTTTAGGACTTTCTCTTATATATGGTTTATAGTTATCAATTCATTTTGTCATCTTTAAAGTCGGCTAATACCTTATTCCTTCAGTTGCACCTTGTATAAACGTCAAGATACTTTAATTTTTACCTCTGCTTTGCAACTTAAATGCTATAGCTTGCCATTGTTGTATTTTTTATAAAGCAGGCTTATAACTTTATGTAGGTTATGTTTACCAATATTTGTCCACTGTGTTTTATTTATCCATTTGTGTTTATTAAGTTATTTGCTTACTATTAGTTTTTGTATCTCATACCTTCTACACATAGCATTTAATGTCTTTCAGATATTTATCTTTAGAAATTTGTTTTAGTAAGATCTGTTGAAAGAGCCCTGATGGCATAATGCATTGCATGTTAGGCTGCTAACTGATAGGTCAGTGGTTTAAATCCACCGGCCATTCCTCAGGGAAAAGATGGGCCATCTCCTACCATAAAGATTTACAGTCTTGGAAATCTGATAGAGAATCCTCAAGAGTCAGCACTGATTCAGCAACAGTGGTTTTAGTTTGTAAGAAAATCCTTGAGTAATACAGTTTACATGCAACTACCCCAGTCTGATAGAATAATTGATGCCTTTGAGTGGTGCTGGAGAAGAGTATTGAGCATACCGTGGACCACTAAGAAAACAAATAGGTCTGTCTTGGAGAGTGTGAAACCAAGTTTCTCCTTGGAGGATAGGATTTTGAAGCCCTGTTTCACATACTTTGGGCATGTGGCCAGGAGAGACTGTCCTTGGAGAAGGACATCATGCTTGGAGGGGTGGAGGGACAGTACAGGAGACAAGACCCCGGCTGAGATGGATTGATACAGTAACTGGAGCAATGGGGGTAGGTGTATCGGAGTCAGTGAGACTGGCTCAAGACAGAGCAGGCTTCAGAACTGTTGTATATAGGGTTGCTATGAGTCACAGGTGACTTGAAAGCACATAGCATCCACCTTAGTCTACCCAGCAATGTCTTGGAAGAAAGGGCTGGTGATCTATTATTATAAATATTTCAGCTAAAAAAATTCAGAAGAGAAATTCTGCTCCAGAACATGTGGGACTGCCAGGAATTGGAATCATCTCAGTAACAGCAAGTTTGGGTTGCGTAGTTGTTATTATAGGTAAATTCACATAATTCATTTAAAAAATGTTTTTATTTTGCACTTGTGTTTGAAGGGTAGTTTTGCTGGGTATACCCATCTAAGTTGGCAGTACTTTTTCACTTTAAAAGCATTATTCCACTGCCTTCATGCTTCTGGTTTTGCTGTTGAGAAGTTAGCTGCCAGTCGATTGTTATTCCTGTGTTGTGATCTAACATTCTTTCCTGGATTCTTTTTCTTCTCTTTTTTTTTATGTTCTTTAGTTTCACTGCTTTGTATATAGGTGTGGATTTCTTTTTCTTCATGACGCAGGCCCACTTCCATTCTTTTGGTTTTGACTCATGGTGACCCTTGTTTGGATTTCCCAAGACTGCACATCTGTCACCCTTGCAGCAGCTGATTCAACCCCCACCCCCCCACCTTTTGGTTAGCAGCTCACTGCTTTACACATGATACCACAAGGGCCAGTAAACAATATATTAGGTAGTCTACATTTGCAGCTTTTACTAGGGTGCTCTGATGATGTAGTCCATTAAGAGCTATACTGCTAACCCAGGATCTTGCCTCTTTCTGGTTTGAATCCACCAGTGACTTCAGGGGGAGAAAGAAGCAATCTTTTCACATGCAATTTGCAGGCTCAGACATTCACTGGAAAGTCATTTATGAGCTGGCAACAGTGAGAGAGTTCAACACGTTTCCCTTTCATATTCCTATTTTACTTAATGAAGGTTCCTCATTTGGTAAATCTGTATCTTCATCTCAATACTTAAACACTGTTAAAAGGGATGAAAACCACATGAAAAATAGGATTTATTTGAATATCACAAAATTTAAAGACTCATTGCTAACAGTTATGACTAATAACTGACCCTCCAATTGGGCTTCTGAGACTGTAAATTGCATGGGAGGAGATCATCCATCCATCTCTCTTGGAGCTGCAGGTGGATTTGAACCATCAGAGAGGCATAGTCTTTGAGTTTAGTAGTACAGCTCCCTAAAAATGTAAAGAAGTAACGGAATATTAATTCAACAAATGCTTAGAAGTGAGAAAGCCCTCTTTCCCAGATAACGTTTTCTTTGCACGGGAAGTCATCAAAGGGATTCTGGGTTGAGGCTCTGGAGGGTCAGGCAGGGGAAGTAGATGGGGAAGAATTTAGGACAGGCAGCCCTGAGGGTTGACACTCTGGGATTCCTCTTTGGCCACACAGTCCTGGCAGGCTGCCACAGGTCCGTAGGCGTGGAGCCAATGAGGTGGTGAGGAAGTGAAGAAAAGAGAAACTTGGGGATAGGAATAGGGAGAAAGTTGGACGGGATGGCAGGACACAGCCTGTGTTCACCAGCTTTTCTCTACAGATAACATAGTTAAGTTACGGACTTCCTCCGAGACAGCAATAACCTCTGCCATTTTTTCTCCTAGATCAATGAACTGAGCCATGTGCAAATCCCTGTTATGTTGATGCCAGATGACTTCAAAGCCTACTCAAAGATAAAGGTGGACAATCACCTTTTTAACAAGTAAGTACAAGAATGACCTTTTGTGGGGCCGATGTGGTGGCTCAGGGTATGATTTTTGTGAATTTCTGTAATCACATTATTTTTCAGTGGGTAGGAGTAAAGTTTTGCTGATGAAGTTAATCCTGTGATAAACATAACCATCTGTCATTTTTAGAAAAGCAACAGCAGGCTTCTTGAGTAATATCCCTTTGCCATATGGTATATTGTTATCTATGAATATCTTATATGTTAAAAGTGATATTCTCATTACAATTTAAATTTTTGAATCTGTAAATTGCTTGGGTGTTTGAACAGTTGTGAATTTTTTGTGTAAAAACCTTGATAATAATTACATTGGGAAGAGAAATGGCCATTTTTATAGAACAGTGAAAAATTTAGGTACATTTTTAGAAAACATATATCGTTTTAAATAAATATATCTCTTTTTATCTATCTATATTTATCTCTATCTATATCTAATCACCTCCAGTGCCCTAGTGGCAAGAAGCTGCACTGTAATCCCGAAAGCATGTGGTTTGAGGTCATCAGTCCCTCCACAGGAGAGTCTCCTCCTGTGTGATTAACTGCCTCTGAAAACCTCCCCGAGGGTCATGTATGGGTCAATTCCAACTCTACAGTACACAACAACAACATTGTGTATGTGTGTAACACATTGTGGGCACCGAAATAATTTCTCCTTTACTTGAATATAGTTTTAGACCTCACAGTTGAGGCCCGGGGTAGCTGACCAAAAGACTGATGGTTAGGTTCTACTCAGGATTCTGGTGATCTACTTCTATAAGATCTTAGCACAGTTATACAATGACTCAACGAGAAGTTGGCCCTAAGTCAGAATTAGCTCAATAATAACTGGTTTTGTTTTTCCTATGAAAAACATACTAGAAGTGGAGATAAAATATAGATGTATCCATGCCTTTAATGAGCTCATAATTTGGCTGGTTGTCTATAAACTGTCACATACATAAGCAACTGTCATTAGGTGTGCAAAATACAATAGAGGATATGGGGGGGGGTGGTGTATGTGTTTAAATTCATGTATAAGATTCTTTGGTGACATGAAGGAGGATTTATTCTAAATGAGTGGAGTGAGCCTCAAAGAAGACTGTAGAAATTCCTCTCACATTCAGATCAATTATGAAATCTCCTAATGGAGCCATTGTTCTAATATGAAGCTGTTGTGTTAATTCTTCTCATAGTGACCTTTTGAGGAAATATTTTTTTTTCCTATGTGAATTGAGAATGTGGCATTTATATAAAATACCTTCATCTAGGAGTGAAAGAACAGTCTTGTTCTATAAACTTTAATTCAGTTAGAAACTGGAAACTGTCCAGGGAGAACACTGTTTGCCTTCTCCTGACTCCTGTGTCTTTGCCTTTCCTGTTGCCCATGTGCCCTCCTTTCCCTTCCACCTTTTCCTCCTTGGATAAATGCTGTTAATGTGTGGTCAGGATTTAAAAGGTTGCTTGGTCAGAGTGCCCCTAGGTCGTAAAAGAAGATAAATATTAATGAACTGATATTTTTTGTTCCCCAACATCTGACTGCGGGTTATACTTGAGTCTTTAAAGTCCGTTTGAGTACAACATGGATAATGAACTTAAGCACCTGTCTGGCTACCAGAACTCCATGGTGGCAGAATCAGATCTGGTTAACTCATTGCACATCTGAGCTTTACTCTGCAATATCACTGTTTCAGAGAAAACATGCCGAGCCATTTCAAGTTTAAGGAATACTGTCCAATGGTTTTCCGTAATCTGCGGGAGAGGTTTGGAATCGATGATCAAGATTTCCAGGTGAGTTGCTTTTTTTATAACATTTGCCACTGGTAAATTTTATAAAAGGATCCCTAGTGGTATGATGGTTAAGTGCTCATCAGCTGAACAAAAGGTTCCAATATGGTCCTTAAGAATCAGAATCAACTAAATGCCAATGAGATGCTTTTGGGGGTTTCTTGGTTTTTTTGGTGTTTTTTGTTTGTGTTGGGTTTTGGGGGTTTTTTTGTTATTTTTTTGGGTTTTTTTAAGTTTGGGGTTATAATCTCTTTTGTTCTGTAAAATGGGATTTACTATTTTTGTTATTATATGTTATACTTCATGTCATTTTTAGAATTTTCTTTTTTTAAAAATGCATATCTTGGTTAGATGTGTTTGTGTGATTTCAGTATAAAAATTGGTAGGAAAAGAAATTAGTTGATCTCATTATTTGTGGGTTCTGTATTTGTAACCCACCTGCTCTCCAAAATGTGTATGCCGCTCCACATCAGTACTCACGGTGTTTTTACAGTTATTCCTGAATATGAGCAAAGTGGTTTAAAAGAAGTTGAGTCACCCGATGAGTGAGTTCTCACCTGAGTTTAGAGAAAGTCATGCTTTTTCTCTTCATAGTTAGACTTTCATTCTCTTGAGCTACAAACAAGTGTTCTTTTCACTACCTAGTGGCACTTTTTTTATTACTGTTTTGCTTTTTCACTGTTTAAAACAGCCTCTAAGTGCTGTATCACGGTCTAGTGTTGATAATTACAGAAAGAAAAAAAGTAAGCTTTATTCAGGTCTGAGCTATACCACTTTGGGTTGTAAGTTCAATTTTGTTTGTTCTTTAAAATAATATATACCATCTATCCATCTATCATCTATTTTAACGTACTTTTGCAAAAAAATAAAATAAAATTCCATTGATTTTTTTTCTCCCTTTCCCTCGCTTCTCAGTAAGATCTGTTAATGAATTAACATATATATTGCATAATATGTCTTTAAGCAGCAACTATAAAACTAGGTTGACAAAAACATGATCAAAGGCTTGCAGAAACATAACCTTGCCTTTTGCCTCAGAGCAGTGATTTCATATTCACTGATGAGTGTTTACAGTAACTTTGTGGAGCATGTCTCTCGCCTCTCACCGTTAATGAGGAGCATCTGTAATATTCTGTGGCCAGAGAGGGTTTTGAAATACTCTGTATTTCCAGGTGACAGTGCCCTACCAGCTGAGCTTTGTTTTTATTTCTGCTGTAAAAAGTGTCCACAGCCTGGGAAAGTGGGTTGCTTTCATATTTCCTACATTTTTTAGAGGCATCTACTAAGTTTCAGAATTTTTTTTTTCTTTTTCTTGCTCTTTGGCTGCTTTCAAATTGAGCTCCACCAACTCCTGACTTGTCTGCAGCCTTTGGTTAAACTCTGCTTTGTGTGTCAGTGGTGACACTGTTGTCTCTGTCAGGCCCCATCTGTCTCCAGGTGGCCCTTTGGAGTACCTTCCTCTTGATCTTGGCACCTACATACCAAATAACAAATATACACTATTGCTTTCCCAAATTATCACGTTAAAATAGAAATTTGAGATGGTTGTGCTGTCATATCTGTTGATAGGTGATTATTTTTCCTAAGTAGGAGTCTGATATTGCACCACCCCCACCGCCCCATTTTTTATATAGCTGGTCAGATTCTTAAACATTTACAATTTTTTTTTTTAAAGAATAGAAATCTAACATAGGAATTCCAAAGACTACTTTCTGGTCTTTTATAACAGTTTATTCATTTTACTAGGAACGCAGACTTTTTTAAACCCCCTTCAAATCTAGTAACCAGTTTCTCTAATTTTCTCTCAATTGCAAATCCTGATTTATCCATATGCTTATACAAAACACATTGCTATTAAGTCGGAACAGATTCATAGCTGACCTTTTAGCAGATTTTCAGAAGCTGTAAATGGCAAGGGGGGAGATTGCTCATCTTTCTCCCTCAGAGCCACTGGTAGATTCGAACCACCAAAGAGGTATAATGGCTTTTGGGTTAGCTGCACGGCTC
This sequence comes from Elephantulus edwardii, assembly GCF_000299155.1. Classification (NCBI taxonomy): domain Eukaryota; kingdom Metazoa; phylum Chordata; class Mammalia; order Macroscelidea; family Macroscelididae; genus Elephantulus; species Elephantulus edwardii. The sequence continues at coordinate 5,573,941 of NW_006399804.1, read as the reverse complement.
CCTACAGACTATACCACCAGAGTTTCCTTTATCCTCACAGCTGACCTTCAAAGTTGAAAGTTGTCACAGTTTGCCCTGGATTTCTGCCTTCACAAATGAAATCCTAAAGTTTAGGACTGTAATCAGATTTTTGTGGATCCCCTCTTCCCCTGTTTAAAGCTTCTCATCTGCTTATTCAGATATGATAAACTGTTATGGTTTGAGAAAGAAATGTTGGCCAGGCTGCTAGTGGACCAGGGTCACTGTCTCCATACAGATCCAGATTTTATGCAGACCCAGGTGCACCCAAAGAGAAGACAGCGGGACAGGATATAGAGGGCACAGTGGTTGACTCTGAAACTCTGTGTCAACACTGACATTTGGAATTAATATTTAATAAAGAACTTCCATCAAAATTATTATCTTGACATTTATAGCTGAAAAAAAGTAATAAATTATCTTTTAATGGATTATTTAAATGGTAAATACGGACTTGGTTTGTATGACATAAAATAATTATTACATGTAGGCGAGCTCTGGTGGCCTAGTGGCAAGAAGCTGCACTGCAATCCCACAGGTGTGCGGTTCAAATCCACTAGATGCTCTGCTGAAGAAGGAGGAACAATCTCCTCCTGTACCAGTCAGATCTGATTTGACGGTACACACACACAAATAATAAAAAAAAATTTTAAAAATTATTATTACATGTAAAGAAGCCATATGAAAATGAATTTGATACCTTTAAGGGAATTAATAGAAAGTAACTTTGGCATACTAAGAAAATTTCTACCTAACAAAAGGACCCTGTGTAGTGCAAGCTATTTACAGTTGTGGTGAAATGAGTTCATTTATGTGCCTTTTTGCTTTTGCTCTTTGGGAAAAGCACTTAAGTTTGTTTTGGTTGTTTTTGGGTTTTGGTGGGGTTCTTTTATTCCTCCTCCAAACTCTGAGGATGACCCTTTGTCTACTTTGTACCCTAGAGGTTTTGTTACTTTTATCCAGGTTGAATTTCCTGGGTCAATCAGAAGCAGCTTGATTTTGGCAACTTTGATCCCTCACAGTAATCTACCCTGCGCTTGGTATCCATCTTGCAGGTGTTGAATAGACTATGCAAATGAGATTAATGTAGCCTGCTGTACTTTGGGCATGTTGTTGTGGGGAGGCCAGTCCTTGGAGAAGAGCATCATGCTTGGAAGGGCAGAGGGACAGTGTGGAAGAGGAAGACCCTGGATGAGGTGGATTGACCCTTTGACTAAGGCAGTGGGGGTAGGTGTGTAAGAGACAATTAGATTGGCTCCGGATAGGGCAGGGTTCAGAACTATTGGGCACAGGGTCACTAGGAGTCGCAGTCAAATTGAGGGCACGTAACAACAAAAAACAACATGCAGGTGAAGTTTCTGCAGTCTGTGGATTGGTCAGTTCATGGTACTGGTGGAAGGACTGTGCCTTGAAATTGACAAAACATTTGTGTATTTAAGCAGACAGCCTGACAGAGATTTTTCTTTTAATGATTTTTATTTGTATACTCGTTTACTTAAAAGTTCATACATTCTTTTTCACACTGGATCGTTCCCATTTCCTTAACCCATCAAATTGTGCTACCGTATGATTACAGGCCCCCCAACCCTGGCCAGGCCCCACCTCCCAGCCTTAGATCCTCATACACGTTTTACTAGTTACCTGTTTCTACACTAATGGTCTTGTATAGTATTTGCCCTTATGAGACTGAGTTAGTTCACTTAGCATAATGCTCTCCAGTCCCTCCCAAGATAGAGAGTGATTTACAAAATCATTGCTTCTCAGTGCTATATAGTATTCCATCTTGTGAATATACCATAATTTCTCAATTCATTCAATTGTGGTTGGACATTTGGGCTGTTTCCATGTTCTTTCAATGGTGAATAATGCTGCTTTAAACATTGGTGTACAAGTCTCCGTTTGTCTCAGTTCTCATTTTCTTGGGGTATTTTCAAAGCAGTGGAATAGCTAGACTATATGGAATTTTTATGTTCAGCTTTCTGAGGAAATGCCAGACTACCTTCCAATCCCACCAATAGTGTATGAGTTCCTATCTCTCCACATCTCTCCAACATTTATTACTTGCTCTCCTGTTAAACTTTGCAACTGCTGCTGGAGTAAGATGGTATCTCATTATGGTTTTGGTTCGTATCTCTCTTACTGCTGGTGATTTTGAGCATTTCTTCATGTGTCTGTTGGCCATCCAAATATCTTCCTCTGTGAAAATTCTTTCCATGTCTTTTCCCCATTTTGTCATTGTGTTATCAGTCTTTTTCTATTGGAGGCTCTATAGGTTCTGTAAACTTTTGATATGAGACCCTTGTCTGAAGTGATATTGCCAAATGTTTTTTCCCAGTCAGTAGATTTTCTTTTCACTATGTTCGGAAAAGTTTTTTATGCACAGAGGGATTTAATCTTTAGAAAGTACCGTTGATCAATTTTATCCTGTCCAAATTGTGCATTTCTGGCTGTATTTTGCAGTCTTTTTATATCATAGACTAGAAGGAAGACTCATCAACAACCTGCACTATGCAAATGACACAATCTTGCTGAAACTGAGGAGGACCTGAAGCACTTGCAGCAGAAGGTCTAGGACTGCAGCCTTAAGAATGGATTGAAGCTCAACATCAAGTGTACTCGGGGTGGGGTGGGGGGAAGGGACATGGGAATTGTATACTAATGAAGGAATTTTTTTCTTTTTTTTTTTTTCTTTTTTCTCTCTTCGGCGGGGGAAGCGAGCTGGTGGGGAGGGGTGGGAAGGGAGAAAATTGCGGCAATGAATGAATGGAAATCCAAAACCTCTGTAAAAAAAAA
>NW_006399804.1:5500756-5571021 GCF_000299155.1 Elephantulus edwardii | reverse complement strand
TGGACCAATTGGCAGCATCATAATGGATGGTGAAGAGAATGAGAATGTTAACTAAGCTTGGCTCCACAATCAACACTCTTGGTACCAGCAGCCAAGAAATCAAAAGGTGAATTGCATTGGGAAAATCTGCTGTCGGGGACCTCTCCAGAGTACTGAAGGGCAGCATTGTCAATCTGGAGACTAAAGTGTGTCTGATCCAGGCCATGGTCCTCGCAGTTGCTTGCTGTGCATCAGAAAGCTGGACAATGACTAGGGATGCTAGAAGGATATTGATGCCTTTGAGCTGTCATGCTGGAGAATGGACCACTAGGAGAACAAACAGGTTTGTCCTAGTGAGGATGAAGCCAGGCTACTCTTTGGAGGCAAGGATTCTGAAGCTTTGTCTGATAGACGTTGGACATGTTGCAGTTCTTGGAGAGGGACAGCACAAGAGAGGAAACCCCTGGATGTGATGGATTGACTCCAGGATTGTGTTAATGGGGACAGGTGTGTCAGAGACGGTAAGGTTGGCTCAGGATAAAGTATGGCTCAGAGCTGTTGTACATAGGGTCACTATGAGTCGGAAGCAACGCAACAGCATAAAAGAACAACAGTCGGTCTAAGCTTGATTCCAGTTTGTCTCTGATGAACTTTATGGTTTTGAGCTATACTCCCAGGTCTCTGATCCACCTTGAGTTAATTTTTGTGTATGGTGTGAGATGTGGATCCTGTTTCAGCTTTCTGCAGGTAGCCGTCCAGTTTTCTCAGCACCGTTTGTTGAAGAGGTTGTCATTTCCCAATTTGATAGATTTTATTTCTTTGTCAAGTATCAGTTGATAGACAACTAGGTCCATTTCTGGGTTCTTCATTACATTCTGTTGTTTATGTGCTTGTCATTGTACCAGAACCATGCTATTTGGGTTACTGCCACTGTGTAGTATGTGTTGAGGTCAGGGAGGGCTATGACTCCCACTTCAGTTTTGTTTTTCATAAGTGCTTTGCTTATTCAGGGTCTCTTTTCTCTCCAAATAAACTTGACAATTTCCCTTTCAATCTCCTTGAAAAATGAATTTGGTATCCTGACAGAGCTTTTTGAGACAATAAAATCAGGAGATGGAGTAGAAGGAAGAAAGAAGCAAAGAAAACAGAGGCAAGGAACTTTGTAAACAGCTGTAACGCAGTCAAAGGCAATAACACTGAAGTTAGCCAAAGGCTAAGAAAGGGTCCAGTGGCAGAGGAGGCAGTAAGGTGGCATGGCTGAGAGGAGCCTCTCTTTCTGAGACACCCACCATGTCCCAAAGACAGTTGTTCTATTGTTATTTCACAGAAACCAGCTTTGGGTGGTCCATGCTACAGGTTTTATTAGATTCATCAGTTCACGACCAAAGTGCAAGTTTTCTATTTTCTCTCAAAATTAAGGCTATTAAGTGAGATCTAAAATAGATCTCTTAAATCCTAAATTCTGTACTGCAGTGAATAGAAATATAAAGTATTTTAAATTCCCTAGAAGTACCGAGTTAGTTGTTGAAATCTATGATATGAGTCAGTTTTCTTTTTTTCCTCTCCCCTAAAAACACAACCATCTAAGTTGATATTTAAGTAAGTGCAAATTGCTGAGTATAAACTCTGAAGGCAATTTAGGCAAGTAGAGGATGATTCACAAGTAACTAATTGGCATGTCTATAAAACTCTGAGAGATCTGTATTAAAGAGAGTTGGTGTGAGTATAATTAATCATTTGAACATTTCTTTAGCTTTGCTGATGTATTTGACATTTAAATAGGTGCTTTATTGTGGAGAAGTACATATATATATTTTTAAATGACTGTTCTGAGTCCTGTATTCCTTTTTTAATATCTTTCCCTTTTTTTAAAATGTCTTCTTAAAAATCTATCAATAGACACAAGATCCTTGGCCCCAGATAATTTGTTGGCTGCTTGATATGGTGGCATTAACTGTGGGGAGTTGCACTGTTAACCCAAAGGGGGGACCTCTGGTGGTTCAAATCCACCAGCTGCTCTGCAGGAGAAAGATAGGCAGTCTCCTCCCGTGGAGTTTACAAACAGCCTTTGAAAACCCACTTGCGGGTCAGCAATGAGTCGTTTATGACTCTCTGGCAGTTTGTTAGTTGGTTGGTTGATGTGGCTGAAAGGAGAGTTGCTCTGATGGTCCTGGCTGTCATATACCTCCTGGGCCGTGTCCAAAGGTGGAGTCCTCAGGTTCTGTGACAGCTGACAGGGCACGTGGGCAAGGGCAGAGGGCTCTACCATCTCAGCTGTTTAGCAGGTTGACTAATCACTAGATTTTTCATTCCTCAAGGTTGATCTGAAGATCAAACATCTGTTAACACATGCAGTACCAAATAATAAAAGCTTTATCCCACACCCACCCCCCACCCCCTGAAACTGGTTAAAGTACATTTGCTGAGTAGCTTCTTTGAGACTATATGTACTCACTGCTGTCAAGTGAGTTCGTAGTCTGCTCACAGCAACACTCCATCAGATTTCTAAGGCTGTAAATATTTATGAGAGGAAACTGCCCATCCATCTCTTCTTAGAGTGGCTGGTGGGTTAGAGCCATTGACCTTTAATCTTTAATGTAGCAGGTTAACATCCCAATACATTATGCACTACACCACCAGGGCTCTTTGCCTCTCTCAGCAGTCATCATTAATAAAAGGGCAAAAAATGTCCTTTGAGATTGATCTTGAGAGAATTTAGCTTCTTTGAGCATATCATCAGGAAAGACCAGTTGCTAGAATAAGACGTCTTATCTTTTACCAGAAAGTCCCAGATCAGCAAAAATCTAACTCATTGAAGTGGATTGACACAGTAGCACAACCAGTGGATACAGATGGTCATGAAAAATGCACAGGGAGAGCCAATGTCCTGTTGTCCTTAAGGCTGCGATGAACAGGCACCTAACATCAGTGTGGCAGCAGCGCCCACGTCCTCCCCCTCCTGTTTCTATACCCACCTACTGCATCACATTGGATGTTCAAATTTTGCAGTTGTTTTCTAAGCTCATCAGTGTGAGCTGCTTTGAATATTCCATCTGATTTAAAAAGTAGGCCAGATAACCAAATGTTTTATCCCACAGAGATACAGGATTAATATAGGGCACCTGAGGAGTATGTATGTATGTATATATGTATACACACACACACACACGTGTCTATGTGTAACGGTTGCCTTGCCATGTTTGTTTTAGTTGATACTTTGAAAGCACTTGCACTCTGAGCAAGCTACTTTAAATCAGTGTGGTGATAAGGTACTGCCTCATCTGGTTCATTCATTATTCAAGCCATTGCATTAAGCTAAATGGATAAATGTTTCAACTTGTCTTCCTTTGGTGAATGGCACTGCCCCCGCTCACCCCCTGTACCTAAAACGGTCTGTATTGATCAGCAGAGGCCACTCTGATAAAAGTAGACCATAGTAATTAGCCTACCAATTTGATCTCTGTTGGTGAACTGAATCAAACTTCTTATAAAGGACTAGAAAGCATTCTTGCTGCCCCTGTAAACATTTGGTGTGTTTGTTTGTTTTTCATTCTTTCCATGACTTTTTAGAGCAAAACTTTTCTGTTCTGTTCTGTAACAAATGCAAGTAACAGATCTAAAATATTCTTCATTAATAGCAGTAGCAAGTGCTTCAAGTCCTCCTCACTTGAGCAAGCAAGGTTGGGTTATTGCATAATGCAGGTCATTGATGAGTCTCCCTCCAATCCTGATGCCACATTCCTCTTCACAGAATCCAGCTTCTTGGATAATCCGATCAGCATACAGATTAAATAGGTATGCAGAGAGAATACAACCCTGCCACACTCCCTTCTCAATTTTAAACCATGCACTGTTCCCCTGCTCTATTCGCACAACAGCCTCCTGGTCCAAATACAAGTTACTCATTTAAGTTCTCTGAGATTCCCATCCTCTCAATGTCAGCCACAACATGTTATGATCCAAGCAGTCAAGTACCTTTGCATAATCAATAATACATAAATACACGTTCTTCTGGTATTCTTTACTTTAAGCCGGGATCCATCTGACATCAGCAGTTATATCTCTGGTACCATGTCTTCTTCTAAATTCTGCTTGAACTTTGGGCAGTTCCCTATCTATGTACCGTTCTAGCCAATTTTTAATGCTGTTCAGCAGTATTTTTGCTTTTATGTGGTATTAACTATATTTCCCACATTCCGTTCGATCACCTCTCTTGGGAAAGGGAACAGATATGGACCTCTTCCAATCCATTGGCCAGACAGCTGTCCTCCTAATTTCCTGGCATAGACTGGGTCCATCTGTTAACTGAAATAAGTCAATTGGTATCCTATCAATTCCTGGGGCCTTATTTTTTTTGCCAGTGCATTTAATTCAGCTTCTATGTCCTCTTTCATTACCATTGTCTCCTGATAATATGGTACTTCCTGAAAATTTTCAGTGTTAATTCTCTATGGTACAGTGATTCTGTGTGTTCCCTCCATCTCCTTTTGATGCTTTCTGGGTCATTCAATACATTGCCCATAGCATCTTTCAGTATCATGGCACAAAGCTTAAATTTGATTTTTAGTTCTTTCAGCTTGAGAAATGCTGAGCGAGTTCTTCCCTTTTTATTCTCAAATTCCAGCTCTATTCACATTCCATTATAATACTTTGCTCTGTCCTCCTGAGCTGCCCTTGAAAATCTTCTATTCAATTCTTTCACCTCAACATTATTTCCTTCTGTTTTGGCTTCTCAATGCTCCAGTGCAATCTTTAGAGTCTCTTCTGACATCCATTTCAGTTTTTTTTCCTTTCTCCTTCATTTTTGTAATGACCTTTCTTAATGGTTGATATCATTCCACATCTCATCTGGTCTTCGATCACTGGTGTTCAATGCCTCACATCTATTCTTAAGATGATCTTAAAATTCAGATGGAATTGATTCAAGATATGGATTGCATCTCAGTGTCAAGAAAATAAAGATTCTTACATTGGACCAATAGGATGGAGAGAAGATTGAAAACTGTCAACAGCTTCATCTCGCTTGAATCCACAGTTAACATCGTAAGTACCAGCAGTCAGGAAATAAGGAGACATATTGCACTGGGAAAATCATTAGTTAGGGGCTGCTCCAAATAATTGAGGAGTAATGATGTCAGGCCATGTTCTTTCCACTTACTTGCTATGCATCTGAGAGCTGAACAGTGAATAAGGATGAGCTGTGGTGTAACATCCCCTGGATGTCCAAGAAAATGAACAGATATATCTTGGAGAGTGTGTAGCCGGAGTGCTCTTTAGAGGCAGAAATGATGAGACTTCGTCTCACGTGCTTTGGGCTTGTTGCTAGGAGAGGCTATTTCTTGGAGAAGGACATGATGCTGGGGAGGATGGAGGATCAGCAAAGGAGAGAAAGACCCTCAACTTGGTAGGTTGGCATGGTGACTGCTGCAATGGGCTCTTGTGTGTCAGGGAGTGTGAGGGTGGTGCAGGAGAGAATAGGGCTCAGATCTTTTGTTCATAGGGTCACTATGAGTCGTACTTGACTCGGTGGCACCTAACAACAGCAACAATAACAATATCATCTTACATACACTTGCAAGCCTGTGTTCGTGTACACACGCCCAGTGCATACATATGTAGAAATTTCTCTATAGTGGCTTTTATTCCCTCATAGGTATTTAATGTGGTGGTGATGGTGGTGTTTGCTGTCGAACCGACTTCATAGCTCTCCCTTTAGACAGTTTTCACAGGTAGTTGATCACTTGAGAGGAGACACCCATCCTTCTCCTGTAACGCAACTAGTGAATTCAAACCATGTGCCTTTGAGATTGCAGTGAAGCTTTTTACCTCTAGGCCACCAGAGCTTCCTGGTGTTTAATGTATTCAATGTTTAATTATATTCTTCTGATTATTGTTTGAATGATTCCATAAAACTATGCTTTTTAAAATTTTATATTGGTTTGCATATAAAATGTGTATACGTTGTTTCATGTATATACATTGTGTTTCAACATTCATTCAATCACTATTGATCTATGCCCACTAATTACCCTATCTTTTCAGATCCCTACTGGATCTTTTCCTAATTCCTTCACCCCTTCCCGCTACCCACCCAACTCCCGTGATCTCCCTTATAACTATGCTTTGAAGATGACCTCCATTGCTGTCTGCCTTGGGAAGTTGTAGTCTCTTTCGTGTCCTGAGTTCATGCACTTGTATCAGCTCATGTGTGTCTGTTTACACCTAGTGCATGTTGTGCTCTGACTAGAACTAAGGAATCCAGAAGAGAAAGAAGAGTTAAAAAATCACCTGTGAAACCAGTCAGCATTTACCCTAAAACAGGCAAGAGAAGGTCAGAAGGGCCAGGGTGGGCAGGGGAGGTAAGGAAGCTGGATTAATGAAGAGGAATCAACAGATGGAATTATGGAGAATGTTGGTAGAATGTGGGAGATGTAATTAGTGTCACTGAACAGTACATATAACATACTGCAGTTAAGTCAGTTCCGGCTCCTGGGGACCCTCCTTTGGGTTTCTGAAGTTAGAAGTCTTCGTAGGAGCAGACATCCTTAATCTTTCTCCCAGGGAACAGCTGGAAGGTTCAAGTTGCTGATGTTCTGGTTGACAAGCCATCAGATAAGCCACTAGAAATCATTAAATAGGAAGGGAACACTGCATGGTTCAAAATTGGGAAGGGCGTACGCCAGGGATGCATCCTATCTCCATACATTTTCAACCTATATGCAGAACAGATTATCCGGGAGGCTGGGCTCTATGAGGAGAAATGTGGGTTCAAGATTGGTGGACGATTTATCAACAGTCTGCGTTTATGCAGATGACACAACCCTGCTTGCTGAAACTGAGAAGGACCTGAACTTCTTGCTGCTGAAGGTTAAGGACTGCAGCCTCCAGTATGGATTGAGGCTCAATGTCAAGAAGACAAAGATTCTCACCACTGGGCCAATTGGCAACATCAGGATGGATGGTGAAGAGATTGAGATTGTACACAGCTTTAGTTTGCTTGGCTCTACAGTCAACACTCTTGGCACCAGTACCCAGGAAATTAAAAGGTGCATTGCCATGGGAAAGTCAGCTGTTAGGGACCTCTCCAAAGTACTGAGGAGCAATGGTGTCTCTCTGGAGACTAAGGTGCGTTTGATACAGGCCATGGTCTTCACAATCACTTGTTATGCATCAGAGAGTTGTACAGTGACCAAGGAGGATAGAAGGAGAATTGATGCCTTTGAGCTGTAGAAGAGTATTGAGAATACCATGGACTGCTAGGAAAACAAACAGATTCGTCCTGGAAAGGGTTAAACCGGGTAGCTCCTTGGAGGCAAGGATTCTGAGGCTCCGTCTAACATACTTTGGACATGTTTTGAGGAGAGACCGGTCCTTGGAGAAGGACATCATGCTGGGGAGGGTAGAGGGACAGCGCAGGAGGGGAAGGTCCTCTATGAAGTAGATTGATTCAGTGACTGGGGTAATCGGGATGGGAGTGTCAGAGACAGTGCAATTGGCACAGGACAGAGCAGAGTTTAGGGCTGTTGTACATAGGGTCGCTATGAGTCGCAAGCGACTCGACGGCACATAACAACAACAACAACAAAATTAAAATACAGGTAACGTAATCCACTACATATGTATATACACACACACATAAAATGTACCATATTCTATATGCTAATGTGATTTACAGAAACAAGCATATGAATTTTTAATATTCAACAAGAAAATTTCTATCTTCCTCCTCAGTTTCTCAGGGTCTGTCAACTGGTCCTTGCCATCCTGAGAAGCCAAACAGAGGCTTCTGTTAAGGTTTCTGAGCTCTCCAATAATAAACAGCATTGTCCACCAGAAACGAAAAAGTAATGCAGAAAGGAGGTGATGCTGCATAACCTAACTACACCAAGTAATTGGAAGTGAACCTCTTATTCATTGTCGAAGATAATACCAGGCTTGCTTTTCTCCTACTGTGTCTCTTGAATTAGAATCCCTCATTATTCACATTTGATGCATTCTCTTCTTTGTATCTGTAACAGAGAATTCTAATTTTAAAAACAAGTGGTTTAAACTTTTGCTGTTCTTGTTTCAAGTTTAAAAATAAGTGCCAAGACCTTTAGAACTTACAAAACTTTGACAAATAATCATGCCAGTATAGTTAGTTCAAAGAGTTATGCTGCCATCTCAGAAGAAGGCAGTTCGAGTCCACCAGCCCCTTTGCAGGAAAAAGATGGGGAATGTGATGTCCAGCCTCAGAAAACCCACTGCAGGCAGGGTCAGCTGTGAGTTAGTTCTGACTTGAAGTCAACAAATGGTTTGGTTTGGTTTGGTTTGAAAATAAGATCTGTTACAATTTTTTTTTTCAGATGAAGATTTTACAAATATACCATAAATCCTTGAGGAAAGTATCTTTATCTGGTTTACTCCTTTGTAGGCCCAGTTTTAGAACAGTGCTTACCCAGGCAGTTAAGAAGTACTTGGAAGAATCTCTTCTCAAAAACAGTGTATTCTAATTTTGTAAATAAACTAATATAAAATTTTAAAAAGGAAATATTTGTGGATGAAAGAGAGGAAGAAGGAGTACATACTAAGAGAAACAACCTTCCCTGAGCCACACCCCCCTAGAAAACCCACTAGTACAAGTACAAAGGGCAGCATTTTACGGAGAAATAAAGCTTAGCAAGTAGACAGGGGCTGGAAAGAAGGACTAGTGGAAACAGGAAACAGAGAGAGGAAGTGAGAGGAGTGCTATATGTTACATTGTAGGGACTATGATGAGTATCACATATTAAAGTGTATATGTGTTGCTGAATGGAAAATAATTTTGCTCTGTAGACTTCCCCCAAACCATGTTAATACTTGAAAATGAATTAATTTTGTGAGACAGAGAGAGAAGTGCGCCAAACAGGGAAGCTAGAGAGTTTGTGGAAAGGCGTGAAGTTAGATTGTGGAGGGTTATCAAGAATGAGAGAGAAATGAGGGGGACTAGGGACAGGAGGCGAGCATAGAGGCTGAGCTGAAACCCTCAGTCAGATTCTGCACCCAGATTCTGTGAGGTCTGCATAGAGGAGTAGTGTGATGTGATCTGTCTCTTCTAAAGATAGCGAAGTCGGTTATATAGAGTTAGGAGCCCCAATGGCACAGTGATTAATGACATGGCTGCTAATGGAAATCGAAGTAGTATTTGGTGGTTTGAACCCACAGATGGAAGAAAGATGAGGCTGACACCTTCCTAAAGACTGCAGCCTTTGCAAACCCCCGGAGGCAGTTCCACTCCATCCCATAGGTTTACTTTGAATCAGAATCAACTAAACAGTCACAGGTGTGGGATTTGAGGTGCTTTGTTTTGTGAATAAAAATAGAGATAGAAATGTGTAATTGCTCTTGTTGTTAGCTGCCATCAGGTCGTCTCTGACTTGTGGCAGCCTTTGCACAATGGAACTAATTGTTGCCTGATCTGTGCCAGCCCCGTGCTATGTGACAGATTGGACTGTTATGATCCATAGGGTTTTCACTGGCAGATTTTTAGAAACAGATCACCGTGTATGCAGGCCCTCACTGACAAGTGATAGCTGTGCACGAGGTGCATTGACCAGCAATTAAAACTAGGTCTCCTGCCAGAAAGGCAAAAAGTCTACCACTGAACTATTATCACCCCCCTGATAAGGAAGTTCAGAGGCGAGGAGATAGTCCCAGTGGGTGATCATGGGGCCTGAACCTGGGCATCTATCCCCATCAGTGAAAGCTTGAAGCTCATCGGAATGGAATCTCACAACCTAAGAAAAGCAAAGTGGCAGGACAGCCCCAGGGCGGAAGGGTCAAGAACTCAGTCAAGAGTGAGGGAGCAGAGATTCTGCTCACAGAGGGAGGAAGTTTGGGTAGAGGAGAGCATAAGGAGGAGGACAAAGGTGAGTTTTTCGTATTGAATGCGGAGACAGCCATGAAGTACCATATGAAGCGGGTCATGGAGCTGCTGGGTGTTCTGTGGGAGAGGTCACGATCTGTGTCAGAAGCAGAGGCACAAATCCAGGAGCCATCAGCACAGGTGCTTGTGGAGTCTCCTCACTCTCATCTCTTGATCATCACACTGTCACTGACCTGGATTTGCTCCTTAAATGGTATAAGCTCCTTTTGTTCTTTGTCATGACTTGTCTTTTTTGGGCTTCTTCAGTCTGTCCTTTCATAGATTCTGTTCACACTTTTTGGCTTTGTCAGGTTAAGTAGCAGCAACTTCACTGTAAACACCGGAAGGAAATGCCACCCTGTACAAAGGTGCACCTGGACTGACACCCAAAAGGCTCACTCTTAGGCCTGACAAGCCTCTTTGCTACAGTTTTGGAAATACTCTCACAACTCATCAGCATCAAAATTTTATAGCACTTTTTCTTGCTCTTTCCTGTGAATTTTGCAGATATTGCCACCAGTTTACAACTCAGCTTCCTGTTCATCCAAGTTTCCCACCACTGTACCTGCTTTGGGTGTTATCTCATGATTTTCAGCCAAGCACTGACAGACATCCATACTTGCGACATAGTGCTTCTGTGCAGGTGAAATGCAGCATGTGTTTACTTTGAGCTTTAGAGACAGGTCTCTATCATTTTACTCTCCATTGTCCAGTCCCAGAATGAGATCTTTAAAAGAGATATGCCCTCTGTGAAGTTTCCACCATCCTGCTTCTTTCTCTGCTGGCCATTACCTTTCATATTTGTGTTCCTCTGTTCTCCCTGAGTTGTTTCATTATTGATAAGTGTTAAATTGCAGTGCGCCTTGCTCTCTTCTATAATTAAAGCCATTCTGTGGCCTGGATCACAGCTCAAATTTTCTTTGAAATTTCCTCAAGAAGTTAGTGTGGGGCTTTGAACGCAGTGGGCATTTAGTAAATCCTTGATGATGATGTTAATGTTAGCATGTTGGTCTTTAACTCTCTGACAGGGTCAGAGGACCATCTGTGCTCACTCAGATAATGTCACCCATGAACCCAGTGCCAGCCTTCTCTGGACAGTTGCCTCTGTCTCCTGGGCTGTGTGATTTGAGGCATGTAATCACAACCCTGAATTGTCAGCAGGACAGTGATTGTTTTCCAGGTTGCCGGTAAGGTAGCTGGGATTAGTGAAAAAGAACTCTTTCCTAGAAATCACCAAGACAAGGTTTGAGTCTTGGCTTTTTGGTGATTGTTCCTGCAATTTTAAGCCAGTTGTGTAACTACAGCAAGTTTCAGTGGGCTCACGTTTAATGTGAGAGAGAAGAATGAAGTGTTCTCTGACCCCATCCCAGCTGTAAAATGTCTAAATCTATTATTAAGTCACCTTGAGAAAGTGATTGTCATTTAAATTCTTGTAGACACTATTGGTGCCATCCCATCTAAGGTGATGGTTTTTACATGTTTGAACATGGCATAACTGGTTTTGATTGATCTTTATGTTGGGCACAAATAACAACTCTCTGAACCTTTTTTTCTTTTTAACAGAATGTACATACACACTCTTATCAAAATAGAAAAGACAAGATGTGTGCAAGACTATTTAAGTAGTTCAATGGATGAAATATGCCAAATTCTTAGTTCTTTCTTTTTTGTTTTTTTAATGTGTAAGGGAAAGTAACCATTACTAAATCATGACATTTTTATGAGAGGTATAAACAATCGGTGGTAAGCATGAGCTAATTAAATTGACCTTTGGGTTTCCTCCACACTTCTGGAGGCCCCACTAATCCTGGACCTCCCACTGCGGAAATAAACATCTTCAATACAGATTTGGAGAGGATGGGGAGGGGGGCTAATGCCATTAATCCTTTTCTTCAGGGAAAAGGACAATAAATTTCCAATTACAAATATAAGAAGACCACTGAAGAGGGAGCTTCAGCTCTCATTATCTTCCTTTTTACTTCCTGTTGTGGGCTGACATAGCACCAGGGCTTCACACACAGCTGCTGGGGTTTGAGATAAGGGTATCAGCAGATCAGTCATATATCAGGCTATGGAAAGTGGAACTGGTAAAAAATAAGTTTACTTACCAAAGTGGACACAGCAAGTTAATTAGTAATAGCCAGGTTGGAGGGGACCAGGCATGAGAGAGGACTCTTAATGAATTTGAGATTTTTTTTTAAAGATATTGGAATTATGATAACAGTATTTCCATTCAGACTGAAGAATTTTAAAGAATTGCAATTTGTTATATCAGACTATTCTGTGCATGGAACAAAAGCAGCCAATAAATACATGATTTTAAATTTTGTTTACCTTTATTTTTTTCTTTCTCTCTAAAATGAATATTAAAGCCCTGTGCATTTTCTAAGTCATCACCAACTGACAAGCAGCCCTGGTGATGTATAACTATGCATCAAGCTGCCAATTGAAAAAATCTCAAAGCTCATTGCTGTTCATCCAGAACCAATGCATAACTGACTCTTCAATTTTTCTGAGGCTTTAAGTCCCATGGGTGGAGATTTCCCATCTTTCTCTTGAGGAGCCCCTGATGTATTTTCCTCCACACTGGTGTATCTCCCTGCTTTTGAATTTCTTCCATGGACATCACTTGCTATAAGAGGCACCCCCTTTGGGTTTGCAGTGCAATTCCCTGCAGACTACACCACCAGAGGCAGTTCAAACCCACATGTGACTCCGCAGGAGGAAAATGGGCATCCTCCTCCTGTAAAGATCAACAAGCTGAGAAACCCTTTGAAGCATCACTGTGAGTCATCACCAACTTGATGGCAGTAGGAGTTTGGTTTTGTACCAACTGACAGTACCAACTATTAATGAGTACTTAGGAAAGCAAGAAAGATATGTATAAAGCATGAAGATCAGCTTTCTCTGCAGATAATCAGATACACACTTTGGAGAGAGAAGATAGTTGAGGAAGTTGAGGGACAGTGGTGGTGGTTGTTAGATGCCATTGAGTTGAGTATGACCCATAGAGACCCTATGAACAACAGATCTGAACGCTGTCCTATCCTGTCTCTACCTTGCCCCAGATTCTTCATAGCAGTACCAGTCTCTCCACCACCATCACCAGAATCTTATTCTAGTCTCCCTCAAGACTGACTTCTCAGTATGAGAAGCAGTCTTATCCTAGTTCCAAAGCTGTTGATAATTTACAAGACCATCTTTCTGCAATTAAGATAGCTAGAGACCCTACAGGGGGCTTAATATAATGATTAGAAAAAGCTAACTTTAGGCTAACACTGCAATTGTCAGGCCTCTAAAAATGACAATAGGAACTTGAACATTTGATATCTTGATTTCATATTTAAAATTAAATGAAAATTCATTTTCATTTATATTAATAAAAATTCACTCTCTTTTTTTTTTTTTTTTTTTTTTGGGTCACACAATTTGATGAGGGAGGAGTGGGTAAAGGAAATGGGAAAGATCAAAAGATCCAGTGTGAAAATCAATGTATACAAACTTTGTAAGTAAACCAGTATAAAATAAAAATTTTCTTTAAAAAAAAATTTACTGTCATCTAGCAAGTTCCAACTCACAGTGACCCTATAGGACAGAGTAGAATTGCCTCATAGATTTATTTGAAATTTTTAAAAGTTTTTCAAATGAAATAAAAGCATGATTAAACAGTTATTTGTTGTTAGTTGACACTGAATCAGTTCTGACTTGTAGTGACCCATGTCTTGTGGCTGTGGAGCAGTTGAATAGTGTTTTCAAGGTGAATAGTGTTTTCAGTAGTGTCAAGCCTTTCAGAAGAGCAGATCTTTAGGCCAGTCTTTTGAAATGTCTTGAATGGGTTCAAACTACCAGCCTTCCTGACAGTTGTCAAGGGCCTAAGCATTTGCACTACTCAGAAACCCCTAACAAAAAAAAAAGAGTTATGATTTTTATGTGTAGAACTTTCTGAAGAATGTACACTTACTGAGTTTGTGAATGTGTTCTTTTCTGGTAGTTCTAGGCTTGGGAAAGGGATATTGTGACTTTTAAAATTTCACCCTGAGTTTCCTTTGTGCTGTGTTGTGACTTCAAAGAGTCATCGCCATTGAGTCAGAGCTGACTCACAGCTGCCCTCCAGCAGCTATTTCAGAGGCTGTAAGTCACACAGGAGGAGATTGCCCATCTTTCTCCTGCAAAGCAGCTGGTACATTTGAACTGCCTACCTTTCACATTTGCAGCACAACTTGTTACACACTAGGCCACCATAACTCCCTTGTTGTGACTTCTTGTTGTGTGCCATTGAGTTGGAAGACACTCATACTTGGTCCTCCAGCAGATTTTCAGAGGCAGTAAATCACACAGGAGAAATTTCCCCATCCTTTTCCAAGGATTAGTTAGTAGCTTTGAACTGCCTGCCTTTGGGATTGCACGCAGCTTTTTATCACTCAAATATTCATAGAACGCTTTGTTTTACGGTTTTGCCTTTTGAACTGATAGATTCAGTTATTGGATTTTTAATTACTTCATTTTAGAACATATAACTCTCTAAGCTTTTCCTGTGTATAAAGAGTTTGTTCTTGAATAGGAGTTGTTGTTATATATTGTTGAGACCCTCAAGTGGGTTTTCAGAGACTATAAATTGTATAGAAGACCACCCATATTTCTCCCTTGGAGCAACATTGGATTAGAACTGAGTGCCATTTAGCCTAATGGGAGTAGATGTCTCCAAACTCTAGTTATATTTCTTTTGGGTAATTTTATCTGGTATTTTTGTAGGTTGATACAGGTAAAGGGTCCTGAGGTAGCTATTTTACTTTGGAAATGGGAATTTAATTGAAGATAATAACCCTTAGACATGATGCTTTTCAAAACTTAAATTAGATATGATCTTAATCTCAGACTTGGTGGTTGAGGTGAGAAAGAATCATAACAGTGCCTTCAACCAGGCCGCCTTTCTTCCATGCATGTAAATCTTAACTTACATATTTCCTCTTTATGTCTTTTTTGCTGTTTTGTTCAGCTTGATATTGTGTAGAGGGCAACCCAGGGTTCAGCATTTCCAAAGTGAAAGATCACTCCTTTTAGCCTTGGCATTCTCTGCCAAGAAAACCCAGGCAGTTTTAAGCTGGGACATAGAACGGATGTGACAGCCTTCTAAAGATAGACGCCAGTGACCTAAGAAGAGTGAAAACCCCCTCCGATCCTCAGAGCATGTGAATTAATTAAAACAGACACAATGAAGTGTGCCACATGGTCAGAAGCGGGAAGGATTTTGAGAGTTGAATTGCTGCCACCGTCTTGCCGGGCTGGTGGGTAATAATAAGTGCTAGCATCTTTCAGCCCTGTCTGGAATTATCTGACTGCTGGCCTGGGGCTCAGCAGCACATGGGTTCCCTCTCTGTAAGCCTTGCTCCACAAACACAAAGCTGTCTCAGCCCTGCCTCTAGAGAGGACAGTGCCTATCCCCACCCCCTCAGTTAAAGCCGACTAATGAATAGTCCTAGAATGAGTCAGGGTAGATTTGTACACATGTTAATAAAAGTGTAAATAAAGGACTCCAGCTTGCATTAGCATTGTCGCCATTATTGATGATGTTTTCTACACACTTGGCAAAATTGAAAACATAAAGATAGACTTGGTTTTGTGCCAGCTGGCTCATGCTCTAAATTGTAATTAGAAGGTGTCTGTTGCCACAGAAAAATCTCTAACAACTGCTCTGACTTACTGCCCGCATCACTCTAGAGCCCAATCAGGGAGGCTGGGCCCCACAGTACACTGCCCTCCACAAAGGCTGGAGAACTAGGATGGGCAGGTCACTCTAACCCTCCAGGACTCTCTAAACTATTAATTTAGTGGTTTGGAAAAGTCTTCAAGATTGCCTCAACTCGAGTGCTCTTTCTTTGATTACAAGATTTATTTACACACAGAGTAACCCTTAAGGGCAACTAGAGCTCTCCCCAAAGTTTTGTTTCCCTAGACCTCTTTCTGTCCCAGCCTCCTACACAATAGTAGTGGTTTATTTTTCCTTTGCGACAGAACAAGCACACTAAAGAATTTCCATATTCAATTTCAGTAGATCGCAGACTGTTTTTAGGGAGCTCAGGGACTATTTTCAGAACATAATCATAATTTCCTCCCCTTAGTTTTCTCTTTCTTCATGAAGTGGTCCTGAAAACATCTGGAATCTATGAAGTGTTATTTTTATGCTGACCTAAGAACCATTGTAATCCTCTCTTTAATCTCTCCCTTGATTTCCTCGGTCTTTATGCCTCTGAGGAGGTGATGCTTGTACAATCTCCCAACTGGACTGCTATTGGAATCTCCTCTGAGGACTCTCCCTTCCAGTAGGTATTGCAACAGTGGGCCATGTCTTCAAGTAAATACATTCTTAGATTATAGAAGACCTGAGGTGGAGATCCTTTTTGCCTTACCATTCCCCTGAACTCATTCTCCATCATTCTAAAAGCTTAAGACAAATGGTATATACTCATGGACTGATGTGGGCAGAGCTTGTTCCCAGGCACAGGCCTTAACCAATGCACTGTGCTGTTCCAAAAAAAAACCAAAAAAACCCCAAACTAACAACAACAAAAAGTCTCTGATTAATAATGACAATGGTTCATGATTAATAATGGTGAAGTTTTTGTCTTTTTTTTTTTTTTTTGTTAACTGAAAAGTTTTGGTTACCTCATATGAAGCTTTAGGCAAGGATATTGGATGTGGGCAGGGACTCAACTCCATCGTAGCTCAGTTTTTTACAATCTTCAAGTGCAGAAAAATTTATTTGGTTCTTCCTAACTCACAAAAAAGGTTGCAAAAATAAATATGTACTAATGAGCTGGATTCCTAACAAACCTTAAAGTCTTTCCACGGAGCAAGCTTTTTCTTTTTAGTAAAACACCATTAATTTTCTTTTTTCTGCTATCTACTGAAAAGAAAAAAAGCTTTAATAATTTGACTCACTTATATTGATATTGATAGATAAATTCCAAGTTTAGAAAAATGTCTGTTAAAATTAATAATTATTTGAACAGTGGGAGTTCTTCTACATGATGGACGTAGATGTTGGGGTTTAGGGCTACTCCAGTGACTGTTTAAAAAAAGAGTAGAGCTAGAATCAAAATTAGAATCTGTAATCTTTTCTATTTAGGAGGATGCTCTAGTGGCCTCAGTAGGGAGTTGTGCTTCCAGTTCAGAGTGGGATGGTTCAAATTTACCAGCTGCTCTAAGAGAGAAAGACAATATTCTAATTCAAAACCCATGATCAAGAATTATGACAATGGCTTTGAAATGGAAAGGAAATGCAAGGAAAGTGGAATGAGGTAGCCTCCCTTCTAAGGAATAATTACATCATTTGATTGCACATTTCTAATCCTTTCTTTTATAAACCTGTACAAGATGTGCTACCTACTCAGTATAATTAGACATTTCTTTAGAGAATCAATATAGTGAATGCTATGAATTTTTATTTGTAACTGTAGTTTCCCTTTTAATCAAACGAGAGTTGGACATAATATAATGGGGAAAGCATTGATGCAGGTGAGTCTTTGATGCTGACAGCAGCGCCCACAAAACACCAGCTCTTACGCATAATCCATTAGAATACAGTTCAGTAGACTTTAGGTTCTGCCATGTGATCTGCCGACTAGACGTTTCAGTATCAGCAGCTTGTTAAAAAATGCCCCACCCTAAACATACTGATGCTGCATTTTACCACAATCGCCAGGTGATTCTGTTCTGATTAAAGGCTGATGAGCACCCTCCCTGCGGTTTTCTCTTCAGTTTGCCTCCACTGGCCCATGATGGACCACTCTGCCCGCATATCCTGCATCCACACAAAGCCGTCTATGAAAGCCAAAGCTGCTGAAGTTCTGTCTTTTGCTAAATGTAGTTTCTCTTTACTGTCTTCTCTAAAATAGAAACTTCATTTTCTCATGTATTGTCTATTTTACAGTTTTTAATCTGTTCACCTTAGCTTTCACAAAGTTAATTTTTCCTATACCAATTTCCTGACTGAAAAGATTATCTACACTTACGGCAGGGTATGACCACATATATGTCTGTCATGGCCCCATAAGCTTTTTGGTTTGGGTTTTTTTTGTTTGTTTTTTTTAAGGAAAGCAATTCTCCTTTTGTTGTTTTACCTTAATGATTTTAAAGACCTCAGCCCACTAGTGGAGAACAGCGAAACCTAGGACATATCCCAATCCTTGCAGTGCCTCTTCTTTCTCCTCTGCCTCCCTCTTGTGCCAGAATCTTCTTGAGGGGAAAAGATGTGTGACCTCCTACTGTGTGCTTTACAGCCCAGAAATCCATGGCAGGGTCAGCTCGGTGTTGGTTCTGACTCAACAGGAATGAGTTGATGGATGAGTTGATCGTGGACGTTAAGCGACGGAGAATGACACATGTTCAGAATTGAGTTGCTTGTGGAAATTAAATGACACACACCTGTACTAGAGTTCTTTATTTGAAAAACCTTTTTGCAGATTTATGTTTGGGAAGGAAAAGACTGCTAACAAATTATTAATTGCCTCTTGGGGACTAGTGTTTAAAAGGGAGATATTCGCTTTGATTTTTCTTCCCTTTAAATCTAAGTGGAAGAAAGCAATATAAAAGAGGACTTTTTTTTTTTTTTTAAGAAAACCAATGTTTTTGAGAAGTAAACCCTTGTTAAAGTAGATTGAGAAGACTAGAGTCCAGGATGAAAAAGGATTTCCATTGTCCTAGTAATAGTTTTACATTGCCATAGCCTATCAATTAAAATCATTGGGAGTTGCATTGATCTCTCCCCCCGCCTTCTCTAAAATTTTCTGTCACTACTCAACTATTAGTTTCCAGTACTGTGGTAGCTTATGTATTGTTGTGATGCCAGATGCTATGACACTGGTATTTCAAATACTAGCAGAATCACTCGTGGTAGGCAAATTTCTGCAGAACTTCCAGATTAAGACAGACTAGAAAGTAAGACCAGCCATCTACTTCTGAAATAATGGCTTCATTATTCAATTTAGCAAGCTGGGTTGATGCAGTAACTGCAACAAGGGTTGAAGCATGGTAGAGTTTGTGAGGACGATATAGGACTGGACAGGGTTTCAATCTGTTGTGCATGAGGTGGCTGTGAGTCATTGTTGAAACAGCAGAGTTTTCTGACATGATGAGGAAAAGAATTATAGTTAATAGGTAGGATTTGATCCTTGGGCAACTGGCCTACCATTTGTGTTCAGATTAAGGTCCATCATCTCAGAGTATATTGACTTGTCTGAGAGGTGCCATTGTCCACCGTAGAAAATGGGGATGAACTCATGAGCAGCTCCTCTCATTAAGAGTAACTGTGCTACCACAATGTCATTACACCTTATATGGTTGTATTGGATTTCATCTAGGAAGGAAAGAAAGGATGAGGAATTCTTACTAGACAGAAAGGGAATGCTCATTGAAAATCCATGTTGCACTGGTATCATCACCTGCTTCTAAGGTATATGTCATTTTTTAACTGGACAGCGTTTGGTTCATTGATACTTTTGAATGTTTAGAGAGGAAGTTGAAGAAAGAACATTATGTTTGCCCCTGTATCACTGTCACTTAGTTCAGTGGAGTCAGGCAGGGACTGAAGATCAGTACTCAAGAGCACAGTGTTAGCTGCAGGGTTTTGAACTAGATCAAGCCTGTTCAGTCATGCTGATGCAGTGAAATTGGAATAGAGTTTGTAAAATGTAGACGTGCAAAAAAAAAACCAGAATAAGAAAGTCTTTTGGTCAAAACCCCTAATTGGAGACTCAGAATCATATTGGGTCATTTTAGGAGCCTAATGTGGGAGACTGGCATATTGCAAAGACTGTGGAGAGAAAAGCATATTAAGAGTGGCTTGGTTGGCTGCCTTCTTGGAGCCATGCATCATTATTTCTTCCTCTGTTGGTCAGCAGATTTGGTTCACTAGTCTGGATGACTAGTGTAAAAAAGCAGGAAAGAGCATCCTGGAGACACTAAGAAACCTAGGGATACAAACAGAGGAGTCACATATGAGAAAATAAAGCTTGACTTAATCTAATTGCAGTGTTGATTCCTTAGAGGCAAGGTTGATGAAATTCTGTTTCACATACTTTGGACATGTTGTCAAAAGACACTAGTGTGTGGGAAAGGCACCAATCCTTGCTGGGAAAAGTATAGGTAAATGAAAGAGAGAGAGACCTTCAGTGAGATGCAGCAGTGGGCTTGATGGTGCAGGATATGGCTAGATTTCAATCTTTTGTTCTTTAAGTATCTATTAATTGTAGTCAACCTGAGGATACCTAACAATAGCCTGAGCCAAATGCTGGAATACAGTGATGTTAAAAGAGCTCCTAGGGACAGTGCCTCTTTGTCTACCATCTGGGAAATGGGTGATTTTAAAAATGGCTGCAAAGGGATTGTGGATACACCAAATCAGAACCCTCAGGAACTTTATTAGGAGACACATATTCTGGTCTCTGCCCCAGAGAATATCAGACACCATAGTTGATCAGTTAAAAACTTGAGATGAGAACCAGCCACACTGAGATGGAATTTTAACTCTGCCTTTACTGGGTCTGCAGCCTTTGCTCAACTAGTAAACCTCCCATATCGCCCATTTTATTATTTCTAAAATGATCATGACATCAATCATACCTATCTCATGAAGATTTTGCAAGAATTTGAAGAAATGTTCTGTGCAAAATGGTACACTACCTGTCATAGAAGTAGAGACTCAATGCATGTAAGTTTTGTTCTTTCATAACCGGAACATAATTTTATTTAAAAGAAAATTTGAGCTCTTGTCTAATTTTGAGATGATGAACAAGACAAACAAAATAACTTTGATTATAATTTAAGGTTTTAAGGGCATTAATGTAGTGGTGTATACCCAAAGATAACTTTATTTGAAAGCTTTGCAATTTGAGTTATGATGAATAGAAAATATTGTCATAGTACTTAATGATTTCCTTCAAACCTAAGTATTTTTAATAACCATCCAAAATAATAGATTTTTTTTATGTCAGAAAGTCCTATCTAATGGTTCTCTTCCCCTCACCCCCTTTATTCCAACGGGAAGAATTCCTTGACCAGGAGTGCACCCCTTCCCAGTGACTCCCAGGCTCGCAGTGGCGCCCGTTTCCACACTTCCTACGACAAAAGATATGTCATCAAGACCATTACAAGTGAAGATGTGGCTGAAATGCACAACATTCTGAAGAAATATCACCAGGTAATTGGGGTTTGGGGCCGAGAGTGTTTGTTTTTCTCTGTCTTTATTTGAAACTTGGAGAAAGTTGAACTTCATAACTAATGATCACTGAGGATCAAGACATGTTGTCAGGGCCTCACAGTCTTTTCCCACTATAACAGCATAATTCTCTTCTTGCTATATTTTATCTAGAAAAGTTTCATTTTTCCAAGAGTTATATCTTTCTTTTTTAGAAATAGTCCTTTTAATATAGTATCAAGGATCTTAATGATTAAGAATCAGCATTATCTATACAATTATTGCAAGGATAAAAAATTAAAAGTCAGGAGACCAAGCTTGTTTTGATTGGATTACTTGATCTGAACCAAGTTTCCCCGACAATACATCTTTCGTTCATTTATTTGTTCATGTGTTTACTCTTATAAAAAGAGCAAGGGCCATGGTGGGAATGTCCACATCTGACCTTTATAAACTTCACAAAAGGCAGCTGTCCCCATCAACATCATCAACAACATAAAACAAATTCCCTGGTGGGCATAGTTCAATGGTGATTAATTTTATAAATCATAATGAATGGGAATGATTGTATGAAACAAAATGTGAATTAAGGGTAGTGTGAAACTCAATAAATACAAACTTTGTAAGCAACTCAATATAAAATAAGTTTTTTTAAAAAACACCAATCAATTCCCATGAGGTCAGAAATGTCTCCCATGCTCCTATACCTCTTTCTACTCATTTCAACACCAACCTTATTTCTTTGCTGGGTACAAAATCTGATGCAATAGTTCACAGACCACACAGAACTATGCTGGAGAAGTTAAAAGGTTAATAGAAGAATTCAGTCAGAACAGCTTCTGAAGTGTGCTTGCAGGGATCTCAGCCTTGTCCTTTGCAGTTTAAGTCAAGTGTTACAAAGTTCTCAGTCCTGCCAATATTTACTTCCTCCCCACTCTACACTCCCCAGTTGTCCAACAAACTTGGGCAAAAGCTCTTAGCTTACTTCTGGTTCTGTCCTAGGAGTAGCAGTCTGAAGTTAACTCCATCTCAAGTTGGTTCTCATTCAGCTATGGTTACTGCTGCTATAGGGTGTAATTGTAGCAAGAATTTTTGGGACTGAAGAATATGTTACATTCTCTTGCTGCGGCTGCTTTTTTTTTTTTGTCACTGGCAGGGAAAGTGTCCTGCTGCTGAATCACTCAATTTAATTGTGAGACTATACAGTCCCCTTGTGGATTGGTGAGATAGCCAGGCTCCTGTGGATAGACTATCACATTCTATTTGTATATTCCATCCAATCCATATGGCAAAATCAAGCTAAGAGGCTATGAAAGCCATTTTAAAAAATAATCTCCACAACTCTTAACCTTATTCTGGAAAAGATTTAAGGTAGTCTATTCTAGGAACTCTGGCTATACAAAAAAACAGTAAGGTAGAAAAGCGTGTTGTGGAATGCCCTTGAGTCAAAACTCAAGGAGACATAGGTGAGCTTCCAATGGGTTTTCAGAGGCAGTTGCTCTCACAGAAAGATATTGCCCATCGTTCTCTCACAGAAAAAGTGACAGACCCAAAATGGAATTTGGAATGAGCCTAAAAATTCTTGCCTTGGTGATTAGCATGCTTGCTGTTGAGGGCCACAGATTTGATTCCTGCTTCCTGTCAGGCCAGGTGAAAAGGGACAGCTAAATTGTCTGAATTTGGAAATGAACTAGTAGTAAGAGGAAATATAACTGTACTTAGTAGTAAAATCAGACATGGTTGTCTTTAAGGAGTTCCCCACAGAGAGAACACTTAACAATATAAACAGTGTCCTCTACAACAAATCAAATAACACTATAATTTCATCAAACTTTAAAAATTATCATTATAGGCTGATGAAATCACAGCACAGGATTTAGTAAGTGCATTTCTGCAGAAGGAGAATGAGATACACAGTGGCTATCTACCTCTCTGTCAGATTGGCTTCACCTAGGCATGATACAGTGACTGTGTATTCATTCCTTCTATCTTTTGATGCTTTCTGTGTCATACAATATAGTGGCCATAGCGTCTTTCACTATTACAACACAAAGCTTACATTAGTTTTCAATTCTTTTAGCTTGAGAAATACAGAGTGAGTCCTTCCCTTTTTATCCTCCAATTCCCGCTTTCTGCACATTCCATAATAATACTTTGCTTTGTCCTCCCAAGCTGCCCTTTGAAATCATCTGTTCAACTCTTTCACTTTGACATATTTACCTTTGTTTTTGCTTCTCAATGCTCCAGTGCAATCTTTAGAGTCTCTTCTTACATCCATTTCAGTTTTTTCTTTCTCTTCCATTTTTTGTAATGACCTTTTGCTTTCTTCATGGATGATATCCTTGATATCATCCCAAAGTTCATCTGGTCTTCAATCATTGATGATGTTCAATGTCTCAAACCTATCTTTAAGATGATCATGAAATTCAGATGGTACTAATTCAAGATCATATCTTGGTTCCTGTGGATTTATTTTCATTTTCTTCGGCCTCAATTTGATCTTGCATATGAGTAATTGATGATCTGACCTATAGTTTTTCCCTGGCCTAGTTATGACTGCTGATAGTTCTTTCTGCAGATGCAGAAATAATAGATTAACACTAAAAAATTTCAGGAAGTACCATATAAACAGGAGCAAATCATAATGAAGGAAGAAGTAGAGGCTGCAGTGAAGGCATTGACAAAAAATAAGGCCCCAAGAATCTATAGGATATCAATTGACTTATTTCATTTAACAGATTCAAACTTGGATACACTCACCAGTCCATGCCAGGAAATTTGGAGGATGGTTTTCTGGCCCACAGATTGGAAGAGGTCCATATATGTTCCCATTGCCAAGAAAGGTGATCCAACTGAGTGTGAAAATTATCGAACAGTATCATTGATATCATATGCAAGCAAAATACTGCTGAAGATCATTTAAAAATGGCTAGAACAGTCCATAGATAGGGAATTGCCAGAAGTTCAAGCAGAATTTAGAAGAGGCCGTACCATCAGGGATAACATTGCTGATGTCAAATTGGTCCTGACTGAAAGTAAAGAATACCAGAAGAATGTCTATTTGAGCTTTATTGACCATGGAAAGGCATTTGACTTTGTGGATTTTTAAAAGTTGTGGCTGACATTGTGAAGAATAGGAATTCTAGAGCACTTGATTGTGTTCATGCGGAACCTATACCTGGACCAAGAGGCTGTTGTGCAAATGGAGCAGGAGAGCGCTGTATGGTTTGGAACTGGGAAGGGAGTGTGCCAGGGTTGTATTCTCTGTCCATACCTATTCAGTCTGTATGCTGAGGAAATGATCTGAGAAACTGGTCTCTATGAGGAGGAGTGTAGAATCAGGATTGGAGAGAGACTCATCAATAACCTGTGTTATGCAGAAGACACAACCTTGCTTGCTGAAAGTCAGGAGGACTTGAAGAACTTGTTACAGAAGATCAAAGAATGCAGCCTTTAGTATGGATTACATCTCAATGTCAGGAAAACAAAGATTTTTACCATTGGACCAATAGGCAGCATCATGATGGTTGGAGAGGAGACTGAAACTGTCAACAGCTTCATCTTACTTGGACCCACAATTAACACCTTCAGTACCAGTAGGCAGGAAATAAGAAGATTCATTGCACTGAGAAAGTCTGCAGTTAGGGACCCTTCCAAATTATTGAGTAATGATGTCAGTTTGAGCACTAAGGTGCATCTCATTCAAGTTATTTCTTTCTAATTACTTTCCATGCATCTGAGTGCTGGACAATGAATAAGGATGACAGAAAAAAAATGATGCCTTTGAGCTGTGGTGTTGGAGAGGAGTACTGAGCATCCCATGGACAGCCAAGAGGACAAACAAATATGTCTTGGAGACAATAATGATGAGGCTTTGCCTCATGTACTTAGGACATGTTGCTAGCAGGTGCCATTCCTTGAAGAAGGATATGATGCTGGGAAGGGTGAAGGGTCAGCGAAGGAGAGGAAGACCCTCAGCCAGGTAGATTGATACAGTGACTTCAGCTGCAGTGGGCTCTTGTATGTCAGGAAGTATGAGGATGACACAGGATAGAATAAGGCTCAGATCTTTTGTTCCAAGGTCTGTATGAGCCCTGCTCAACTCAACGGCACCTACCAACAGGCATGATACAGAACGTTCTAGTTGCTTTTCATGTGCCATCTCTGACAAGTTTCACGTGGCAGTGAGCTCAACTCTGGTTCCTTATGTGATCATCTCAAGTCAGGCGAGGGCCCTTTGACGTTTACCATCCTGTCATCCTGTGTAGTGGCATGGAAGGTGTGTAATGGACTTCTTGTTCACACTTGAAGTTTCAGTTTTGTGTACCTTTGAGTTAAAACTGATCCATAGCTGACCTTCCGGCAAATTTTCATAGGAAAATATTAATCACACAGGAGGAGAGTGTCCATCTTTCTCCTTTGCTGGTGGTTTCAAACTCTTTTCCTTTGGGTTAGCAGTGCAACTCCTTTTCACTAACCAGCCAGTGCTCTCCCCACCTCTCTCTTTTTCTTCTTTCTCTTTAAGTAGTCCTTTATAATCTATACCATTTTCCAGGAGTCCTAGTGAGGTAGTTCATAGTATGATGCTCTGCTAACCAAAAGACCCAGGGCCTCCAGCAGTTCTAATCCACCAGCTGCCCCACAGCAGAAAATGGGCCATCTCCTCCTTTTATTATATATATGGTCTAAGGATCCCAGTGGCGGGTTGCTATGTGGCAGAAGTGACTCAGTGGCAGTGGGTTAGGTTTGGGTTTTGGTGATGCACTTTTCAGTTCCCCAAAACCAGTTTGCTTTCCACTACTCACTTAAAGATTAATGGTTCACATCTGCCCATGGGTGCTATGTCAGAAAGGCCTAGTCTGTCACAGCCGAGGGGTCCCTATAGAGCAGTTCTGCTTTGTAATAAACAGGGCTACACAAATAAGTTAGCATTTTAGTATAAATATCCTTTTCTTCATATTTCTGTTAGACTAGAATACACTTGGGTCTTACAACTTAAAATTATCAGAACAATATGCAATGGAAAGAAATGGTCTGGAACCTACTTGACTATTTTATTTCTTCTAAATCAACTGATTTTCTCTTCACTGACCTGAATTCAAGTAGCTTCAGCTTTAATTAATGCCACTTAATTATGTCAAAATCTTGGAAGGAATAAGTTACAATGTAGATAATAATAAAGAAATCTTTTAAGAAAAGATTGTCTTTGAAGCAAGGTTGTGTCTTCTGTATAACACAGCTTATTGATGAGTCTCCCTCCAATCCTGATGCCACACTCCTCCTCATAGGGACTAGCTTCTCAGATCATTTGCTCAGCATACAGATTGAATAAGTATGGAGGAGAATACAACCCTGGCACACTCCCTTCCCAATTCCAAACAATGCAGTGCTTCCCTGCCCCATTTGCACAACAGCCACTGTGGTCCAGGTGTATAGGTTCCTCATGAGTACAATCAAGTTCTCTGGGATTCTCATTCTTCTCAAAGTCAGCCATAACTTTTTATGATCCACAAATGTCTTTGCATGGTCAATAAAGTTCAAATAGACATTCTTTTGATATTCCTTACTTCCAGCCAGGAACCATCTGACATCGGTAGTGGTATCCCTGGTGGCACAGCCTCTTCTAAATTCTGCTTGAACAGTTTCCTATCTATGTACTATTCTAGCCATTTTTTAATGATCAGCAGTATTTTGCTTGCATGTGATATCCACATCCCATTGGATCACATTTCTTGGGAATGATAACAAATATGGACCTCTTCAAATTTGTTAGCCAGACAGCTATCCTCAAAATTTCCAACCACAGACTGGTGAGTGCCTCCAAGGCTCATTTGTTAATTGAAATATGTCAATCGGTATCCCGTAGATTCCTGGAGCCTTATTTTTTGTCAATGCCTTCAAGGCAGCTTCTGCTTCCTCCTTCATTACCATTGGCTGCTGTTCATATAGTACTTCCTGAAATTTTTAGTGTCAATTCTTTCAGGTACAGTGGCTCTGTGTATTCCATCTATCTTCTTTAGATGCTTTCTGGGTCATTCAGTTTATTGCCCATGGGATCTCCTATCTACATGCCTAAAGTATGTGAGATGAAGTGGTGTCATCTTTGCCTCCAAGGAGCACTCTGGCTGTACTTTCTCCAAGACCTATTTATTCTTTTGTCAGTTCATGGGATATTCAGTACTCTTCTCCAACAAGACAGCTCAAAGTCGTCAATTGTTCTTCTGTCACCCTTATTCACTGGCAAGTTCTTAGGTTCATAGCCAGTGATTAGAAAGACCATGGCCTGAATCAGCTGCACTTTTGTCTTCAAACTGACATCATTGTTGCTTAGTAATTTGGAGAGGTCCCTGACTGCAGATTTTCCCATTGCAATATGTCTCCTGATTTCCTAACTACTGGTACCAAGGATGTTGATTATGGATCCAAGTAAGACCAAATTGTTGACAACTTCAACCTTTTCTCCATTTAACAGAATGTTGCCTATTGGTCCAGTAGTAAGAGTTTTTGTTTTCTTGACATTGATGCAATCCATATTGAAGGCTGTATTCATTGATCTTTTGCAGCAAGTGCTTCACATCCTCCTCACTTTCAGGAAGGTTATGTCATCTGCATAGTGCAGGTAATTGATGAGATTCTTCCAATCATGCCACCAGGTCTCCTTACTTCAGTAGTTCTACTTTTTATTCTAGAAGTTCCTTTTTTTTTTTAAGTGTCCTGATTGAGTCCTAATAATTTCTTGGTGGTAGTTGTAGGTACCATAGAGTCTCTTGTGACTCAGTGGCCTTATGTATAACAGCTTTGAACCCTGCCCTATTCTGAGCCAATCTCACTGGCTCCGACACATCTACCCCCATTACCCCAGTTACTGTATCAGTCCATCTCATCCGAAGTCTTCCTTTACTGCACTGTCCCTCCACTCTTCAAAGCATGATGTCCTTCTCCAAGGACATCTTCCTGGCCATATATCCAAATTATGTGAGACAGAGCTTCAAAATCCTAGCCTCTAAAGAGAAACTTGGTTTCGCCCTCTCCAAGAAGGACTGTTTTCTTGGCAGTCCATAGTATGTTCAAGGTTCTTCTTCAGCACCACAAATCAAAGGCATCAATTCTTCTTCTCTCATCCTTAGTCATTGTCCAGCTCTCCAATGTATAGTAAATAATTGCAAAGATCATGTGCATCTTGGTCTCTAGGCTAATATCTTTGCTTCTCAGTACTCTGGAGAAGTCCTTGGCAGCAGATTTTCCCCAGTGCAGTTTGTCTTTTGATTTCCTGACTGCTGGTGCCAAGAGTGTTGATTGTGAAGCCAAGCAAGCTGCAATTGTTAACAATCTTAATTTCTTCTCCATTTATCATGATGCTTCCAATTGTCTTAGTGATGAGAATCCTTGTTTTCTTGATATTCAGCTTCAATCCATATTGAAGACTACAATCCTTGACCTCTGCAGCAAGCATTTCAGGTCCTCCTCCATTTCAGCAGGCAAGGTTGTGCCATCTGCATAACATAGGTTGTTAAGTCTTCTGGCAGCAATCCTGATGCCACATTCCTGGTTGTAAAGCCCTGCCTCCCAGATGATCTGTACTGAATATAGATTAAAAATATATTAAGCCAGGACACATCCCTGATACAATCCTTTCCTGATTTTGAACCATACGGTGTTTTCTTTCTCAGTTCTGAAGAATGCTTTCTGGTCTTAGTATAGGTTTCGCATGATCACAATAACGTGTTCTGAGATTCTTATTCCCTCAAGATCAGCCACAATTTGTTGTGATCCACATAGTCAAATACCTTTGCATAGTCAATGAAACACAGATAGACATTCTTCTGATATTCTCTTTGCTTTCTGCCAAGATCCATCTGACATTGGCAATAATGTCTCTATTGCCATGACCTCTTCTAAACCCACTTTAGAAGTTTAGTTTGTATTTCTAGTAGTTGTTTAATCTTCTGCAGGATTTTGCTTACATGAGATATTAGTGATATTGTTCAATAATTTTCATACTCTGTCAGGTCACCTTTTTGTTGAAAGGGGAATAGTGAATCTCTTTTAGTGAGTTGACCAGATAGTTGTCCTCCAGGGTTCTTGGGATAACCTGGTGAACACGTCCAGAGCAGCATCTGTTTGTTGAAATATGTTGGTTGGTATTCTATCAGTTCCTGGGGCCTTCTTTTTTGCCATTTTCTTCAGAGCAGCCTGAACTTCCTCCTTCTTCACCATTGCCTGTTTATCATATGTTGGTATGTGTTCATTTTTTCATCCTCTTCTTTTAAAAAAGTTGTAACTATTCTCATGCCCGTTCTGAATGTCTGGCTCTTGCAGTTCCTGAAGACTCACACATGTTGTTGCTTGTGTCTCCTGACTCACAGTGGCTTGCCAGAGCAGATACACAGAATTTGAGGTCAAGGTCTTGATTTAGGGTCAATGCCTGTTCAAGGCCTAGAAGAAAAATTGGATTGGGCAGAGGGAGAAGTCAAACTGCAATGCAGGCCAGTCAGCCCCTAAGCCAACCTGAGTCAGGTGGAAGCAACTCACTCACCAAATGCAGGTGGCCCTGGGAGGGCCATGCACTCAGCCTGGCAGGTCTGGGCAGCTTGGAGACCCTTATGGAGCTGCCTTCTGAGGGTCCCTTGGCTGACTACACTTGCAAAGCCTTGCCTCGTGTTGGGTAATCTTGGTGAACACTCAATCTCTGGAGGGCCTAGGAGCCAACTTTATGAAAGTGTTGTTCCCAACCCCGTTGAAATGCCTATGAGTGCATTTCAAAGATTTTGATTAAGAATGAGAGAGAGTCCCAGGCTCGATTTCCCCACCTCACTGATGTTCTCAGTGTCACTATATTCACAACACTGTTCTTCTAGGAACCTAACATGTATCACCTTCCTGCCTCCTCTGTTTGCTCACCTCACCACTGTCTCCTGGGTACACCTGCTCAAACATTTGACCTTCCAGTTCTGTCCTAGGCCTCCAAAAGCTCAGGACCTGGTTATTTGGGAAGTAAAGGATGATCCTAGAGCCCTGCTACTGATACCAGCCAAAGCTCCCCTCTGAAGTGTAGTTCTTGTGGGCTTCCTAGTTCCCCTAGCCAGTGGAGATGCCAGGAGTAGCCATTTTGCATTTTTATTATAGTTAGTGAGTAAACACTGCATTTATGGTAAAATATTTTTCACAAATGAATCCCAGTTTTGTTGATGATCCTTTTTATTAGTCTTCATTATGTGGTCACAAATGACATTTGGAGCATCAGTGTCTCTATTTGGGTGTACTGTGACTTATCTCAATATTAAGAATATTCTCAAGTAGCGCAGAGGATTGTCTGTTTCTCTTAAACCAGACTTTATGAAGCTTTAGAAAAGAAATTTTGTATTTCTTTTAGCCTAAATGAAGTCATCCTTACATTTTCCTTTTTACTCAGGACCCTAAATGATCCCAAGGCCATCATTTCAAGGAAGCCTTCCATTATTTATGGGTTTTGGTCATTCTAAAACAAAGAAATCCTTTGATAACTTTAGTCATTTCTCTTTTTCCCATCCTCCTCCCCTTTTATGTAAAGTATGTTGTTGGAGTGATCTATAAACATAACCAGAGGTACAATAAAGATTGTAGATAACTTAACCTTTCAAAAACATTAAACAGAACAAGGCTTTACATGGAAGCATTAATTTGATGGTATATTAAATTGTCACTTTGAGCCATTGAAAAAAAAATGAGTGAAACATGATAATAACAGCAATTTCCAGAAGCCAGCACCCAGGTTCACACCACCATGCAGAGATATAAATATTTATCCATTGCGGTACATCACTTAGAATCTCTCTGCAGAAACCTTCAGTCAGCTGTGAATCATTTAATGGCTTTTCATTTTGCATTAGAAGAGCAGCAAACCCAGGATTCCTAAGAGCAAAGGAAACGGAGATATTGTGGCTATTAGATTTTTAGGTTTTTAAAAGCCTGATTCCATCCCATCAATTAACTTGTCACTGCATTACAATTCTAACAAGCCAGCAGTTAATTCCACAGGAAAAGTTGTAGACTTAGGAAGTGAGAAAATGTGTCTTTGTTGATGATATTATGAAATCATATATGAAGACATTTTAAAGAAAGCAGTACCCTGTTAGTGCTGGAAACATAAGGTTACAAATAAAACATGACCACCAATGGGAGGGTTGCTTTGAGAGCACC
Source organism: Elephantulus edwardii (assembly GCF_000299155.1). Lineage (NCBI taxonomy): Eukaryota > Metazoa > Chordata > Mammalia > Macroscelidea > Macroscelididae > Elephantulus > Elephantulus edwardii. The sequence continues at coordinate 5,539,786 of NW_006399804.1, read as the reverse complement.
CTTCGAAAAGAACGGAGGCTGCTTAATGAAATAATGGAGGGCAGTGATATGAGGTACTCAGCTAGCAAAGTGCAATATAACAGGATTCTAAAATGCAAAACTACGTAATGGAGTGAGTGCACACGGATGCCCGAGTTGCAGACCCCATGAGGCCTAGTGGTTGATTAGGTTACTCTAGGTGTCTTAGAATGGATGGTGAACTCAAATCAGAATATCAATCAAGCTCAACTGGGGAAAAAATTCGAATATTCAGCACTTGAGAGCCGATGAAAGGGCTCTGGTGACATAGTGATTTTCATGTTGGTCTTCTAAACAGCAGCTCAGAGATTTGAATCCACCAGTGCTCTGAGAGAAAAAGATTTATGGCCTTGGAAACCTGATGGGGTTGCCAGGCACGGGACCCACGCATCCAGCGGTGGAAGTTGTGAGTTATGCAGGTGAAAGAAAGAAAGCTAAGTGCCTTTACTGGCTTACAAGCATCTGAAAACAGCCACCGCAGGTGCCAGGCAGAGCTGCTGGTGATGGGGTAGAGGAGCTTGTCTGTAGGTGTCCTAGGGAGCCTGGACAGTTAGAGATAAGAGACAGGATGGTGCCTCAGAGAGGAAGGCTTGGCGAGATACCCCGTTCAAGTAGCCGCTGAAAGGAGCACACTTCAGTATTGCCCTTGTGCCGCAGTGTTTGCAAAGACTCGGGGCCTCTGGCATTGTTATTTGGTCCACTTGTGACCTCACCTCCCTTCAGCAGCCGAATGCAAGTGGACCAACTCAAATGACTTCTGCGAAGATGTCTTCTGGGTTGTATGATGCCACTGCACCTGTGGGCCATTGTAAACTAAGACATTCACAAAGCACATGGGGGTCGGGAATATTGATTATGTTCCTTTGGCCAAATGAACAATATTACCTTGTAGCCAGGTCAGCACAGTGAAAGAAATACATGTCTCTTTCTTAAAAAAATAACCCTGAAGATTAAATCATTGTTTTAATTTCTTCTTCTTTTTTTTTATTTTATTAATTTTAAGGAACATTTACAGAGCTTTTGGATTTCCATTCATTCATTGTTGCCCTTTTCTCCCTGCCCACCCCTCCACCGCAGTTCACTCCTCTCTTTGAAAAGTAAAAGAAAAATTCCTTTACTGGTATACAATGCCTCCCGGCCCCGTCCCCACCTCCCCGCATGCACTCCACTATGCAACCTTAATCTGGACTCTTATGATAACCGTAATACCCTATCATATATCGCTTTTAAACTGTTCTTTCCCTCATCTGTTTCAATGAAGTATACATCATTCATCCAGTTTTTCTGTCTTACCCCAACCCTGATGTTAGTCCCATTCTACAACAGTGGCACTATGCAGTATTTGTCTTTTTGTGACTGAGATTTCACTCAGCATAATGTCCTCCACAGTCACCCATTTTGAATAATATTGCATGAGTTCCTTGTTTTTCAATGCAGCATAGTATTCCATTGTGCTAATATACCACAACTTCTCTAGCCATTCATTTGTTGATGGGCACTTGGGTTGCTTCCAACTCCTTGCTGTTGTGAACAAAGCAGCGATAAACATGGGTGTGCATATATCTGCTTGGATGTCAGTTATGGTCTCTTTAGGATATATTCCAGTAGTAGAATTGTTGGGTCAAATGGTATCTCTATTTGCAACTTTTTGAGAAAGTGCCACACTGCCTTCCACAGTGGTTGCACCATTTTACGCTCCCACCACCAGTCAATAAGGGTTCCACTTTCTCCACAACCTCACCAGCATTTGTTGCTTGCTATTCTGTTACATTTTGCCATTCTTACTGGGGTGAGATGCTATCTCATAGTTGTTTTGATTTGCATCTCTCTCAGAGCTAGGAATTTTGAACATTTTTTCATGTGCTTGTCTTCTTTGGTGAAATGTTCTTCCTCATTTTTTGTAATCTGGAATTTAATGTAAATATGTAGAAGGGAGAAAGCAAAGATACCCTAGATTGCTTTGGGATTGAATCAAGTGTTAAAAAAGAATTTAATAATTTTATCTATTGAAAAAAGGAGGTACTCAGGTTGAATGTTAGATTTTTGTCTTGTTTTCGTTATGCTTTTAGTGAAAGTTTACAAAGCAAATTGATTTTCCATTCAGCCACTCACACACATTTTGTTTTACAAACATGTAAAACATGAAATACACACAATTTACTCTTCCCCTTTCTTCATTGTGATTCTCATTTCCATTGAGTCTTCAATCCTTTCTTGCCTCTTGTGCTTTTATACCTGGGCAAATGCTACCCTTTTGATCTTGTATGGTTGATTATTTTAAGGACTGAGCTGCTGGTGGTGGTATGAGCCCTCGAGTCCAAGGTAATAAATCACTTCCTCCCCATTAGCTGCCTCAGTGGAGATTGTCCATCTTTCTCCCACAGAGCAGCTGGTGGATTTGAACCATGTGCCTTTGGGATTGCAGCACAGCTTCTTACCATTAGGCCATCAGAGCTCCCTAAGTGCTGAGTACCTCCCTGGTATTATTGTACACTTTGTAGGCCTATCTGTTGTTTGGGAAACATTGAGAATTAATAAAGAAAGTTATAGCATTGTTCTGCCTCTAGTATACTTGAATATTATTGTTTTAAACCATTAATTTAAACCACTAGCTATTTTTCTATGATATTAAAGTTTGTAAAGGGTGCATGCTCAACATTGCGATCCTAAATGCAATAGAAAGTAGAATTAGCTTAATTTCTAGTGTTGTTTTTATATAACTGTTACCTTCAAAACTAATATTCACATACACAATTTAATTGGTGAATCTTTGTTCTACAGTTCCCACTTGCTCACTCATTGCCATCAAAGTCATAACCAACCACATTGACCCCTCCCATTGGGTTTCCAAGGCTATAAATAACACAGTAGGAGATTGCCCATCTTCCACAGAGCCACTGGTGGATTCCATACACCCAAGAGGTGTGACCTGTAGGGTGGCAGTACAGCTGCCTAGACTGTGGCACCAGAGCTCCCTTTGTTCCCTGAAATTAGGAATTCCCATGATAAAGAAGAAACACTGCCTTTGAGCTGTGGTATTGGGGAAGAGTACTGAAAATCCATGGACTGCCAAAAGAACAAAGAATTATGTCTTCGAGAACATCCAGTCAGTTCTCCTTCGAGGCAAGAATGATAAAACTTTGTCTCACATACTTTGGGCGTGTTTTTAGAAGGGGTTGGTCCTTGGAAAAGGACACCATGCTTGGAATGGCGGAAGGTCAGTGAAAGAGAGGAAACCCCTCAACCAGGTGAATTGTCACAGTGGCTGTAGCGGTGGGCTATGATGAGGATGGCACAGGATAGTGCAGGGTTCAAGTCTCCTGTTCACAGGGTCACAGTAAGTCATGACTGACTTGACAGCACCTAACAACAACAGGGACATATTGAAAGCACAGTGCATTTGGAGAGGATATTTTGGAAGCACATCAGGTGCTGATGGCAGTTTCCTCCCTCACCGCTTCCCTCCTGTGAGCGAGGCATCTGAAAAGCAGCAGGCTTCTCTCTGCTTATGTGGAGGTTCTCTCATGTCATCACATCTAACGTAATATAAACCAAAGGAAGCTGTCATCTTCACATGCCACAGTAGGGAGAGACAGAGAAGAGAGGGCGCAAACAAACCACCTTCAGTCCCTGTGCACATGACCCTGTGCTTGAAAGAGGCCACCAGTTATCAATGTTGTTGTGTAGCATAGGATTGGAACCAACCCATAGCTGACCCTCCAGTGGGTTTTCAGAGGCAGTTAGTTAACTACACGGGAGGAGATTGCCCATCCTTCTCTTACAGAGGAGCTGGTGGCCTTGAACTGCTGGCCTTTGGGATAACAGTGAACCTTCTTGCCACCAGAGCTCCCTATGATATCATAACTTAGTGAAAAATTACAATTATGAAAGTAGTGATTCTTCTCTACTTCTTTTCCTCCAATGTAGTTAAACCACTGTGGTTGTGTTTCTCACAAGAGCCCCTAATAGTCAGATAAACAGAAAGCTTTGAACAGTAAATTTATTTAGGCAATCATTACATTACAGTTTTTATAAGATCAAACAAAACCAATATCTTTAAGCAATTATTTGACTGCACTCCTTCTCCTCTTTTATGTCTGATATGTATACCTGCTTTCTTTTCCTATATATCATTCTTCATTCATCCTGACTGACCATTGTGAGAAAAATGGCAGTCTTGTCTTCAATATTAATTGCATTAGATTTTCTTCTGCTTTCAAGATGCAGAATTTTCATTTTTATAACATCTGGAAGTGAGACTTGGAAGATTAGTGATAAAAATAGCAGAGAAAGCATGCATCTCTAAAGAATGTCTTGAGATTTTTTTTTTTTTAGGAAGACTTATTTTTTTATTCATATTTTAATGAAAGTTTCTAAAGAACTTGGATTTCCATTCATTTATTGTTGTACATTTCCCCCCTGTACCCTCTCCCCGGTTCACTTTTTTCTTTGGGAAAAAGTTCTTTCATTGTTATGCATTCCCTGTCCTCAAGACTACTTTACTGTGCAGCTCTTATTTTGGACTCTTGTCATGTCGATAATACCTAATCATATATTCCTTTTATACAGTTCTCTCCCTCTTTAGTTTCAATGCCAGGTACATTATTTATCCCCTCTTTTCTTAGTTTCCCCCTAGGTCAGTCCTGTTTTATAACAGTGGCATTATGCAGAATTTGTCTTTTTGTGACTGAGATATTTCACTCAGTATAATGTCCTCCACGGTCACAAATTTTGTATAATAGTTCATTAATTCTTTGTTTTTCAGTGCTGCATAATATTCTTTAGTGTGAAATGAATATACCACAGCTTCTCTATCCATTCATTTGTTGATAGGCACTTTGGTTGTTTTCAACTCTTTGCTCTTGTGAACAAAGCAATAACACATTGAGTTGTTTTTATTATATTTCTTAAGTATGTCTTATATTCTGAGTCCTTTTAAATACTGGGTATTTTGCACTGAATGCAGTAGACATAGTTCTGTCCTATGAAGTTTTCATTGGCTGAGAAGCCATATTAAACTAGTAATGAGAGCAATGCTGAGTGTTGTGTGTCTGTGGAACTCAAATGAAAGTTCTTCACTGGAAATACAAGTTTGAGAGCTACTGACATGCACATTGGAATGATGAAATAAAGGGGGCAGATAAGGGTTATGAACAGTGTAAGGAGAAAGTGAGAACCTAAGTCTAGATGCCAAGGGAATCCCATTACTTAATGGTCACACAGTGAATGCAGATTTGACCAAAGAGTAGAAAGAGGAGAATATGGTCCCCGAGAAGACTAGTGAAGAACATTATTCAGAACAACCCTGGTCAAAAACGTGTTTTGTGCCAAAAAATTTGAGTAAGCCATGTATTTTAAGTCCTCAAGGTCATCAGTGCAGAAGATCATCTGGCCCACAGGTAAGGAGTTATGCTGCCAACCCAAAGGCACTCACTTTGAATCTATCAGCTTCTCCAAGGGAGAAAGATGGGCAGTCTGCTCCCCTGCAGTTTACAACCTCTAAAAACCTACTGGATGGTCAGCTATAAGTTGGTTCCCACTTGATGGCAATCAACAACAACAGAGGCATTGATGAGCTTAGTAAGAACAGTCGCTATGTTATTGGGTACCTCTGAGTCAGCTCCAATTCCTAAGGAACCTCTGTGCACAGAACAGACTCCTACTGATGTTGTACCACCCTCAAAATCTCGGCTGTGCTTGATTAAGTCCATTGTTGCGTCACTGTGTCATTCTGTCTTGGTGGTGGTGGTGGCATATACCATCGAGTCAGAACCAGCTCATAGCTGAGCTTACAGTAGGTTTTCAGTGGCAGTGAATCACATGGGAGGAGATTGTTCATCATGTTCCTGTGGCTGGTAGATTCAAACCATGTGCCTTTGGGTTAGCAGTGTGGCTCTGTAATACTAGGCCAACCAGAGTTCCCTTTTCTTGTTGATAAAAGGTAAAATTCAGGGTGGAATGACTTATAGAAGGGATGAGTATTAAATGTAGATACAAAATGTAAATGGTCTATTCAAGAAAACAGTGGACGAAACACAGATGGAGACATATTAAGTCAAAGGAGGGATCTTGTGTAGTTTTACTTTAGTAGAAAAATGTTCAGAAACAAAAAAATTATAGCATATGCCCTTTATGTAATTAGCTTTGCTAAGAATTGTAACCTCATGATAGATAGATAGATAGATAGATAGATAGATAGATAGATAGATAGATAGATAGATAGATAGATAGATAGATAGATAGATCTGTCTGTCTAATGTAATGCTTGGAACAGTGGAGGGGAGAGCACATGAGAGGAAGGCCCTGGATGAGATGGACTGAAGCAGTGACTGGGTAATGGGGCTAGGTGTATCAGAGACAGTGAAGTTGGCTCAAGATTGAGCAGGGTTGTACCATTTTACACATTCCTACCAACAATATACAAGAGTTCCTTTCTCGCCACATCCTCTCAAACATTCATTATTTGCTGCCCTGTTCAACTTTGCCACTGTTACTGGAGTGAGATGGAATCTCATTGTGGTTTTGATTTGCATTTCTTCATGTGTCTGTTTTCCATTCAAATATCTTCCTCTGTGAAAATGCTTTCCATGTTTTTTGCCTATTTTGTAATTGGGTTATCAGTCTTTTTCTTGTGGAGGGCCAGGAGTATTCTGCAAACTTTTGTTATAAGACTCTTGTCTGAGATGGTATTACCAAATGTTTGCTCCCATTCTATAGGTTTTCTTTTCACCCTGTTGGAAAAAGTTTTTGATGTGCACAGGGATTCTTTAGAAGGTCCCATGCATCAGTTGTATCCTCTTTAGATTGTGCATTTCTGGTTGTATTTGACAGTCTCTTTATACCTTGGACTAGCAAGTCTAAGCTTGATCCCAGTTTGTCTCTTAATGAACATTATGGTTTTGGACTTTTCTCCCAGGCCTCTGGTCTACCCTGAGTTGGTTTTTGTGTGCGGTGTGAGATGTGGATCCTGTTTCAGCTTTCTTCAGGTCCAGTTTTTCCAGCATCATTTGTTAGAGGTTATCATTTCCTCATTTGATAGCTTTTATTTCCTTGTATATTATAATAATATGTAGTATTATTATAATATTTCAACATCATTTAATGACATTTTATCTCTAAATATTGTATATATATTTCTGAAACATAAGACCTTTTTTTTCTCACAGGAACAAAATTAAAAGTTAGTTCTCTATTATCAGCAAGTATGTAGTGAGTGACACATCCAGCATTCCATATTTGTTCTCAGAATGCCGGTTCAAACCAGAGTTTAGTCAAGGACCACAGCATTGCTTTTGATTGTTGCGGTTTAGTGGGTTTTCTTGTTTATTTGTTCTTTGAGTGAAACTTTAACACATTTCAGACTGCTGGGAAACTGCCAGTGAAGGCAGGATGTTGAAGATATTGGACTGAGAGAGGTCATTTTTTGAGAACTGATTGGGAGGTAAGGCAGGGGATTGGCTTTTGAAGGACCACCACCTCTCCCCTCACACCTGAGTGGGGTGGGACAGACAATTATCATGCTGGGAGATTTAGTGACAAAAGATTTCTCTTTTGCCCTCTGAAGGCGGGTAAATTTCATAAAAGTCTCTTTGTTCCCCCATCATATATAATCCGTACCCATCCCAGTCTGAATCCATTCACATTGATGGCTGCTTATATGTTTTTGTGAATCTGTGAATGAGTGTTTAGAGTGATGTGGGAGTTCTGAGATCTGAAGGAAATGGAAAAGGTTTGTATTCTACATTGTACTTCTGTTTTTTCTTTTTACTTTAGCAAAACAAGTGAAAAAGGTTTATTAAGGTAGTAAGACAGAGACATAGCTAATGAAATGTAGACTACTACACAAAAGAGTCAAAGTACCCCTGGAAACGACAAGGGTGAACCCAAACCTCAGAGCATGCTGTCAGCAGAAAAGGAGAGAAAAGGGGTCTAAATTATACTTTGATGCTTTTCACATTCCGGGCTTTGCTTTGATAATTTTGTATAAAGTGATTTGATACTCACCAAAGCCCATGCAGTATTATCTTTTTCTTTCTAAGTGGAATCCCTGGGTGGTGCCAACAGTCAACCTGCTCACTGCTAATGAAAAAGTTGGAAGTTCAAGTCTACCCAGAGTTACCTCAGAAAAAAGGCCTAGCAATCTACCTCTAAAAAAGATCAGGTACTTAAAACCCTGTGGAATCAAAGTCAAAACTTGATGGCAACTGCTTTCTTTTCTTTTCCAAACACAGCTAGTGAATGTGGCGGAGGCGCAGAGAGAGGACCCCTAACAGAACAGCAGGACTGACAAGAACCGAGGAAAGCTCAGTTAAAGCTAGAGACCATGGCCTTAGAATCTACTTGGTTATGTGAATTCCTGTAGCAGTTTGTGTTTTCTAGCTGTCTTCTGGGTGTTTGAGTCTGTGCAGTATTTCCTGGGTCAGCAGGTAAAGAATCTAAGAGGATTAGCATTTAAGTCTACTTGTGTCCACACCTGCATCTGCCCCCAGATTGTGCTGGGGTACAGTGGTTTCCAGACCTGAGAACCTTCTAAAGTTCACTGCCCCTTTAAAATGCATTAATTGTTCTTTCCTCAGTGCCCACGACCAGAATTTCAGCTGTTGTTGCCGCTATGTGCCATCGAGTCACCTGTGACTCATACAACAGCCCTAAACCCTGCTCTAATCTGTGCGAATCTCACTGTCTCTGACACACCTAACCCCATTACCCCAGCCACTGAGTCAATCTCATTGAGAGTCTTCCTCTCCTGCACTGTGTCTGCAGCCTCCCAAGCATGACATCCCTCACCAAGGACTGTTTCCTCCTTGCACTGTCCAAAGTATGTCAGAAAAGCTTCAGAATCCTTGCCTCCAAGAAGCAGCTTGGTTTAATCCTCTCCAGAATGAACTTGTTCGTTTCTTAGCAGTCCATGGTATATTTAATACACTTCTCTAACATCACAGCTCAAAGGCATCAGTTCTCCTTCTACCATCCCTGGTCATTGTCCAGCTCTCTGATGCATTGTTGTTGTTATGTGCCGTAGAGTCACTTGCGACTCATAGCCACCCTATGTACAACAGCCCTAAACTCCGCTCTGTCCTGTGCCAATAGCACTGTCTCTGACACACCCATACCAATTACCCCAGTCGCTGAGTCAATCCACCTCATAGAGGGTCTTCCCCTCCTTGCGCCTGCCCTCCACCCCCTCCCAAGCATGATGTCCGGTTTAACCCTCTCCAGGGTGAACCTGTTTGTTTTCTTGAGCAGAAATTTCCTCTTCTACAAAATCTTGACCCATAAATACTATCTTATCCTTAGAGAACAAAAGAGAGGGCGACCCTCAAGGAGATGGATTGCGGCGGTAACTATGGCAGTGGGCTTGAGCTTGACAACTTCTGATCATGAGGGTGATGCAGGATAGGATGAGATTCAGATCTGTTGTTTATAGAGTTGCTGTCAACTTGATGGAACCAAACACCACCAAGCCTTTAACCCCAACTGCTGCTTCATAGTACTGCATTTACATATGGTTTGCAGTGCTGTACATATTTATATATTTGGTAGTTTTAAACTTATTAAAGTTTATTAAATCTGTATTTTCCAAGGTGTTTGTTAAAGGACCTCAGAGGTTAACCAATGCACATGCAGCCACGTGCATGAAGTAGATCAAAGTTGACCTTTCTAAAAATATGCGTTAATTTACCAGCTGTTAAAAGAGTTGTAGGATGTAATTAATATAGTTGTTTATCCCATAAAAAAGACTTCTAAATGGCTTATTGTATAATATTCAACCACTTTCTTTACCATCTTGAGAAAGGTGTGTAAAGGTTAGATTCATTGTTTAGCATGGTGTTTCAGACTCTGTATTGAGAGTTTGGTTTTTTGTACTTTTTTATTATGGAGAATATACACAGTAGATCATATATTGATCCAATGGTTTCTACATGTACAATTCAGTGGCATTGAATATATCCTTGAAGATGTAAAACCATTCTCACCTTTCCACAATTCTTCCCCCTTAAATTTCTTCTCTAATTTTCCAAATTGCTATTATCCATTTAATCCCATATAGTTAAAACAGCTTTTGAAGACAACTTCAGACAGTATATTTGGTTTAAAGATTATCTCAGGGCAATTTTCTAGCCTCCATGGTTCCAGCAGATAAAGTTTTCATGAGAATTTGAAATTCTGTTCTGCATTTTACCTCTTTTGATTAGGATTCTTCTATAGAATCTATAGTATCAGGCATCATATCATACAGTTCTGGTCTTTCGGCAGTGGATACAGTTATTCAGAGAGGCAATTAGCATAGGAACTTTGACCAAAGAAACATTTTCTACTTGCAGGACTTTTAAAGGGGGTTGTTATTGTTAAGTTATTGTCAAGTTGGAACCAATCCATAGCTGATTGTCCAACAGGTTTTCAGAGACACTAAATCATACAGGAAGAGATTGCCAATCTTTTGCCCGCGGAGCAGCTGGTGGATTCGAACCACATGCCTTTGGGTTGGCATCTGAGTAATCTAAGCAGAACAGCACACTGGTATCTGAGTAATCTAAGTAGAACAGCACACAGAGGGATTGGTAACCTAAATACCCTTTTGGTGTATGTCCCTTGGAGAGGGGTCATCTCCTTTGTTCCTCTAAAACACCTACCACAGAAGCTGGCTCAGGGAAAGTCCCCACATTTGAAGGCTGGTTTAGAAAAAAAATTACAAAGATTTCACATTAACATTTCTTAGCAGAGTTTTAATAAAAATAACAATTGTTATGTTAAGTTGCTTGCAACTCATAGCGACCCTATGTACAACAGCCCTAAACTCGGCTCTGTCCTGTGTCAATCGCACTGTCTCTGATACACCCATCCCAATTACCCCAGTCACTGAATCAATCCACCTCATAGAGGGCCTTCCCCTCCACCCTCCCAAGCATGATGTCCCTCTCCAAGAGCTGGTCTCTTCCTACAACATGTCCAAAGTATATCAGACGAAGCCTCAGGATTCTTGCCTCCAAGGAGCCACCTGGTTTAACCCTCTCAAGGAAGAATCTGTTTGTTTTCTTAGCAGTCCATGGTACCCTCAATACTCTTCTCCAGCACCACAGCTCAAAGGCACCAATTCTCCTATCCTCCCTAGTCATTGTCCAACTCTCTGATGCATAACAAGTGATTGCAAAGACCATGGCCTGTATCAGACGCACCTTATGGATTTGTGCTGCCAACCCCAAACCAGGCTGCCTCATGGGAGAAAGATGAGCTGACAGTCAGTCTCCTCTTATGCAGTTTACAACCTCTGAAAACCTGCTCAAGGGTCAGCTATGAGTAGGTTCCAAGTATAATACAGTAGCCAACCATTGTGTTAAGCATTTTAACATACTATTATCTGTAACTCTTGTAACAGCCTTCCAGATAGAAGTTCTAATGTTCATTTCCCAAAAAGTGAAACTAAGGTGCAGCGTAATTCTTCCAAGATCTCATAGATGGTTAAAACAAGGTGCCAGCATTCACACATATGTCTTTCTGACTCCCCTACTTACCCTCTCTCTACTATGCTTATCCAGTGTCCACTCTGGAAATCTCTGTTAAGACCTACTCAGTTTATGTATCTTAGAGGCAGGGAACAAAATTCTTTTTGATTTCTATAGCTCATAGGTAAGAAACTTCCTGTTTAAGAGGAAACTACCCATTTTACCTTAGCAAAGCTCAAGTTAATGTATATTTTTTTTTATAGGAGAGAAATTGTAAAAATCCTGTTAATCTGATTTCAAATTTAGAATAAGGTGAGGTAAATATGTCAAATCAAAATGATGGTACTTATTTTTGTCAGTAGGAAAAGAGAAGCATCTTTAAGATTTCCCAAGATTGTTACAAACTTAAATCATATTCACCCATTGATATGGTTTAGCTGTTCTCTTTATCATTAATAATAAAATCTGGAGACTTTTTAGCTCTTTGAGATAGTTAATACCAGAGTTCTTACCAGTGTTTCTCACTACAAAGTTTGAAAGTGTCTTGTAATTACATTTTTGTTTGGCTTTTTTTATTATTATTATTAAATACTCCTTGTAAGAAAGAGAAATGCAAGCAAGAAGAGTAGGCAATGGGAGAAAGAAAATTATCTGAAATTTTATCATAATAGGTGAACTTTCCTCTAAGCATCTCTGAAATACAGTGTGTGTAATTTTCCACATTGGGTGATATTACTTGTTCTCTTCATTGCCCTGGAGACTTCAATACCATTATGTCATGGACACAAAAGAGCTTTTCTTTTATATAAATCTTCTTTCTCCTCATTTTAAAAGAAAAGAGAAATTACAACGGGCGTAGACATGAACCTAAGGGGAACAAGGCCTACGGCAAGCACTTAACATTGTATCCTACCCTACAGCTGACGCCCATTTTAAATATTTAGCATCATCATTCACCTGTGACAATTAACCCTACAATCAAAGAAAATTCCACTTTGAGGGTCCAATTATTTATTATCATGGAAGACAATATATTTATTTTAAACTGTCTCTTGGATAAGAAGCCCCATCACCTCAGCCTTCTCTGCCCTCAGGCAACTTTCCCCTCCAATTTTATTAAAAGAGGCTCAGGTCTCTGAAGCAGAGGGACTGGGCCAGAAAGGAGGAGGGCAGGTGGGAGAGGGAGGCCGCAGAAGAAAGCCCTGAAGTCAAGAAAGAGCTCTCTTAGTTTCAGCTTGCTGAATGCTTTCTCACAGCTCATGATGGAAAGAAAGTTAGATGGTTAGTACTCATCCCTTCAAGTGACCTCAGGGCACCTGCCATAACTTAGATAACCTCTGGTTGGGAGCCCCTTTCATAAAGCTCTGCTATCAAGGAGAAGCATCTCTGTCTTGTAGGTTTTCAGTGCATACTTCACATCTCTTGTAGTGAATTATGCAACTCTAATTGGAAATGCTGTCATCCATTGGTGGTTGCCTAATGGGCTCCATGAAATGAGCCACTGTCTGTGAGGAGGTGTGAGTGCTGAAGCTTCACACTCCTGCCTTCAAGAACAGCTTGGCTCTAGACAGTAAAATCTCACCTTCACTGATTAACAAGAAACAAAACCCAGCCTTGCTGGCTTCTAGCACTGGGCTCCCTCCATAGAATTCCCTTAATCTCTACCTTAACACTGTTAAAGTAGCTGATCTCAGTGACCAAATGGCTGCCTTGACCTCATAAAATCATCATCATGGCTTCTGGTGTGAAAGATGAAGGCCTTAGATGGAAGTAATTGTGCTTTAAAGGGATTATGGAAAAGGACCAATTGACATCCTCTTGCCTTAAGAGCTCATGTTTTCTTTTAGAATCAAGTTTTGATTCTACAGATTAGAAGGTTCAAATAAAAATATCTCTTCAGAGATAAAATTGAATTTTCCTATGCATACACAGTGAATACAGATCCAGTCTGTAAGTAGTATATACTTGGGATCTTTTAAAAGCTGGAGGTTCTCCTTTGTATAATCATCATTAGGTGAAGTTACATTTTATATCCAAATGAACATCATTTGATTGAATTTTCTCCCCTTTTCTTTCTCTCCTATGCAGTATATAGTGGAATGTCATGGGATCACTCTTCTTCCCCAGTTCCTGGGCATGTACCGGCTAAATGTTGATGGAGTTGAGATATATGTGATTGTTACAAGAAATGTGTTCAGCCACCGTTTATCTGTATATAGGAAATATGATTTGAAGGTGAGGTTTTATTTTATTAATTTTTATTAAATAATTCAAGCTTATCTGTCCACATTGTAAATACTGTAATTAAGAGGCACTCACAGCTTAAAGCCAACAGTATACTGCTCCTTTATGTTAAAGCAAGCATTGCTTTCTGGATACCAAAGACACTTCTGTAAAATGATATCTAATTTAATTCAGAAGACTTTCTTTACTACCAAATGTATAGCAGAGACTGTTCTAGGAATACTGTGATGCACAAGCCAGACCAAACCTTCAAGTCGTTGACATCCTGGTGAGCGAAGACAGACAATAAATACATGTAATGAGTAAATAATAGAATGGGATCTTAGGGAGTGATATGTGCTATGGCTGTAAACAAAAATATTGTGAGTAGGGACAAAGTAGTGACTAAGGTGACTGGGAAGATGCCATGGAAGCAAGTCATGAAAAAGTGAGGGAATGAGTGGCACAGATACAGCATTTCTGGCAGACAGAATAGCAAGTTCCAAATACTTGAAACCCATTTTTAAATACTGAATAAGAAGGGGAACTCTGAAGAGTCTGAGAGTGGAGTAACAGGCTCTAACTTTTAGGATCACAAACTGCAGAGTTGAAAATAGATTTGGGAGAAATGTCCAAGGGTAAAGGTTGGCAAATTATGGCCTATATGCATGCTATAGCCAGCTTTTGGCTCAGTTTTGTAAATAAAGTGTTATTGGCACACAGCCATGCCTGTTGTTTCTGTGTTACTTGTGGCTGGATTTGTGTTAAGTGACAGATTTTTATAGTTACAACAGACTGTCATGGGCCAGGAAGCCTAAGATGCTAATTGACCCATTTCAGAAGAAGTTTGCCAACCATTCTTAGGACCCTTCACACTCATTAGAAATTAATGAGAAAAGTTTAAATACTTACTGAAAATAATAAAACCATTACATGTTAATGAAAAGTAAAATACTTTTGTGAAAAGTTATTTTGCAGAAAAAAAGTATATGAAAAATAATATTTTTACATTTTTTGCAAATTTCTTTGATGTCTGAAAACAGTTGGGATGTCTTATCGGTGATTACCATCAATCTATTGTTATATGTCATTGAGTCACCTGTGTACAACAGCTCTGAAGCCCACCCTGTCCTGAGCTAGTCTCACTGACTCCAACACACCTACCCCCATTGCTGTAGTTACTTTATCACTATCTCATCCCAGGTCTTCCTCTCCTGTGCTGCCCTGGCTTTAAACAAATAGTATATATACTTAGAAAGTTAGTCTTAATAACTTTTTCAATTGTTTTGGGTTTGGGGTGGGTTATTTTAATTATATCAAAACTAAACCAGTGTAATTTCTCAAAGATTAGCTGCAATGTAGAATCTGAAATCACTTCAGTAAACATTCTGTGCTTCCTTTTCACTGGTCTGCCTTGCACTTTGAATACATGGTTTTGTAACATTATGCATCAATCATTTGGAAAGTGTCAATTCACTAAATTTATGAGAATTTTCCAAATATGGATGTGTTTCATTATACAGTATCCAAAATCACATTGACTGTTCTCAAGAGAAAAATGTTCAATCCATAAAGTCCAGACTGGTAGATCCAAGTTTTAAAATTCCAATTGTCATATGAAAGCTCAGATTTTATAATTAACTCAAAATTCTGTCAATTTTCCTGGCAGTGGTAGTTTTGCTTTGTTCACTTTTGAACAAATATCTGCCAGGTACTCAAATCTACAGTTTGCCAGTTTTTTCATGTAAATCTATTGTATGAAAAAAAGCCAACAAAAAACTAGTTCATTCAGCTCAAATCTTCATAGAATTGTTTTTAAGAGCCTTTGCTCCTTTTTTTGTACAAAAGTGCTTCATGCTTACTTCACACACAATAATGGAAAGATATGTACCCTAGAATCAAGATGTAATAAATTTAGCTCTCTTTTTGCTTCATCTTGGATAAACTATACTAATTTTTTCCCCCCTATGAAAAATGTTGCTAATATAGTTTGGCCTCTCCTTTGATTTGTGCTCAAATGCCAATAGTTTTACTTACCATTGTCACTGCTGTATCACTGCATATTTAAGACAGTGAAAAAAAACAGTGTCTCTATAAGGATAGTTGTGACTTTGTGTACAGGGATCCCAGGGATATGAGGACCACACTTAGAAAAACGCTGATCTGAGTAAAAGGAAGTGGTCTAAGCTTATCTCTACCCTGTGGAGTCTAGATAAACTAACTTCTCCAATACAGCCTTGCTTTGTCTACCTCCAAGCCTTAGCTCAAGCCATTTTGCTCCTTGAGAATTGCTTTGGGTGGAAACCCCAGCCACTCCACCCTGCAAGGCTCTCTTCCTGATACAGTCTGTTTCAGGAAGCCTTTGCAGATGCTGAGTGTGCTCAATATTGAGTGTAACAGGACTCCTGTGCTGGTCTGACTTTTCCATGTAAGAGGCCAAAGTGACTTCTAAAGCCACATGTTCTGCAAGCTCCTTAACCGCTGTAACCCAGATTCTTAACTCTAAATCAGGCTAATTATACCTAAATTTGCATGGCTATTTTATGATTAAATGATATAGATATATGTCATACCCAGCATAATGTATAGGAAATATCTATGAATTTTTATTAGTCAATCCATTCTACAAATGTATGTGCCTTCATGGCAAAGATTGTAACCTATTTACTTTTTTCTTCCCTAGAAAGGGCATAGATAGATAGTGCCTTGTGTAAGTAGGCATTCAGTAACATAACTTGATGTAAAGCATGCTTATTTGCATAGTAGATATTATAGGTTTCGTTGCCTTGGCTCACATAATCTCACCTATCTTTTTAGATCAAATTGAAGTGGGGTTGCTAGACCATTTCTAGTTGTTGTTTTATTAAGTAGTGTCATGTGTTTTTCCACTGTGGCTGTACCATTTAACAAACTGCAGTGGGTAAGGGGCCTAGACTCACCACATCCTCTCCAGGCTCAAATCAGGGTGTCCAAGTTCTTTGAAGCCCTGGAACCCTGAGCACAGGAAAGCAGAGAAATGACCTGGGAAACCCTGGGCTTGGCTCCCTACCCCGGTCTCAAGGGTCTCTTCAGTCTGAATTTTCTGGTCAATGAATAACAAGTGGCACACATCCTTATCAATGCCAGGGGTTGTTAAATAGTGAGCTGCTTAGTGAAGGATAGCAATTGGGTAGCAAATGGCATTTCTCTAAGAATGGTCAACTTAGAAGTGACTTTAGCTCTTCTCCACTTATGTGTAACTTCTTTTAATGATTGGCTAATTTGAGTATTCCCAGGTCATAAACGTGTCTCTCAGCCCTGATCACATAATCAGACCGTAATCCTGAACTCTTCAGAAGCTGGGAATCCAGTGCTGGAGGGGAGGGTGGTCAGGAAACTAATGTGTCATCCTTCTCCCACCATCTTGTCTGTCATTATGCTATGAGGAGTGCAGGAATTAATATTCATTGTTCTGTTCACATGTTTACAAATACAATGGGTTTTCCAACTTTCCTTTTGAATATAAATATTCTGCAAAGGAAAGTTTCTCTGCTTGAAGTGAAAGAAGGGGTGGGAGTGGAACAGATGTCCTTGGACAGTTCTAGAGTACAGAGGCTTTTTTAAAAAAGAAAAAAAAATAAATAATTTCAAAATCACTATAGGACAGTAGACATTCCTCAAGATATCAAGGTCTGCATTTTATTCTACCTCATACACCTACCAAGCAATGGCCCTGGCACAAAATACATGTAAGGAATGTCCGTGTCTTTGAAGGAATCCTCCACAGTGGAGGGAGACAAAAAGTATCCACAGGACCTTACTTATAGTAAGAGATAAAAATGCCCCTCAGCAACATCGAAGGTGGTAAATTTCATAGAAAAGATCATCCTAGGTGAAGACACCTATTTCTGAAAGAATGCGAGGAAAGAGGCCTTTAATGGTTACTGCACTGACCTCCTATGTAAGATAATCAAAACAGCCATTTCTGACAATTGATTCAGAGAGTGTGATTTTGGTAAGTCTGTCTTAGCTGCTGTTGTTATGTGCCGCCGAATCACCTGTGACTTTTAGCGGCCTTATGTACATTAGCTCTGAACCCTGCCCTGTCCTGAGCAAGCCTCCAGCAGACCTCAGCCCATGTCTCCTCATTGAGGATCTTCCTCGCCTGCTCAACCACTGTTACAAGCATGAAGTCCTTCTCCAAAGACTGGTCCCTCCCTGCCTAGTGCTGCTATATATCAAATAATAGGAGCTGGTGGCTTTAGAGAACAGAGGTATTTTTTTTTCCCCCCTCACAGTTCTGGAAGCTGAAAGTCCACATTTTGAGTGGTAGCCAGGTTCGTTGTAAGTCCCTCTCCTGATTTCTGGTGTTCTTTTGCTACCATGGGGTCTGTCTACCCTGTGTGTGTCTCACATGGAGTCTGGTTTTTTATAATTCACAAGTGATTAGGTTTAGGTCCAACTTGTGCTAGGACATCTTCATTAACATTACAAAAGAAAGTCCTGTTGTTTCTAAAGGCGATCGATCATATTCACAGATACAGGGACCATAAATTCAACATATGTTTTGGAGAGACATAATTCAGTCTATAACATGACCCAAAGTTTGCTAAGTTATTACCCAAGTGATTGTCAGGTTTCTGATTCTCAGCAAGTGGACACAAACCAGAGAAGAAACAATGTAAGTGAATACAATGGGGTAAAGGTTGGGGACAGTACCTCTAGAGGACAGAAATCACAAAGCAAGCAGAGGGCAGGAGCTCACACCAATTGAGGCTTCAGGGCCAAGTGGATGCTAATTCATGTCTCTGCTCTGCCCAGGAACATTGATATTTTAAACATGGGAAATCAGTGTTTCAAGTACATATTATTTCTCTTCTGTTTCAGGGCTCAACAGTGGCTAGAGAAGCTAGTGACAAAGAAAAGGTGAGTGCTGTTTGTTACCTGTTCTCATTGTACTGCAGGGGGCATGATTCTGAAAACTTTGGTGGAGGGTCAGCTATTAGTCAGTTCTGACTTGCTAGCAATGAGTTTGAGGTTTTGTTGTTGTTGTTGTTTAATGCATAAAGATTTCTTCTGGTTGTCCAAGACTGAAGTAGATGTTTGTTTCAGTCCATGAGTAACTCACTCGTTTAGTACTGTTGGAACTTTCTCCCAGGAGGGGAAAATATCTGGACCATTTAAAGAGCCACATAAAATTTTTCATGTCATTAAATAAGCCTCCCCCACAACCTGAGTAAGAACTGTGGACACTTTGAAATCAACTCTGTTACACTGGTTGTTCTATTTTCACTTCTTTCTCAAATCCCAATTACTAGAAGCCTTTCCCACCCACCCTCCTTTTTTCCATTTTTGTATCTCCTCTTGTTAAATCAACAAGATTTTATTCTGTTTTGATAGCAACCAGTCCCAGGGAAGTTAGTTAAAAGGATGGAACAGATGCCTCTGAGACCTAATTGCAACATTGATTTGAGGAATACCATATTTCACAGGGGGGGAAAAAAAGGTTCAAAATGAAAAATTTCCTGATACAAGACGTAGTTTAAACATCCATGTCTCTAATCCCTAAATAGTTATTGTTACGTGCCGTCAGAGTTGGAACCAACTCATAGCTGACCCTCCAGAGAGGTTGTCAGAGGCTGTAAACAGCATAGGCATCTTTCTCCTGAAGAGGAGATGGTGGATTTGAACTGCCTGCCTTCGGGTTAGCAGCACAACTCCTTATCACTAGGTCACCAGAGCTCCCTACTCCCTTCTAAACAGATTTCCTCCTCTACTTTTTAAAAACATAAACTTGTTTAAAAAATCATTTTAACAACCCCCTCCAGTACCAGTCAGATCTGATTTGATGGTACACACACACAAAATAATAAAAATAAAGTTTAAAAAAAATCATTTTAAACTTCTGAATGATGAAAATGAATGAGAAAAACTCACTACATTGACAAAATATTGTTTTAGCGTTGTTCATTCTAAGTACTGAGTTTCATTTTAACGGTTTTATGCAGTGTTAACCAAAACAATTTTTCCTCCATCTGAGCATTTTTGTAAATACAGTCTTTGTCCTTTTTCTCTATATCTTACACTTAGTAAACATTGTCTAAATTTTTTTTTCTTTAAGAAAGAAGGCAGTGTGCTCTGGGGGTTAGGAGAATCTTGGTGTTTCTAAAAGCTCTTCTAGAATGGGGAAGATCCAAAAGGCCACCCCTTGTCCCGCTTCCACATCACAAATACTCACAGGGAAGCAGTGAAAGGAAATAACGTGGAGAAACATGCAAGTCATTAAAATAGGTAATTGATGAAGGAGATGGTGCTTGCACGGCCAGTAAATTATCCTGTCTCTTTGATGTGGCCATTTGTTAATGAAGCAGAAACATTTGAAGTGGCATTTACTGCAATCTTTAACACGTAAAAATAACTAAAATGTACTAATAGAACATAACATTTTGGAGGAGAGATTAATTTCTAAAAATTTCTTTTCATATCTCTCCCTCAAGTTTTCTTTTCATAATCAGCTAATATTTTGGATGCTTCAAAAAAGCATGCTGCTTTTCTTTGTTAGAAAATGTTAGCAAAACAATAAGTGTTTCTCTTGCTTAGAAATATTTTTAGAAAAATAAAAATATTCTGTATATGTTAGTCTTTTACAAATGATATTACATGATATGCAAGAATAGTCTCATCATTGCCATACACAGAGTAAGTAAACAGGTTACTCTACAGAACACCTACCAGGGTGCAAAGCACCTTGTCACAGAGCTCTCCGCTGATACGGCTTAATTAGTAATTGGGATTCTTGGGGGCTTTGAGATGGATTTTTTCCCCTTTCTAGTCATTCTGCTTTGTTCCTCATACTTTTAACTTGTTGATGACAAGTTTTGAGACTGTCATCTCAAATATTTAGTGATATAGGTGCAGACAAGTTCCATCCCATAGATTTCAGCTTGACATGTAATTAGTGTGATTTGCATTAGCATAATAATAAAGATGAAATGGAAAGAAATAAAGAAGTTATATTTCAGCAATAATGGAATCACTTTAGTGGCAACAAGTATCAGAACATGCATGTACAGATGTCTTGAATTAAAGGGGGATAAAAAAAAAAAGGAGCATAACCGTTGTCAAATTCTGACAGCTGCTGTGACTTGTTTTATTCTTTAATTCTTTCCTTTTTAATGGAAGGGCATCCTCCATTCATGGCTCCAGCAGTTTAGACTTCTCTAAATGAGACAGAGAAATGCATATCTCCCTGGTAGTCGATCTTTTCACAGCTGCGCTGCAATTCCAGTGTGACATCAAATTAGTAATTATAGTTGAGCGGACGCCTTTTTACAAATGACAGTCTTAGCATGCTGCCAGCAAGCAAGCGACACAGCAGGGAATCCAGGGGAGTAAAAGAAAACATAACTGGACTCACTTGATTTCTGGGGGATTTGACCTGACTCTTTTAAAAGCTTGTGTTCTTGAGAGTGAGTGAGTCCTGGGGATTTACACAAATATCCATTTTGTTCCTCGTCCTGCGCTGGTTTTCTCAAAACTCATGTCTGATTTTATTAGGTAAAGGAAAGACTGTGTAATGGAGTCATAGGGTCACAAGAAGAAGATTCTTTTTAACATATAACCTTCTCTCTGGGACCCATTTGAAAGAAAACAGCTGCCCCCTCAATTGGCATTTGTGTAACTATATTGGCAATAATCATTGTTGACACTTTGATAATGGGCTACAAAAAGCCGCCTTTTCCTTGTGCATTGTAAATTGCACTAAGCAATTAAGTAACTGTCGCTGTCTCTGACATTTTACCTATTGCTGGCTGAAGTTTCTGGGGAATTAATCATTAATATACGTACATCTGAAAATACTCTTCTAAACCAGTTTTCAGAGTTTCTTTTGTGATTTTTAAATTGTAACAAATTATAATTAATTACTACCTCTCTGATTCGTCTCGCTGCAGTTAAAAGCAAGGTAAGCAGGATGGTATTGAAGCACAAAAGCACAGCAGTGTGTCCTGAGAATCTCTTTGGTGACCCGTTAAAAAGTGCTTCATTTGCCACTGTCATGGGGTGGTTAGTTAAAGAGGGCTTGTGAATTTTGTAGGCTCCAACTTCAGCATATGCCTTCACGTTCTTCTGTCACCCAAGATGGGGAGAGTTCCCCATTGGGAAGGAGCAGGGCTTAGTGGGTGAGTGTGTACAATTAATGGTAGAGAAGTATGTATATGTGTGTGTGACGCATACACACTCCGCTACCATTAATTGTGCATATAGGGAAAAATAATTTTACTTTGTCTTCATCTGCAAAATATGAAGTTTTGTTTGTGTCAGTGGTTGCTCAGGTTTTGTAAGAATTGCTTGTTCAAAAATGAAGCTTTTCTCCTGGGAGTTGGCTTAGCAGTAGATCTTGTTTACCTTCTGTGCTAGTTGTGGGCTGAGTACTGAGATTAATTAGAAAATGTTCTGAACTGTCATGCTACACTGCAAAACCTGTGGGAGCTGGAACCACACAGGGCTCCCTAGTTATTCCAGGCCCTCACGTTTTCCACCTTTGACAATGTGTCGTCATCTCTTTTGTATGGTACTCTAACAAAAAACAGCTTTGTTTTCCTTCTCTGACCGGATTTCTTCCTCACACATGTTCCACCTTTCACAAATTTTGTTGTAGTGGCAAATAACTAAATGAGTGTTAAGAGCTCTATGATATAAACCATGAAGGTTACCTGGAAAGCCAAGGAATCTTATGGTTTGTCTGTTTGGAATTGTAAAAAACACAACAAAACATATGTGTGTGTGTGTGTATATAATATATGTTATTGATTGCCGTCAAGTTGAGCATGACTCATAGAAATCCTATGAACAAAAAGCCTGAAGCTTTTCTATAACTATTGTCATTTATCTAAGTTCATAGTTTCCAGAGGCATGTTGTTTAAGAAGCAGATGCCACTCCTGCTTCCAAATATATAGACATAGATATATAGATATAAAACAATGTAGTTGCTATTTCAACGCTGTTCACATGTACAATTCAGAGAAATTAAATCCATCTTGATATTCAACTATCACCATTATCTCTTCCCAGACATTTTTCCTTCACCTTTAACAAACCCAGTGTCTCCAGAATGTTTAAGGTTAAATTCATTTGCATTTTTTTTTTATGTGTGGCATGTGGAAAAGGGGATCTCATCTTGTGCAACAGCTCTTGTGAGCATTATCTTTGGCTCACGTGGCAACATTAAAGCCTCTGAGCCAGCCTGTTGGCCTACAAACTTGCAAGTGCTTTTTATTTCATTGGAATGAATTCAACCATGAATGTCATAAACACACAGTGAGAAGTACTAGTAGGTATGGGGATTTTTTTTTTTAAGTGTGGCACGAAAATGTATAAAATGTAATGTGTGCCTGAATTACTTTTCCAGAATTCAAACCCAGATACTATAATTAAAATAATAGTTTTGATTGGGTTTGGTTTTAATCCAGAAGCTATAGCATTACATAAGCTTCTAGGGTTTTACAGCTTGGACAGTTTATCATTTAACAGCATAATCTTCTGATAGGTAAGCTACATTCTAGACTTCCCAAAAATGGGTTGGTTACTATCACAAAAGTTTTCAGAGGAAAATCAAGCTTTGGCATCACCCCAGAGAGGGAAAATATGTTCATAAAAGTGTGCCAATGTTGATGCTACATATTGTTGAGTTGCCTGTCCTGAGCTAACCTTATTGTCTCTGACACACCTACCTCCATTACCCCAATCACTGAATCAATCCATCTTATTGAGGGTCTTCCTCTCCTGCACTGTCCCTCCACCTTCCCAAGCCTGATGTCCCTCTCCAAGGACTGGTCCGGCCTTGCAACATGTCCAAAATATGTCAGACAAAACGTTAGAATCATTGCTCCAAGGAGCAGCCTGGTTTCACCCTCTCTACGATGGACCAGTTTGTTCTCTTAGCAGACCATGGTATATTCAACACTCTTCTCTAGCACCAGAGCTCAAAAGCAACAATTCTCCTGCTATCATCCCTAGTCATTGTCCAGCTTCCTGATGCATAGCAAGTAATGGTGAAGACTATATCAGTAGTGGTGTTGTTGTTGTTATGTGCCATCGAGTCGCTTGCGACTCGTGGCCACCCTCTGTAAAAGAGCTCTATACGCTTTTCTATCCTTTGCCAACCTAGCCATCTCAAACACACTTTTCCCCACCTCTCCAGTCACAGAATCGATCCATCTCATCAAAGGTCTTCCTCTCCTTCGCCGCCCCTCCACTCTGCCAAACATGATGTCCCTCTCTAAAGACCAGTCCCTTCTTGCAACATGCCCAAAATATGTCAGACGAAGCTTCAAAATCCTTGACTCCAGGGAACATTCTGACTTCATCCTCTCCAGGACAAGCCTATTTGTTCTCCTAGCAAATTCAAGCCACGGGTGGCAATACTTAAATGATCCAGGAAGTATCAAGAGAAGATGGAAGGAATACACAGAGTCACTGTATCAGAAGGAATTGGCTGACACAGAAGAATTTCATGAAATGACATATGAGCAAGAGCCTATGGTGGTGAAGGAGGAAGTTCAAATTGCTCTGAAGGAATTGGCAAAAAACAAGGCTCCAGGAGTTGACGGCATACCAATTGACATATTTCAACAAGCAGACACTGGCCTGGACGTGCTAACTTGTGCCAAGAAATCTGGAGAACAGCCAGCTGGCCCATTGACTGGAAAAGATCAATGTCAATGTTAGAAAAGGAATAAATTTTACTTTTTAAAATATGTTGTTAAGTGCCGTCGAGTCATAGACGACTCATAGCAACACTATGAACGAAAGACCTAAGCACTGTTCATAGAGTTTCTGGAGGCAAACCATTTTGGAAGTGGATACCACTCCTGCTTCCAAGCTCATTTTAATCGGGAAGCTCCACCAAACACTGTCCACCATGGGTAAGTATTATCACATTTGGCACATCAGTGTCACAGTGTTTAGCATCACAGCAACTACCCCACAGCTCACCCTTTCCAGCCAACAGCTTCTGTAGAACCAGATCCAGTAGATGACTTTCAAACGGATCTCCAGTGCCATCTTTTAAAATATTAGCTTAATAAAATATATAAATAAGTAAAGGTCTGGATCTCACCAAGCTTAACTAACAATCCTAAAGTAAAATAGATCTCCTATTTTGTGCTTCTTAATGGCAAAATTGTTTTCAGGAACACCTTATTTCTACCAAAAAAAAGCTTCAAATTAAAATTATTAAATTTTCTGATCTGAGTCCTAGTTTAGGACCCAAACATTTGATCTGTTGGGTTATTCTTTATACCATGAAATTGTTTAGACATCCTGTTGATGTTGTTCAAGAAGATTTTTATGTGTATGTTTTGTGAGAAAGCACCTGTTATCTTTTGGTCCTTGTGTATGAACTGTTTCCGTTTTCAGAAGGTTTGCCTTTTCATGTATCAAATTTGTGACTTGGATGTTTTGAGAAGCAGAACTGATTTCATTATAAATCTCTACCATCTCTTATTACCCCACAATTGATACCACATATCTGTTGTTAGTCAATCAAATTCTTTTTATCCTGGCTTCACTGTAAGGATTACCTATAATTCTCTCCCTTGCAAAAATACTTCTGGAGTATATTTTCAGCTCCACCAATTCTGATTTCTGTAAAAGTTTTTTGGCAAGCCTCATGAAGGAAGGTTTATCCTTTTTTTGCAAGTTTATTTTTGTTTCAGTGAGCTTGGGAAAACAAGCAAATCGGAAACATAAGCAGTCCCTCACATAAGACAATAATTAGTACATATAATTTTTTTTTGTTGTGCATTCCTCTTCGTGTGTCACAGTAATGGACCATCAAAGGGACACCAGGCAGCAATCTTTAATAACATCGAGGCTTACAATTAGACTTTTTAAAAAACTTGGCTGCCAAGTAAGCATATCAAACAAAATTTCATTTCATTCTGAAATGCAAGTCCTTTAATCACTGAGTACCATGATACGTATTATCCTTTGCATTGAAACCTTCTGGTGCCAAAATACTGTTTGCATTAAACACTCAAGTGTGACAGGGGTGCATTTCATCTTCCTGTTAAGATTGCCTTACAGACTGGGAGGAAAAAACTTAGATCTGTTTTACATAGATATTGGCCCATGGATTTTAAGTACATGTTTGAGTTGGTTTTCTCACTAGTAGCAATTTAAAATACAGTTGATTCTTTTTACATAATTTAATAGATGTCTAGAATGATAATAAATACTGTTTTAGTTTGCATTATGTCTATTTGAAGTTGTGTTTTGGTTTGGTTTTTTGCTATAAATATAGATTAAAATGCAGTAGAACCTGTGTAAGGTAGAAGTCTGTCAGTGGAGGGAAATAGCACCCTAAAGTTCTTTAAGAAACTGTCAAAGACAGAACCAGAAAAGTAGGCAACTCTGTGGAGGTCACAGCTCTCTGCCTATGTTTTATTTTAAAAAGAAAAGAAAACCCAAATAAAAGATTGTGAGTCTCTAAGTGATAACATTTTTTTAAACCTCCCTAAAATAAAATTTCCATACAACTCCAGGTTTTACTAAACTTTAGACAGGATTACTCTATTTCATGCAGGTGACAGAAATGATGCCTTTGAACTGTGGTGCTGGAGAAGATTACGGACTATCTCTTGCACTCCCAAAAGAACAACCAGATTTGTCTTGGGCAAAGTGCAACAAGAATGCTCCTTGGAGCAAAGATGGCAACACATCATCTTTCATACTTTGGACATGTTTCTAGGAAAAGCTACTCCTTAGAAGGATGGAGAATCAGAGAAGGAAAAGAAGACCCTCAACAAGATGGATTGGCACAGTGACTTCAGCAATGGGCTTAAGAGTGCTCGAGATAGTGAGGATGGCACAGGATAGAGCACGATTCAGGTCAGCTGTTCAAAGGGTCATTATGAGTTGTGTTTAACTCAGCAACAGCTAACAACAGTATTGAATATGCAAAGGCATTTGACTGTGTGGATCATGAGAATCCCAAAACACTTCACTGTATATATATAAAATCTGTGCATAGACTAAGAAGATGATGTCTGAACGGAATAAGGCAACTTGCATTGTTTAAAATTAGGAAAAATGTGCACCAGGGTCTTATACTATCTCCTTACCTATTCAGTCTGTATGCTGAGCAAATCATTCAAGAATCTGGACTTTATGAAGAAGAATGTGGCATCAAGATTCCAAGAAGACTCATTAACAATCCACATTATGCAGATGATACAACCTTGCTTACAAAGTGAAGAAGACTTGAAGCACTTGCTGCAAAAGATCAAAGGCTACAGCCTTTAATGTGGGTTACATCTCAACATCAAGATAACAAAGATCCTGACCGTGGAACCTATAGGCAACATCATGATAGATGAGGGAAAAGATTGAAATTGTCAACTATTTCATTTTACTTGGATCCACAATCAGCACCCTTGGTTAGCAGCAGCTAAGTAATCAGAGAGTTGGACAATGACCAAGGAGGATAGAAGGAGAATTGATGCCTTTGAGCTGTGGTGCTGGAGAAGAGTATTGAGAATACCATGGACTGCTAGGAAAACAAACAGATTCATCCTGGAAAGGGTTAAACCGGGTGGCTCCTTGGAGGCAAGGATTCTGAGGCTCCGTCTAACATACTTTGGACATGTTGTGAGGAGAGACCGGTCCTTGGAGAGGGATATCATGCTTGGGAGGGTAGAGGGACAGCGCAGGAGGGGAAGGCCCTCTATGAGGTGGATTGATTCAGTGACTGGGATAATTGGGATGGGAGTGTCAGAGACAGTGCGATTGGCACAGGACAGAGCGGAGTTTAGGGCTGTTGTACATAGGGTCGCTATGAGTCGCAAGCGACTCGACAGCACATAACAACAACAACAACAAGTAATCAAAAGACATGCTGAATCAGGAAAATCTGTGGAGGACCTCCAGAGTTCTAAAGAACAGAGATTTCAGACTAAAGTGCATCTAATTCAAGCCATAATATTTTCATTTACTTCCTATGCATCTGAAAATTGGGCAGTAAATAAGGAGGACCTAAGAAGACTCGATACCTAGGAATGGTGGTGTGGGTGAAGAATATTGAATATCTCATACATAGACTGACGGACAAGAGGACAAACACATCTTGAATGAAATGCAACCAGAGTGCTCCTTATAGGCAGAGACCGTGAAACTTCATTTCTCTTACTTTGGACATATTTTCAGGAGGAACTAGTCCTTGTAGAGAGACATCATGCTAGGAATGGTAGAAGGTCAGCGAAGGAGAGGAAGATCCTCAAGATAGATTGACACAATGACTACTACAGTGGGCTTGAACATGACCAAGATCATGAGGACGGTGCATTGCTGTGGTCAACTTGACAGAACCTAATGAAATAGGCAGGTATTAATGTATAGCAAATGA
Source organism: Elephantulus edwardii (assembly GCF_000299155.1). Classification (NCBI taxonomy): domain Eukaryota; kingdom Metazoa; phylum Chordata; class Mammalia; order Macroscelidea; family Macroscelididae; genus Elephantulus; species Elephantulus edwardii. The sequence continues at coordinate 5,511,717 of NW_006399804.1, read as the reverse complement.
GTTGACTTACTTGTGATACCAATGAAAATTTAAATATTCTGTCCAAAAATGGGGAAACTCTAAAGGCACAGTAGTTAAGTGTTCAGCTTCTAATCAGATGGTTGGGTATATAAAGATTACAGCCTTGGAAACCTACAGGGAAATTCTACTTTTGTCTGGCTTGCTCATTAGTCAGTACTGGGTCTGTCAAAATAAATAAACAAGGTTTGTTTTCAGAAAATCTAAAAACCTTCTGAAAATATTATGTGTAACAATGCTACCTAATAAATATACATTAATGCCTTTTATGTCTCCTTTACCCTCATGTGATTCTGTAATTTCTCTACCAGTCTGTACACTAAAGCCATACAAAGAGGCATATTCTTGTTTCCAAAAGTGAGAGCTCTATACTTTTTAGCCACTAGTTCTGAATATCTTTTCCTTTTTTATTTATTGTGTTGCACATTTTCCTCCCTCCCTTTAGGCTCCCAACCAAATCTGTCCTCAGATCATTTACATCTTCTGCTGAACCCTAGGGAATGTTGTTGTTATGTACCATTGAGTCAGAACCTACCTGTGACTGACCCTCCAAGTGGGCAGTTTACTGGTACCAGAGAAGGTTGCCCATCTTTGTCCCACAGAGTAGCTGGTAGATTCAAACCACATACCTTCAAATTGGCAGTACAGCTCCTTACCATTAGGCCACCAGAGTCCTACTATGGATCAAGAGTGACTAAATTGAAGTGGGATATAAGGATGGACAATCTCCTCCCAGGCAAATAACGGCCTCTGAAACCCCACCAGAGGGTCAACCATGGTTCAGTTCCAACTCCACAGTACACAACAACATTCCCCTCTGTGGCTGATGCCATAAAATGGAATAAAGTATGTCTATTCAGAGCTTTTTTTCCACTTTTTAAAATTATTATCCATGTGTTGGTTATCTTCAGGCTCTAAAGCCGTTGAGTGTTTATTGCATCCACATTCATCTGTGCTTCATTTACACGTAAACTGTTTTTTACTGTGACCCACATTGCACAGTATTTGTTTACGGTTGAAGGATGTATGCTTGCTGAGAACAGCCTATATGATGCTATACTTGAAAAGAGACCAAAACTTTCTCACCCAATATTGCTTTAAAAAGCTGCAATGAATGTTTATGCTGAACTGCTTTTCTTTTTACTATTCACAGCAAGTCAGATGTTCCTCATACTTGGTCCTAGCATTTTGGTTATATTTTCTGGCAACTAAGATTTCAGTCATTGAATTTTTATGTTAGGTCAGCAAAACAGCATTCACTAAATTACCCACTATTATAACATTTTCACCGAGGGAAAAGGAAAACCAACCCATGGAAAATGAAAGTAATATAAAAGTCAGCAATTTGTCTTTGGCTATATAAATACCTAAAATCATTACATTTTATTGCATATTAATAAATATCATAAATTTTAGATCTTTATTATTCCAAGAAGTTAATATACCAAATTTTATTGCTTACAGAAATATTTTATTCTCATTTAGGTTTCAGCTTGGGGTGGGGTTTTTTGTTTTGTTTTGTTTTTTATCAGAATAAATGTTTATTTATGGCCACGTAAATGTCTAGAGAAACCCTGTCAACCCTGGCTTCACCTACAAGGGTACTTTGATTTTCCTGCCTGGAGACAGTACAAGTTTTCTCACTGAGCTTTATAAAGGAAAAGTAAAATAGCCTTGCGGGGGGGTAGTGTAAGTGGCACAATTGTAAATATAAAGATCACTGTCTTCTGTTTGCCTAGTAAAGATTAATTATTTTAGTATTATTATTAATAATTTTAATGAAAGTATATAAGACTTAGGGTTTCCATTCATTGTTGCACTTTTCTCCCTGCCCACCCCCCACCCCCAATTCACTCTGCTCTTTGAAAAGTAAAAGAAAAACTCTTTCATTGTTATACAATCCCTCTCCCCAAGTCCACTCCACTCTGCAGCCTTCATTCTGGACTCATGTCATGACAATAATACGTAATCATATGCCTCTTTTAAACAGTTCTCTCCCTCATCTATTTCAAGGCAATGTGCATTATTTATCCCCTCTTTCTCAGTTTTCCCTCAACCCCGATGTCAGTCCAGTTTTACAACAGTGACCTCAGGTGTTTTGGTTTTTGTGTTTTGTTTGGCTGGGGTTTTTTGTGTGGTTTTTAAAAAAACAAAAACAAAAACTGTTTTAGGTAATATTTCCTACCAGGGATAGATTTCACAGGTGATTGGTGCAGCTTGGCAAGCCAGGATAACTCAGAGTTGAGATTCGCAGAGCAGGATCTGGGCGAGAGCCACCAAGACAGGCACATAAGGACGTCTAACCATTGTCACCATTAATGGCAGCCCTATGGTTTAAGCATTGGAATGGTAACTGAAATGTCAGTGATTCAAACCCACCAGCTGCTTCCAAAGGAGAGTGATGTGAGTGTGCTGGTGGTAAGAAACTGTGCTGCAGTCCTAAAGGCACATGGTGCAAATTCACCAGCTGCTTCTCAGAAGGATGGGGAATTTTCAGATTTATTGCCTCTGAAAACCTGCTGGAGGGTCAGCTATGAGTCGGTTCCAACTTGATGGCACACATCAATCTTGATCTTAATGATCAACTCGTCTGAAGTGGGACGTGATGCACCCTCTTTATTCCCTATATCTGATGCCATGAAATTAAATAATTCCATGCTTATTATGCTAGATTCACGTGCAGGGAAATTGTCTTCAAAGTGTGAGGGCTATAGATGGCAAATCTCTGTGAGACTAAGAGATAAAACATAAAGGAAAAGGAAATTTTAAACAAGGTTTAGGTTCCTAGTGTATCTTAAGTTTAAAAGGCCCATTTCTTTACAAAGGAAGGAGGGAAACAAATTGCTAATAGCAAGTTCCTATGTGCCAAGCTTTGTGGTGTCATTTAATTCACACATCAATCCTAATCCTATTCTTGCTGCTATCAAGTCAATTCTAATTCATAAAGACCACATTTGTTACAGTAGGACTATACCCTATACACAGTTTTCTTGGCTGTAAATTTTACAGAGGGATGTCATCAAACCTGTTTATCAATCACCATGCTGCTGGATGTGGGTTCAAACCACCAACTTTTATGATATTAAGTATCACTGGCTTGGAACCAACTCATAGCTAACCTTTTAATGGGTGTTCAGAGGCTAAAAGTCGCATAGAAGGAGATTGCCCATCTTTCTCCCACAGAGTAGCTGGTAGATTTGAACTGCCAGTCTTTGGGTTGATAGCACAAATCTTTACTCAGTATACTGCTGCTGTTTTTATGTGCCGTCAAGTCACCTACAACTCATAGCAACCCTATGTACAAAAGCCCTAAGCCCTGCTCTATTCTGTGCCAATATTAAAGTCTCTGACACACCTACCCTCATTACCCCAGTCACTGAATCAATCCATTTCAGCAAGGGTCTTCCTCTCTTGCAGTGTCCCTCCACCCTCCCAGGCATGACATCCCTCTCCAAAGACTGGTCCCTCCTTACAACATGTCCAAAGTAGGTCAGACGAAGCTTCAGAATCCTTGCCTCCAAGAAGCAGCCTGTCTCACCAATTTCTCTTATTAGTCCATAGTATATTCAATACTATTCTCTAGCGCCACAGCTCAAAGGTATCAATTCTCCTTCTATAATCCCTAGTTGCTATGCTCTCTGATGCATAGCATGTAATTGCAAAGACTATGGCCTGGATCAGGTGCACTTTAGTCTCCAGACTGACATCGTTGCTCTTCAGTACTTTGGAGAGGTCTCTGACAGCAGACCTTCCCAATGCAGTTTGTCTTTTAAATTCCTGGTTGCTGGTCCCAAGAGTGTTGATTGTGGAGCCAAGCAAACTAAAAAGTATAGCTGCCTTAAATAAACAAACTGCTTACACCATATAAATTTCTTACAGTGATAAGGAAACTGAGGTTTGGGCAGATTAAATATCAGTTACAGCGGATCGCAGCTAGTATAAAACTGTTAATATGCCAGCATAACTTTTTAAACTAACTTTGTCCTAGATTCATTGTGAAGAGAATTTCTCTGGATACACGGTCCCTGCTTAAGACCAGGACAAACATAAACAGTAGTGCTTGTAAATAATCCTCCATGAGGGAGGCACTGCTCTAAGCCTTTCCATGTGTGACCTCCAGTAACCCTCACAGCAACAATGCTTGCTAATCCCATTGAAAGCTGAGGAAACCTGGCCACAGAGAGGTTAAGCGAGTTGCCCAAAGTCACACAGCTAACAACTAGAGGATCTTAAGGGTAATCCAAATGACCTGGCTAAAGTCTGCTGTCGTAACCACGTGCTTTAATCCTATGCCCAAATAGAAACCCAGGCCACACAGCACAGACCCTGAGAGCAGCCACACCCAGCATCAGAGACTGCAAGGACTTCTTCCTGCTGACTATAGGCTTCCTTAATTCTGCTTTCAGAAGCAGAATAGCTAGGCAATAGGGAGAATGGTGTCACCAGGCTTAGCCGCTGTTTCCACCTCATAGGGTGAATGCTATTTTGAGCCCACTCTACCCCAGCAATATGTCTCACGAAAAAGAGAAAATAGCCATGACTTATGCTAGACGGGGCTGTCTGGTTGCACCCTGAGGAGATGCAGCTGGCCCGGGCCTTTGAGCAACTCCTGCGAGCCCCAGGCAGGAGCCCAGGCCTGACCCTGATGTCTGGAGGAGGGTGGCATGAGGAAGAGAAACTCCCTCCTTCTCCTCCATCAAAGCTGGCAAGGGAATTTAAGCTAGAGCAAATAAAAGCAGGCTGGCCTGCTACACCACTTCAGAAAGGTTGCTGACCACTGGCCACAAATAAGCTTCACAGCTGAGAAGCTTTTCTAAGCCAGTGTCTTTAGTCCAGGCAGTTTCTTCCACTCTTTGGCTATTTCTAGGCTGAACTGGGAAGGATATTAAACTCACAAACAAAACACAAACGCCTGAGTGGAACTGCACTTTATTGTTTTTTCTGTGGCTGTGTCTGGTCACAGGCGGATTGTGGGCCTTCTAAGGCACCTGAAGGGACTCAAACCTCCAACCTTTCAATTAATAGCAAAGTGCTTAACTATCTGTGTCTCCCAGGGAGTCCATAGAAGAATCTTAAAGCTGACTACGAATCTTGGCACTCTGGTAGCACCGTCTGTGGAGAGTTGTCCTGCTCACCCAGAGGTGGCGCCTCTAGTGGCTCAAATTTGCCAGCAAGCCGAGTCTCCTCCCCTGCAGTTTACAAAGGAGGGTTAGTCGGGTTTGAGTCAGATCCACCTCAGTGGCAATGAGTTTGAGTTCTGAGTATTAAACAATCAAACTCCTTGATTACAATGGCCGGAAGACTCTTCAGTACAAATAATGCAGCATTTAAAAACAGTCAGTCAGTTGCTACTTTAAGACCTCACTGCCCACAGTTTCTGTGCTGCTCTGTCAACACTACTTTTGTGGACAATTTTACACAGTTCATTCACGTTTACTTATTCATCGTAAAATAGTGTCCTTTCCTTAACTGAAAGGCCTTTTTAATATAAATTGTTTGCTCATTATCAAAGGAAGCTTGTCCCCATCTATCAGTGTGTCATACTGTGGTGACCCATGTGTTGCTAAGATGCTGGAGGCTACGCCACCGATATTTCAAAAGCCAGCCGGGACACCCGTGGTGGACAGGGTTCAGCAGAGATTCCATAGGAAGAAACGCCATGTAGCCTAGTTCTGAAATAGCCAGTGAAAATACTAGAAACTGCAACAGGATCTGTGTGATATGTTTGCAGGGAGAGGAGCCAGAGAGGTTAGAAGACACTCTGTGACTCTGTAACACACAGTGACGGCAGCAATGGACTCCCTGTGATCTTAACTCTGGCGCCAGACCAGGCAGCATTTCCTCATGCTGTACATGGACCCTTGAGTCAAAACGGACTCCACAGCAGCCACACTGGAGGGAGGGATTGACATTTCAAAAGCTAATCATGTTTTCTTCAGAGTGAGTCATTGTCAATTGGTTTAATCTTTGCCATCAAGTCCTTAACAGGAAAGAACAGTTAATGTAATTAGAGTTCTTTTTCTTTCTTTTTTTAAAAAAAGAAAAATAGTCTATATACAGTTCTGGTCTTCACAATTACTTCAGAGAGCTGGATAATGATTAAAGAGGATAGAAGAAGAATTGTTGTCTCTCAGTTGTGGTTCTGGAGAAAAGTCTTGAACATACCATGGACTCTCCAGAAAACAAACAGTTCTGTCTTAGAGAGAGTGAAACCAAGTTTCTCCTTGGAGGCTAGCATTTTGAAGCTCTGTCTCACGTACTGTGGGCACATGGCCAGGAGAGACAGCAAAGGAGGGGAAGACCCCAGATGAGATGGATTGGTACAGTAACTAGGGCTATAGGGGTTGGTGTATCGGAGTCAGAGTGGGTCAAGACAGGGCAGGCTTCAGAGCTATTGTACACAGGGTCTCTATGAGTCACAGGCAACTTGACAGCACATAACAGTTTCTCAACCTATAGTACTAGTTTTAAATCCAGACAATAATTGCCATGTAGTGAATTCTCTTGATGATGTGATTATCACTCATTGTTTTAAACTACTGTTGTTATGTACTTTCCAACAGATTTTTAGAAGCAGTAAATCTTGGAGGAGATTGCCCATCTTTCATCCAAAGAGCAACTGGTGGGTTTAGGTTAGCAGAGCACTTCCTTACCACTAAGCCACCAGGCTAAATGTCAAGAAGACAAAGATTCTCACCACTGGACAAATTGGTAGCATCAGGATGGATGGCAAAGAGATTGAGATTGTTCACAGCTTCAGTTTGCTCGGCTCCACAGTCAACACTCTTGGCACCAGCAGCCAGGAAATAAAAAAATGTATCGTGATGGGAAAGTCTGCTGTTAGGGACCTCTCTAAAGTACTCAGGAGCAACGGTGTCTCTCTGGAGACTAAGGTGTGCCTGATACAGGCCATGGTCTTTGCAATCACTTGTTATGCATCAGAGAGTTGGACAATGACTAGGGAGGATAGAAGGAAAATTGATGCCTTTGAGCTGTGGTTCTGGAAAAGAGTATTGAATGTACCATGGACTGCCAAGAAAACAGATTCATTCTGGAGAGGGTTAAACCAGGCTATTCCTTAGAGGCAAGGATTCTGGGGCTTTGTCTTGACATACTTTGGACATGTTGTAAGGAGGTCCTTGGAGAGGGACATCATGCTTGGTAGGGTAGAGGGACAGCACAGGAGGGGAAGACCCTCTATGAGGTAGATTGATTCAGTGACTGGGGTAATCGGGTTGGGTGTGTCAGAGGCAATGCGATTGGCACAGGATAGAGCAGGGTTTAGGGCTGTTGTACATAGGGTCGCTATGAGTTGCAAACGACTCGACGCCAAATAACAACAGCAAGCCACCAGAGCTCACTAACCTAGTCACCATATTTTCTATGGACATCTCAGAGCAGCTCTACAACAGTAATGATTTGAAGTTAAGGCTGCTTGGGCTTACATCTCAGCTCACCATTTACCAGCTGCAAGGCTTTGGTGAACGTGCATAAGCTCTCTAACTTCAGCTTTCCTCTTCTGTAGAATGAGGATAAAATGGTATAGTAAAGGTGGCTGGGTCAGGTGAAGGAGAGGCATGTGACACAGTGCAGGGTTGCTGCTGCTTTCTCCGTTCTAGCTCAGCAGCTCATGGCCATCAAGTCAGAGCCCACTCATAGCTTATCCGTCAAGTTTTCACAGGCTGTAAATTGCACAGGGCAAAGGTGCCCATCTTTCGGACTGTGCCTTTTGGGGCTCACAGCACAACTCTCACTCAGTCGCCAGAGCTTCCTTTCCTCATTGTATGGAGGTGCAGTCCTGATCCTCAGTCCCCAGAGAGTTAGGGGTGGGACCAGGATTGGAACCTCAGAATCTGTGACTCTGAACATGGCACAGACATCAGGGTGGTGGGTATTTGCAGACTAGGGTTGGATTCTGCTCTTCAGCTGCCATGCCAAGGATATGCCTTTACCTCTTGATCCTTTCAGTAAGCCCTTAAGTCTTTTAACCAAGCTGGTTACCCTTCCTTGAACTTGATCCAACCTAAATATGTCCCTAGTGCCTGTGAAATTCGCAAGTGAGCTTAGTGATATAGTACAGGGTGCCCGGAGTTTTATGAAGTGGGATTAAACTTTCCCTGTCACATGAAGTAATTCTGCTAGAGGGAGCCTAAAATGGCATTCATCTTCATTAATGTGACTCATGTTACAAAAACATATCTAATATGTGATTTACTGCCTTGTCTGTAGCCTATCATCCCTGCCTTCAGGTTTCCCTTACACAAAAGGAACGGGGGCAGGAGGGGGGGCTTCCTCTCCCCTTCTTGCCTTACATAAAATAAGTGTAGAGTTGAGACAAATGTCTTAATCCTTAACACCTTCCCCTAATGCATACATACACATCCTCACAGAAATGCCCCAAGGTGTCCACGTGAGAATCACAACTCTTCTCCATTATGCCTGGCCCTCTGTGGAGACCTGGCTTCAGCCCCTTCTTGTCAGTCACTGCCCTCCACTTTGTGTTCCGGGCACTGCCTGCTTTGTTTAGGGAGCTCTCTTGACGTAGTCCATCAGAAGCTGTGCCACTAATCTAAAGATGGCACTTCCCTGCCAGTTTTACTCCACCAGCATCTCCAAAGGAGGAAGATGGGCACTCTAATCCTGTATGATTTACAGCCTCCCACATCCTCACTGGAGGGTCAGTTCCAACTGCATAACAATGAGTTTAAGTTTTTTTTAGTATCTATGTTGCTGTTTCTGATTGAGTTCTCCTAGACTTTAGACCACTGTTTCCTTTATTGTGAAATGCCCTTATGTTTATAGTGATAGTGGAATAACAGATCCCCACGGTCTACTGTAAATTGACTCAGATACTTAAACACAGAACGAACAAACATTAGTGTGTTACTTTTTTTTTTTTACTTCCTGGGTTATTGTCGTCATTGTTGTGGACTGTTGAGTTAGAACCAGCCCACAGCTGACCCTCCAGGAGGTTTTCAGAGGCAGTCAGTCTCATGGGAGGAGATTGCCCATCTTTCTCCCAAACAGCACCTGGTGGATTTGAACCAAATGCTTAGGGATGGCAAGTGTTCTTTTTATTTTGCTTTCCATTACTTTTAAATCATTAATGATAAATTTAGGAGATTAATTAATTTATCAGGTTCATCCTCAATTTTTGTGAAAAATTCTGTTGTGTTTTTGGTCATGTAAGACTCATTCTGGAAGTGTATGAAGCTAGAACATTGAGTTTCTCCCTCAGAACCGCTCTATGTATCCATTTATCTTACTTTCTCTCACTGCCTTGTTTTCTACCTTACTTCAATGTCTGCCTCCAAAACAAAATTATAAATTTCTATAAACTAGAACTGACCTATTCATTCAGTAGCTGCTTAGTGAATTGAATCTTTGAATTTCTGAGACTTACTTTATCTGTTTTGTATTATAATTATTATGTCTATTTTATAGGATAAGTCTTTTTATCAAACTAAAAAAATTAAAATATGTTCAAATTTTCTGTTCTTCTCAAACAAAATAAGGGCTCAAAACTACTAGTGTGGAATTATATAATGTGTATGTGTGGGTAGGTAGGTAAATGTTAGTATGTTTAAATACATCATAAAATTGGGGCGGGGGGTGAGCACTTTAGACTTAAAAAGAAAATTCAGTAGATAAACGCAGTTAGTATGCTTTGATCATTCTGAATTGGGTGGTGACCAGAAAGAAGAATAGTTCTTTCCTTGAATTATTCTTTTTCTTTGGTCCCCCTTTATCAAGAAAGACAGTATATTGAATTCCATGCAGTGGACGGTCAGGGGGTATAAACTGTTTAGCTAAAAGGAAGGGGAGTTTTTATTGCCTTTGAATTCTCAGAATATAAGTAGCCCCATATTACAGAATAGTTCAAATCTCTTTAGAAAAAGTTGCCAGTATGCTCTGTGCCATGGTGCAAACTTACATCTTTTCTGCCACGATCCATTTTTTGCAGTCATACACTATTTTGTATTGGCAGTAGATGTGCCTTTTACTTGCTAGCTCCACCTCTTATTCATGTGTAAGTTTCCCTGGTACTGTGTTTTATGTTCAAGGGGAATGTGTTGCTTTGACATTGTCTAAAGGCAAACAGACTTCCCTTCTTGGTAGAGCAGTGAATGTGAAGACTTAGCAGGGTAGATGACTAACCTCTGGCTGCATGTTCTTCCTGAATCAGAAACCTGGTGTACTGATTATGGAAGGAGCTTTTCAAAGACAAGAAAATAGGTTATTTGTAATACGAACCTTGCAAAGGCTACCCTTTAGAGTTGGATTGCACCAGGAAGAAAATTGAGGGCTCCTGACGAAGTATTCCAAGAATACAAATTCTGTACTTAAATTGCATGTAAGAAAGTGAATCTAAGAAAGACTCAGGCTTACATCTATGGAAAATAAAAAATATGTTCCAAAACCCTCCTAAATATGGAGTCTCTCTTCTAATCTCCATCCCCCCAGTGGTCGTAGCTCACTAGTGCCCCCTTGCGGTATTCAAACCACCTCACACTCCATTGCCTTGGGTAACAATCCCTACGGTGATGAGGGCAAATTTCATTTCTAAGGATGGAAGACAAGAGAAGTGTTTTTAGATTCTATTCAAGCTTCTTACTGTTTTTCTCATTTGTTTTAGGCCAAAGAACTTCCAACTTTAAAGGACAATGATTTCATTAATGAGGGCCAAAAGATTTATATTGATGATAACAACAAAAAAGTGTTCCTGGAAAAACTGAAAAAGGATGTTGAGGTAAGAAAAATCAATGTAAAGGGCAGCTCAGTTGCGAGCATGTCTATTATGCTGGGGTTTTTTTTTTGTTGTTGTTGTTTTTTACAGTGTTGGTCTTTTATTTTTTTTATTTATTTTTTTTTAATTTAGGTTGTTTATTTTTCATTTCAATGAACATCTACAGAGATTTTGGGATTCCATTCATTCATTGTTG
>NW_006399804.1:5496712-5500570 GCF_000299155.1 Elephantulus edwardii | reverse complement strand
TTCAATGCCGTAAACATATTTCATCCAGTTTTTCTCAGTCTTACCCCCACCCCAATGCCAGCCTCATTCTACAACAGTGGCACCATGTAGCATTTGTCCCTTTGTATTATGCTGGGTTTTAAGGAGTTTTGAAAACTGTTTACATCTGCAGCCAAAGCAAAAAGATACTCTGCTTTATCAAAATCAGATACAAACTAGTAAATCTCAAAAAAGAAAACGGTACTGGTTTATCAGCTCTCTCCTTTAGATGACAAAAGAAAGAAAGGAAAAAACCTTGCAGCTTTCAGTGAGAACCTACTCTTTGGCTCTTAGTCAGTGGGGATGGCCTGCCCAGAGAAACCAGATTGAGTTGGGGGAGAAGGATGGACATAATATTGGATTGTATCATTCAGTAGAGCACTTCAAAACTAAACGTTCAGTCATGTTTGCTTCTGGAATCTCTCCCTTTGAACTACATCTCAAGGACCCCTGGTTGCATGGCGCTTAAGCACTATGCTCCTTAAACCACCATCAGTTCAATCCCACCAGATACTCGGACAAAGATGAGACAGTCTGCTTCCATCTAGATTACAGCCTGGGAAACCCTGTGAGGCGGTTCTGCTCTGTCTCACAAGGTTGCTGTGAGTCTGATTCAGTTCCACCACAGTGGGGTAGGTGCTTTGGAAATCACATCTCATTGTTGGTAAACAGAACTGCAACAACTTAATGCTTTGATTAGTTCACCAGCCACTGTGAACAGTATAGTTAAGTCCAGTACCTCATGAGAACCGTCACAAGGGCAATGCTGAAGACTAAAGACTTTGAAATGAGCTTTTAGTTATACTGAAAGTTTTCCCTATCATGTTGATTGTAATACAAGTATCGAGACTTCCCCATTAGCATCCTTATTTTTCTTTTAGAAATTGTTGGTGTGTGCCATTAAATCAGAATCAACTCATGTCTGACCCTCTTGTGGGTTTCGAAAGCAGTAAATCCCACAGGAGAAGACTGCCTATCGTCCCACAGAGCAATGCGTGGATTAGGACCACATGCCTTTGGATTAGCAATGCAGCTGCTTGCCGCCAGGCCACCAGAGCTGGAGAAAAGCATAAATAATTTAGAAATAAATTCAGGAAACATTATTTTTGTCTTGGAATTTGTTGAGGTCTATAATATATTGTGCATTAAGAATTCTAATGTAGGCTATTATTAAACCTAGGGTTTTTTAGATGTTACTTATACTCATTTATGAATGTGGACTTTTGTTTTACTTTGAAATTTGGTTCCCCTCATATCAGTACAAATATACTATTTAGAGAGGGGCTTTATAGAAAGACATTTTCGTATTATTTAACAAAAACTATTGAAATTACTTGAGACAAAGATTGAATATCATGTATTATACTTCCCATGAAGGCAGAGAAATATCATCTTCCTTTTATTCTTCTGATTGCTTTTTTATTGCAAGACACTTATACTGACCTAGTTAGGTCATAATTATTTGTAGATCATAAATTAACTTAATAAAAAAATTTAGATTATTTTAACATTCATGATATACAGCCTTGGATTGGAATCTTAGTGTTATTTATTTGTGAGGACTACAACTGTCCTTTTTTTAAAAAAGGTAAGCTTTTCTTCAGCTGGTTTTTTTTTGATGAACTTTTTTTCATCAGTTGCTAATAGTTATTATAAAAGTACGTATTGATTGAGCATTTCTTTCTTACTTTGGGGCCGATTTGATAACTGAGTACAGTAGGTAAACATGCCCTTTGGGATTCTTATTGGTTAATCAACAAATCTTTGATCTAAGAATGCTAATTTTTTTAACAATTATGATAAGTAGTCCTTAGGGTTATCAGTGACTTGCCAAAAAATTATTTTCATCATTTTTTTCCTATGGGCTATATATTACTATACTATTTAGATTCACAGGAATAATGTAACTCAAGCAGTTCAGATTTACAGCTGAATTACATAAAGATCCTCTCATCTCTTTTGTTGTCTCTAATAATGTGGTTGATTAGGGGATTTGGATAGTTTAATCCCATACATGGCCCTTGTACTTAGCTGTTTTGTTGAAATGGAGGACACAGCATAAAGCATTCTTTCATTAAGAAATATTCTCAATGGCTGATAATAGTGACTTCATTTTTAAAGTCATGCAGAAGCATCATTAATTTTTAAGCAGGTAATTTATGGTGAAGTAGTTTGACATCTGATCTTGATAATGAGGCTAGAATTTAATCTAGCTTGTTTTGTGTTTTTTTTTCCAATCAATTCCGTGCTTTCTAATTTAGCTGACTGGCTCAACTGTGGAAGTTTGAGTACAGTTTTTCTTCCCCTCCCTACCCATGCCCTTTATTCTTTAACCTAATGCTTACAGTAGAAGGCTTGAATGTGCTGTGTCACAATAAATGACCCATCTTTTAAAAGTGTCATCTAAGGATCTAGCTGCTTTTTTTTTCTACAACTGAAATCCCTTTCTACTCTTCATATGCTATGTAGGGTACTTGAGTTCAGAAAGCTTTGTTCCTAACTAAATATATATATTTGAGCTCAGGGGGCTCTGGTGGCCTAGTGGCAAGAAGCTGCACTGCAATCCCAAAGTCACACGGTTCGAATCCACCAGATGCTCCACTAGAGAAGGAGGGGTAATCTCCTCCTGTGTCAGTTGGATCCAACTCGACAGTACACAAGGCGGGGGACCGGGGGAGGTGGGGTCGGGGGGGGGGGGGAGGGGGGGGGCAGGTCGGAGACAGGGAGGCACGGGGTGGGGGGACGAGGGGCCTGGAATTAGTTCTCTCCTCTGTGGTAAGAAAATGGATTTTGCCTTCTGACCTGCCTGTGTTAGGTTTGATTATGCCCCTAAAAGCCAGCACTGGTCTCTCCTCTCATTGGCTCACAGTGAGATTCAGACATCACACAGTACACAACAGCTCCATCCACGTGTCCACGTGTTATCCTCTCACAGGGCCACTGAACTCAGCACCCATTATGGTCCAGCAACCATAGATGTGGCTGGAGTGGGTGGCAGCCAACACTCAAGGTGCTTATAGAATCCAAGTCCTATACCCACACACCTTATCTCTCTTCATCCTTAAAACAACTCCATCAATGACAGGTTGCTCAGTTTGATGGATGAAAAAGTTATGTGGGATGCTAAGTAATTGGCCAGAAGACACACAGCTACGGATTTTCAGGTAGTTGGATCCATACTCTTAATTACTTACTCAGATAGGAAACTGTATGCTGGAAAATGCTTCTGAGAGCACAGTTGAGACTTTGTTTTCCGGTCAATAAATAAGTGAGCAAAGCAAAGTTCATTTAAATCCATTCCAAAGTGTCATTTATAAGCTAATCCTTTGCCACATGGTTTTTTGGAAGAGTTTGTAACAGGGTTGGTAAAGATGTTAAGGATAATAGTAGCTTAAAGGTTTGGTCTAGGGAAGAATTCACCAGTGAGGGGTCGGTTAGGTGAGGTGTTCTGAGGAGGATATGGCGAGTCAGAGGTCGAGAGGTAAGAAGTTGGAAGGGAAGAAGACCAACAGATTATAAGAATGTTTAATCTTCAAGCTTTGGAATCTATGTACTAAAAAAAAAAAAAAGAAAAGTTGGTGTACCTAAATCTAAATTTTAAAGGAATGGACAGAGGAAAAAGGAAATGTGTATTAAATCCCTAACATCAGCTTGAGGCAAAACCCCCAGGAGGCCCTTATTCCATTTCTCTCATCTTCTCTCTCAACTGTAACCTTCTAGTCTATCATAGTTTTTTATATTCTTTTTTTTTTTAAATTTAGGTTGTTTATTTTTCATTTCAAGGAACATCTACAGAGATTTTGGGATTCCATTCATTCATTGTTGCCCCCTTCTCCCCGC
>NW_006399804.1:5478442-5496415 GCF_000299155.1 Elephantulus edwardii | reverse complement strand
CTCAGCATAATGTCCTCCAGGTTCACCCATTTTGAATAATATTGCATGAGTTCCTTGTTTTTCAATGCAGCATAGTATTCCATTGTGCAAATATACCACAGCTTCTCTACCCATTCCTTTGTTGATGGGCATTTAGGTTTATATTCTTAACATAGACTAGTGAGCATGTCCAGGACTGCATCTGCCAGTTGGTATTCCACCAAATGCTGGGGCCTTATTTTTTGTCAATACCTCAACACAGCTTGAATTTTTTCATTACTCTTGGTTCTTGATCACACACTACTTCTTGAAATGACTCAGCATTGACCACTTCTTTTAACTACAGTGATCCTGTGTACTCCATCTTATTTTGATGCTTCTTGCAGCATTCAAGATTTTGCCATCGTATTTCTTTTTTCAATTTTGCCCTGGAAGCTCACTGACTATATTCATGTCCTGTGATGACTCCTCCTCAGACACCATTAGCTTAATGAAGCACTTCCCTTAGGAATGTTGTGAAGAACAAGATTGGGGACCTTCCACTTTGATGGAGCCTCCAGAGACAGGAGGATGCATTAGAAAGGATGTGGGCTTTGAACTAAAATCCCCAAATTTCCTTGGACACAACCTTCTTCCTGTGCCTGTTTGCTCTCCTACATGGGCCAGTGCTGCCCTGGTGAGCTCACTGTCCACGAGCACAGTGGTGACCTCTCCTGCCCCTCACCCATAGTGACCCAGAGGCCGGGCAGTGGGCACTGTGCAGGCAGTGGAGCAGGGCTGCTTTATTCTCTTAAACATCACCTTTAAACATATTTATTTATTCTCTGGAGTGACCGCAGCCCACATAAGCTCAGCTGAGGCCCTGGCAGTCTGGAGTCCAGTTGCTGCCAGATGTGATGGGAAGATGGATGTTCTTCAACCTAAAAAAAAAAGGAAAGGTTTGACTGAGCAAGGTAGAAATAGCAAGTAAGTCCATGTGGATCCTGGAGCGAGGCAGTTGAGGGGACGGCCTGGGAAGGAGTGGCAGCCTCCTCTGGTGCACAGAAAACTAGTCTTAACACTTGGCTGCAGCAAGAAGAGCCCCAGTGGTGTTCCCCTCTGATTTCACCAAGGGAGTGCTTTGAGCCATTTTCAAGTAAGCGTATTTCTTCTCCCTTGCTTAAGTATCTGAATACAAATTTGTGTCATCTTTTTATTTTTTTTTTTCCATTGAGAACATAATTGAGGTGACTGAGCCTGTCCTCCAGGGGACTCATGGTAGGAAGGCAGAGGGAGTGGAGGAATGTGTGAGCCGGGCCTGGAAATGAGGCACTGCTGATGCTTAGGGAACAGTACAGTGCTCATTTCTCCCTGAGAGGCCAGAGAGCCCTGTACCCTAATGCCTCTCCTTCTCATCTTTAAGGGGATGTAGCCATTCTTCCAGCTCTGAGACAGCCCCCTGACGGCCTGAGGGAAAAAGGAAAGGTTCTGCAGGTCTCACATTGAGATGACTGCACATTGAGCCAGAACTTCAAGCCCTGCATTTGTGTGCTCTTGCTCTTTGTGTAAAGACATTTGCTAAATTCTACCAGACTCAACTGTTCTGCACCAGTGAGCAGAGCTGGCACCACTCTGTCCTCGTCCCTCCAGTTCAGAGCTGAACTGACCTGTATGGAGCCAGCCAGCTGAGAAGTGGAGTCTTGTTGGTTCTAGACACTGGGCTGCACTCTTGGTTGTTAGTAATACTGTCCACACTTCAATGCATCAAGTAAAATTTGTTCTTTAAGTCATGTATCCAAGCACATTTAGGGGGGTGGGGTATAAAGGCAAGAAGAACATGACATGAAAAGCCAAAAATGAATGTGGCAGACAGGAGTAGCCATGCCCATAGAGTTCTCTCACCTCCACGTTGCTTCAGAACCTTGGCTGGGACAAGAGAGAGAGAGAGTCCTGTACCTGAGCTGCTGCAGAGAAAGCAAGCCACCTGCTGCACCATGGGAGAGACAGAAGGACTGTGTCCTTCACCAGAGCAGCAGTACAGTGCATTTGCTGGTTGATTGAGACATTTAATCTCTTGCTTATTTGTCACCAGCCACGTAATCATCTCAGTGGAGTGTGTAGAATTGCAAAGTGCTTCCACACACTATTCTGGGAGAGGCTGCTAGAAGCTACTTGGGAGGTCCCCATTTTCTGCCACAAGCAATTGTCAAGAGAAACTTTCGCTCCCCTTCTCAGCATCTCCTTCACAAGTCATGCTCTCTCATGTAATCCATCCTCCATGTGATAAATACATGCCTCTCAGCATCCAGCATTGCATTTCAAGGAACATAATACATGCTGCGACCTGGCCCAATGTGTGAGGCTGTGTGCCTGGGAAGGCAGCTGCCTGGGAGCATCTTAACTGGCGGGGAGCCCAACTCCACACTCTCTCTTTAAAAAGCCTTACCTCTCCTGCCTCTTCACTCATAAGCCACCTTTCTGTGTTTTCCCTGACATAGTTAGTTTGTTCTGTATTTTAATTTTGGGTTTTGCCTGTTTTATAACTGACTGTGTCCCATTTCACCCTCCAGTTTCTTGCCCAGTTAAAGCTCATGGACTACAGCCTACTCGTGGGAATTCACGACGTGGAGAGAGCAGAACAGGAGGAAGTCGAGTGTGAGGAGAACGATGGGGAGGAGGAGGCGGAAAGTGATGGGGCCCACCCTGTCGGAACCCCGCCTGACAGTCCAGGAAATACTCTCAACAGCTCACCACCCTTGGCTCCCGGGGAATTTGATCCAAACATTGATGTTTATGGAATAAAATGCCATGAAAGTAAGCCTCATTAATTAGATACTCTCTTTATATGTGGAGTGGTTTGGGGTTTTGCATTGTTATCTAGCAGTATTCATAACTGCTGTTAAAAGTATTCTGGCCTGCAGTTCTAAAGGTAGCTATACGGCTATAATGGGTGTGCGTGTAAGAGAGAAATATTTATATAGATGACATCTGAAATGTTTTTAAATGTCTGTGTATACATATACACACACATATGTATATGAGAAGATTATATATACACAGAGAAAGAGAGACAAAGGCTACTAACCAGAAAGTTGATAGTTCAAACCCACCAAGTCAGTCCTCAGGGAAAAAGATCAAACAATCTGCTCCCATAAGAACTACAACTCAGGAAACCATATGGGACAGTTGTTCCCAGCCATCCAGGGGCACCAGCAGTCAGAATCCATCTGATGTCACTTAACAATGATATAGATATATGTTGTGTGCCGTTGAGTCAGAACCAACTCATAGCTGACCATGCCAGGGGTTTTCAGAGGCTGTGAATCGCATGAGAGGAGACTGCCCATCCTCCCATGGCGCACCTGGTGGATTTGAACCAAGTGCCTTTGAGTTGGCAGTGCAACTCCTTACCACTAGACCACCAGACTTCCTACATAAACATACGTACATAAACACATTATATAAACTCCTTTCCATTGAGTTGGAACTGACTCATAGCTAGACTGTTTCCGAGGCTATAAATCATAGAGATTGCTCTCTCCCTCTCCCTTATTGCCGATCAAAAGGCAAAGCTGTTTTAGGTTGGCATCACAAGTCCCTATAAGACTAGGCCACCAGAACTCTCTATTTATATTTATATTTACATTTACATTTACATTTATATTTATTTCTATATGTGTGTGTGTATGCCTGTGTGTGTATATATACAGACATACCTGTGCTATTTGTACTTTTATTTAAAAACATTCCATATCTGTCCCGAGTTAGGTAGGTATATGTGATTCTGTCACAGTCTGAACAGGACCTACCAAATGTAGCTAGAGTTCTACTGCTGTGGACACCCCTGTCTACAGTCCTTTCCTTCTTACAAGCCCTGGAACCAGGCCCTGCTGGGTAGAGAAGGAACATTCTTGCTTGTAATTGGGCTTGCCCGCACTTAGAGGCCTGGGGCCCCTGCTGTATCATGAAGTTAGTCCTATTTATCAGTGTCTAGGTGACTGAGTATTTGAAGGAATATTATATTTTATGTTAGCTAAGTAGTATACTTTAAAATGCCAAAAATATTTTAGAGATAGCAATAGAAGTGGGCCTATTGTTTTTTGTTGTAGTTGTTGTTAAGTGCCGAGTGACAGGCGACTCATAGCGACCCTATGAAGGAGAGTCCTTGACGCTTTTAGATAATCAAAATTGGAATTTTTTTCATTGTTTAAAAGCCGCAGTTGAGATATCAATTAAGTGGTTTTGAGTGGGGTTTTATCATTTTGTTTAACAAAAACTACTTATGTGTTAATTGTTCTTAGTGAAGCTGCCTTATGCTTGTAGAAGTCTGTGGGAATTAGGTATTGAAGGTGTACATACACATATCCAGTGCTGATCCTAGAACCAGGGAGAATTGATTATGAGTAGTTGGATTCATGGCAGAAAGGAATTCATGAACGTAGTTAGTTGTGCTTGTTCTATAGAGTATTTTACAATAGCCTTGTTTGGTGATGTGTTTTTATTTGTCTTTTCCCCTCTACACTAAAGCAATAAGTAATCATTGAAGAAAATGCAGAAAAGCAAAGGGAGACTACTCAACCTCATTCTTGGACCTCCACTGTCAATAACCTGGGACACTGAATATGTTCCTTAGTTTAACTTTTAGAGTGAAAGTGGACCAGATGCAGAAAGTTGCTTTTTTTGATAGGGAAATGCAGATCAATACAAATTTTTTTTTTCATAAATGTCTCCGGTGCTTTTGGTGTGAGACCCACTGAAACCCCTGTGCACCCTTCTCCTCCAGCCTGCATTCCCCTCAATCACTGTTCTCAACCCTTTACAGACTCTCCTAGGAAAGAGGTGTACTTCATGGCAATTATTGACATCCTTACTCATTATGATGCAAAAAAGAAAGCTGCCCACGCTGCAAAAACCGTTAAGCATGGCGTAAGTATCGCACTGTTTCCTCTGCTCTCTGTGGGCCCTGGTGCATATGTAGTGCTTGGACCAGCGCAGGTTCTGCCTTTTTCTACAAGGTAGCACTACCATTCAGAGCCCTTTAGTAGCTGCCATTACCTGAGAGGTTGTATGTTGAGTGCAAGATGCAGAGCCAGCAAATGCTGCCCACTAATTCCTACTGTACAGCAGTCCCCTGTGTGACTGAGGTAAGCCACTGCACCGCAGCCTCAGCTCATCCTCTACATGCCAGGAGTATTAATAGACATATCCAGTGCTGGAATACTGTACAAGTTCTTTTTCTTCTGTTTTGGGGAAAAATGTGTAAAAAGGAAAGTGCTAAAGATAATTCCATATTTAAATAGTAAATGTTCAAGACTACAGTACCTGCTTCCAAATTTGCAATATTACTTTTCTTTCCATGTAGTGAATTGTACATTATTGTTATAAATTTTTTAATACATATATCAAAATTTAATGATACTGCTTCTTCTCCTTGATCATGTTTGTGCTGAATTCTTATAGGAGTCTCTGGGAAGCCCTGGTGACATAATGGGTTGAGAATTGGGCCATTAACTGAAAAGTTATCACTTTGAACCCACCAGACATTTAATGGAAGAAAGAGGAGGCAGTCTTAATTCCATCAAGATTAACAGCCTGTGGAAACCCAGTACAGGACTTCTACTCTGTTCTGTAGGGTAGTTCTAAGCTAGAATCAACTTGAAGGCCATGAATCTGGTTTGGTTTGAAGCGTCTCTGGGTAGCATAGACAGTTAAGCACTGGACTACTAATGGAAAGATCGGCAGTTAAAACACACCCACAGGCAACTTGAAAGACTTGTCTGCTATTAGCTTCTGAACGGTCATAGCCTTGAAAACCCAGGGGAACACAGTTCTACTCTGCAACATGTGGGTCACTGTGAAGTGAAGCAACTCCACAGCAGCAATTGTTGTTATTATTGGGTAAACACTAACTTGCTTAGTCCTACAACAAGATAATGGGGGAGTCTCTAGGATTATCCTCATCTGAGAGTTGAAAAAAACCTGAGGAAGCCCACTTAACTGGTTACGGTGAGTGGTGGAGATCCTCCCTACCCAGGTCCCCGCTGGCTGCCTGTTCCATGTTACCCATCCATTCTGTTGCTAACCTTCTGTTTGCAGCCCAACACTTAGCCTACTGTGCCATTCAGGCTGCTATTGTGACCGATTAGCCCTCCTAATTGAATGTAGTATTGAGCTGCTAGTAGGAGCCATTCTCTGCCATCAAGCTGTGGGCTCCTCTATAGTGGCCTCAGCAGGCCAGACATGAATATACTTTTCCTAGTGAACGTGTTATTGTCATCAAATCAAATCCAATGGAGACCTAGTCCATAGGGTTTTGTTCTCCCTTCATGACTTATAGCCTAAGGGAGCTTTGGGGGCCTAGTGGCAAGAAGCTGCACTGCAATCCCAGAAGTACACGGTTCGGCAATCTCCTTCTTTACCAGTCAGATCTGATTTGATGGTACACTCACAAAAAATAACATTTTTTAAATTTTTTTAAAAAAATTATAAAAAGATTTGGCGAGCTCTGGTGGCCTCGTGGCAAGGAGGTGTACTGCAATCTCAGAGGTGCACGGTTCAAATCCACCAGATGCTCTGCTGGAGAAGGAGGAACAATCTCCTCCTGTACCAGTCAGATCTGATTTGACGGTACATACACACACACACACACACAAAATAATAAAAATAAAATTAAAAGAATTATAAAAAGATTTATAGCCTCAGAAACATAATAGAGCAGTTCTCTGTCCTTTGAGAAGCTAGACCTTATGCGCAAGATGCCATAAGCTGAATTTGAACTACCAACTTTTTTTATTAATCATCTGTCACTTCTTTGTGCCGTAAAACTATGAGTTTCTAAAAACAGCACCTGGTGATTTAGTGAAAACCTGGTCTTGCCCTTTAGTAGCTCAAGAAACAGGCCTGTCACTCCCCCCCAGTCTGATGACAGTCTGTCTTTTAATGGTAATAATCCATTCCATAAACGTGCATGAGGCCAGGCCTCCTTGTTTGAGATCCAACAGTAAAGGGAACAGGGGACGCCCTGAGCTCTTCTGCTGAGGAAAGCCAGCACCCTCCCTTCATGGGGAAATGCAGCCTTCAGAGGTGCTTGTAAATCACCTGGTTGTGGAGTTGGGAGACAGCAGCTGGGGCAGCGCCATGTCTGCCGTGGGTCACTGTCACTGGAACTCTCTGCTGGCATTACTCATTTTTGAGCATTTATCCATGGACTTCTGTCTAAAGATTGAAAAATTACCACACATTGCCACTGAGTTGAACCTACTCATAGCTGACCTTCCAGTGGATTTTTAAGCCTATAAATCGCCTGGGAGGAGATTGCCCATCTTTCTCCCAAGAAGCCTTTGGTGGATTTAAACTACCAGAGAGACCGTGCCTTTGAGTTAGTAGCACAATTCCCCTCCGGACTGTGCCACCAGAGCTTGTTGTCTTAAGCTAAAAAGGTTTCATTAACAGAGTCCTTATGTCGTCATCATCATCTGAGCTTACCTGGAGCTAAAACATTTATGTTTATCTCATTCTAAAGATGTATCCTGTGTACCCACTTAAAAAGCAGAAATTTTATGTTGATGTCTAAATGTGGTTTCACTCATATTTCACAGTCTCACAGAAACATTCCAGATGCTGCAAATTTAGTTCTTTTAAATTGCAACAATCACAGTATATGCAATAATAGCATCTATTGTTCTTGGCATATTTTGTCTGCCTTCTTTTTTAGACACAAATTCCCAAGAATTTTCTGTTATTCCATCACAGTAGCTGGGTTTTAAAGGGAGAAGCTGCATAGAATTGAAAATTTATAACGTTAGATTTAGCTGCAGTTGGAAATACCTGTAGATACTGGGTAGTAATTTCTGGAAAGCATGAGCATTGTGTCAACATTTCTCTTTCTTCCCACCTTCCCAGGCTGGTGCCGAGATCTCAACAGTGAACCCAGAACAGTATTCAAAGCGCTTTTTGGACTTTATCGGCCACATCTTGACGTAACCTCCCAGGCTGCCTTGGACGGACATGCACTGTGGGAAGGACAGAGGTGGCTTCAGTGTAGGACAAGTGAAAACCAAACTCAGCGAAGCACTCATCTTGCAGGAAGCAAACCTCTCTGTTTACATCTTCAGGCCAAGATGACTGATTTGGGGGCTACTTGCTTTAACAGCTACCTGATATTTCCCAGCATACTTCTAGCTATTTCTGACTTTGTGTGTGTGTGTGTATGCATTAAAAAGAAAGAAAGAAACATTAACTAAAACAGAACTGCTCTGGTCAGAATGTGTTACAGCAGCTCTGACCGTAGCTGTAGCAGAATGAATGAGTGAATGAATGAGCACATGTGGAGGAGGAGATGCATGTCAGACCAGCCACGTTGGCATCCCACGATAAACTGTGGATCAGTTTATTTTTTTTTTAGCTGAAAGATGTGAGACAGTATTCGTAATAATAATGAAGATAATAATAACGATGATAATAATAATGATTAAAAAGGAAAAAAAACTTACTGCGAATGTTACACTTGTACCCCGCACGCTGACACTCCTTAATAGTTGTAACACGAGCCCGTTGGTACCAAATGGGGGGGTGCTGGCCTCCCCGGGTGCCCTGTTTCGGGGCTCTGCCTCTGCACAGCGCATCGGGACCCCCCAGCCCGGGTGCACCCACCCCTCCTCCAACAAAATGCTGATGCCCTACTGACTCTGTCTGTACGTTTTCACCTCAGTAACTTATGTCCAGGAAAACTGCTTCCATCTCTTTTCTTACCTGGAGCTTCTTCATTGTTACACTCTTATGTTTCAATATAGGAATTAATGCTACAAAATACACATAAAACTTACCTGGAAAGTGCATAGTTTTGGGCAATGGCATCTACATCCCCCCTCCACCACAGGAAGGTAAGCCAAGTGGGAGGACTCCCAGTTCTCCCGTCATCAAAAGAAAATCTGAAGTCTGAGATATTGCTGTGTGACCATTGTTCCAATAGTGGTGTTTTGTTACAAATTGCCCCTTTAAATGGAAACCCTCAGTTTTACTGTTTACATTATTAGGAAAACAGGGATATTTTTGAATCTAAAATCTAATGTATATCATGTGATTTTTGAAGTTTACATGTAAAGTCATTTTACAGACTAGGTGAAATAATGTATGTTTGTCCTATTTCAACATGTCCCATGCAGTCCTGTTTTTGAGTGAAAGTCTTATTCAAAGTACATGGTAGACTATATGTTACAATAAAGGGAAAAGAGTGGCTTTGCTTCCTCCGGATTTAATTTAGCAACTCTTACTATTTTTTTTTTTAATTTAACCCAAATTTGATTATGTAAATTCATTGCCCTAAAACTGTGCTGATTGTGTTTAATCAAGTTGCAAGTTTCCATTATCAATCATATATTTACCGCCTTTCCTGCATTTTCTGAAAAGCGTCAATCTTAACATACTAGAATTGCTTCAAGTAGGTTATCAACTTATACACTGTGCTAAAGCTGTGCCTTTGAAATTCTTTGTTTAAAACATGGGGTAATTTTTGTAGACAGTTTCAGAAAAGGAAAAAACAACCCATCCTTCAATAATTACTTTTAACTTAACAAATCCCACCTGACATAAGACATCTCCCGGGACCTGAACTTCAGTGATATTATGTCTGTGATTATGCACAATTTATGTGGGTTTACTTCAGAAGGGATGAATTGAAAATCACAGGACCTTTGGAAGCTAGCAGTAGCACTGTCTCTGTTACTACCAAATTAATTTGTATAGATCTGTTAGCCTCAACAAAATGATGTTAACACCACTGTAATACAGCTATACAACTCTGTATCTTATGTGTTTAAAAATAATTGATACTGGGATTTGATCTACTCCACCTCTCCATTAATTCCTGGCATCGACTCATTCCAAAGTTATCCTGTGGTTTATTTGGCCTAAAACTATAATAGAGAGATCCTGAAGGTACACATACATTATATGAATAATTCTTTCCTTTGTGGCCAATCTGTATGCTTTTTAGAAGTTTACAAAATGTGTTATTTTTGTCTATAACAGTCTCTGTCATTCATTTCTGTTGATAAACTGTTTATTTGGACAGAGTGAGGAAGTTTGCATTGTATCTCCTTGAGCTAAAAATACACTCCAGACATGAGCAGGGCTTTATAAAATAAAGCACTTTTATTGACTCACAACAAAGTGAATCCTTTGTTTCCTCTGTTTGAATTACGTTGTTCTCTGTTGCTCACAAATTTTAAGTCCTCTGTCCTAAAAGTGTCTTTAGTTAATCTTTAAAGCTATAAAAGTAGAACTGAATCTTTGCCCTTTCTGAGCTTCAGTTTTTGATAATATGTGTCTTTCTGTCTAGACATATTTTATTAGTAAATAATAGAAATTTCCATGACAAAATTGACTTACCGAAAGCAAGCAGAGAGGGGAGGGGAGTTCTCTTCAGTAATTCCCTTGGAAAGTATGTAGTTGGACTTTCAAGGGTTTTTCTGGTGGACCAGTCAGCAGGGAGTTGCACTGTCAACCCAAAGGCTAGAGATTCAAATCCACCAGCTAGCTGAGCCTCGGAAGAAAGATGATTCATCTCTTCCCATGTGTTTTAGAGCCTCTGAAAACCTGCTGATGAATTAACGGTGAGTCTGGCCAGACTCAACAGCAATGAGTTTTTCTGAGTATAGTTCTGTGTATCAGCATTATTTGATTCTATATTGGAATTTTATGATAGAATGCTTTTTCTATAGGATTTCATTGCCATTGATGGCAGGTTAGCAACTACAGTTCTGCTATAGCACTTGCTTTGAAAATGCATATTTGCTCTAATACAATGAGAATATGAGGGAGCACATTGAGCATAATACAATTTCTCATTTGATGATGTTCCATGTTGTTTGCAGGAAACAAACACAGAGAACCACCCAGCTGAACTATGCTGGGCAGCAATACATAAAGCACACACCTCCAACATCTAAGAGCTACTTCAGCTCTCCACCTGTACCAGCACCACACTCAGTCTTCGTCTAGAATTACAATTTTCCATCTTGATTTCATATAGATTTCGGCTACTTCCCAAGAACTTCAGAGGTGCAGCCCTCCCAAAGCACACCATCGCCAGTAAATTTAAGTTGTTTTTCAAGATAAAGTTTTCACATTTACTATGGTAAACAGGTATTTTTAAATTGTCAAGCCAAAACTATGTAATGGTTTTTATTATTATGTGCAATAGAAGCAGACTGAATTCATAGTTCGGTATTCAGAGGCTGTAAACTACACGGGAAGAGGTTGCTGATAGATTCAAACTGCCTGCCTTTAGCCTTATCACTAAGTCACTTTCTTATGGTTATGTTGTTATTAAGTGCTGTTGAGTTGAATATGACTCATAGCAGTCCTATGAATAACAGATCTGAACCCTTTCCTATCCTGCACCAGCCTTATCCTCCCCAGTTAGGTTCACTTGTTTATGTATTGCTAGTGACATTCATGGGGGTCATTCCCTAGACCCATTTTTCTCATAAGCCCCCTGGTTTTACTACATGATTTTTTAAAGGAAAGACCTTTTGGAACTTGTATGTCACATTATAGGAAAACTTAGTGAGTCAGGATTTTTAATTCTGTTTTGCTTGTGGAAAGTTGTAGTACAAACATTCATGTTCTCTTAATTTGTATTCTTTAATATCCTGAATATTATTTATAATTCATAAAAAAGGGAGCTCTGGTAGCTTAGTGGTAAAGGAGTTGGACCACCAACCCATAGGCATAGGATTCACATCCACAATTGCTCCGTGGGAGAAAGATAGGCAGTCTCCCATGCAGTTAACTAAATGCCCCTGAAAAACCCTCTGGAGGGTCAGCTATGAGTGGATTCTGGATCCACAGTACACAAAAAGAACAGCAATTCATAAAAACACATTAGTATAAAGCACTAATCCTCAGTGCAGTGTTGTGATGGTTAAGAGTCAAGATTAAGACATTAGGAGCTATTTGTAATATATGTACTGTGTAAAAGTATATAATAAAAAGAGAGCAAAGCCAGGAGGCTGAACATAGAATAACGCTTCAGAGTTCTTATCAGTGAGCTTTGAAGCCTTCAGCAATATTGATACAGCCTCTGTATAAAATATTAATGAGCACAAAATTAACAAACTGGGTACCTTATATGTGCATCCTACTTCCAGCAGCTCCCTTATCCTGGTCTCTTATCTATAGCTTTCAAATAGTGTTTTGTGGGGGTTTTTTACACTTTTTTGGGGGGGGGGAACATATTGGGGGTACAAGGAGGTGAGGGTTGGGGGCAGAAGGGTGAGGATGGGCAGGGATGCAGTTGCAGAGCTGCAGAAATTGGTTGATGGGGGGAGCAGGTGAAGGAAATGAAAATGATCCAGTGGGGACCAGATGCTACAGGAAAATGACAAGCATTTTCCAATGATAATTAAATCAACTGTCTTATTGATTTGGGAACTGGATGCCGACTCTCTGGCTTCTTCATGCTGAACAGGGGTGTTGACGTGAAGGGGGAAAGGGAGGACACTTGTATCATCTTACTGGTGAACTTGGGTTAAGGCTGCTTGCCTTCTTGTTCTGTTAGAAGATATTTTCCTGTCATTTGCTCCCCTCTGGACTGCAAAGTGTTTTCTCAGGTGGGTCCAGTGGGGATGGCTGGTTGAACCCAGATGCTCCATCCTCCTTTGCTTCTTTAGCTGGCAGTTGTATTTCCTTTTTGGCACTGGCACTGGGTTTGGGGTCAGGTCTGAAGTAAAACTCAGTGGTAAGGTTACCTATAGGAAAGGGAGCAAACCTAGAGAGAACAAACTTGTGAGTTACAAATAGAGGGGTTTTGGGGGTGTTGCTTTCAGGTTTACTGGGGGAGAGGGTGGCAGAAAGTAGCCTAGATAAATGCCTATGGTATCCAGAGAATTTTTTTTTTCCTACCCAGGGGTCAGATGGCACAATCTGGGAACTGAGGAGCTCACCCCGAGCCGAGGGCCGAAGACAGCCCGCCCCGGGCACTGTAATCTTAGAATGCACCAGATCAAAAACCTGTTACTTTGAAGCCCATCCCAACTCAGTGACCCTAAAGGACAGAGAACTGCCTTGTATGATTTCCAAGGCTGTAATTGCTACTGAAGCCGACTTCCATATCTTTATCCTATAGTTGTTAGTAGCCAAGCATGTAAAATTTGCACCACCAGGACTCCACAATATTTAAAGCCTAAAATCTTTTCCAGAAAGAGTACTTTTGAATGCTCATGTACAGGAGTCACCTGCATAGCCCTGTTCAGCCTCTAGTTGACCCTAGCTGATTATTACAAATTATTTAACCAGCTTAGCATATGGAAGAGATTCTTGCAATGAAGTAACCCATAAGACCAATGAAACATCTCTGGCAAAGTAGAATGAATAAGTTACCTAGAGTAATTCTTAAAAGTTCCTTCATTAGGGAGCTCTGGTGGCCTAGTGGCAGGAAGCTGCACTGTAATCCCAGAGGTATGTGGTTCGAATCCACCAGATGCCCTGTTGGAGAAGAAGGGGCAGTCTCCTCCTGTACCAGTTAGATTGGATTTGATGGTACACACACACACAAAATAATAAATTATTTTAAAAATTTTTTAAACAGTTCCTTCATAAGAAGAAAGTGAACCATATATTGGTACTTAACTGACCACCCTACCATGTTAGTCTTGATTTTGCAATTCTATAAAAAGCCTTTAAAAGGTACTAAATAGCATTCCTTGTAAATTTTTTCTCACTCTTGAACACTTGTGTTCAGTGCACTATCACAAGTAACTAAAAGAAACCAAACTTAAGCTCATGGCCAGTGAGTTAGACCCTCAGGCAAGTTCCATAGGTTGTAAATCGAGCGAGATTGCTCATCTCTCTCAAAGTAGCTGGTGGGTTTGAGTTAGCTGTAAAATCCACAGCCTTTGGATTAGCTGCAAAACTCCCTTTGTTTCACTTCCAGAGCTTCCTATTTCATTAGAGAAGGGACAAAACATGAGGCTTTGTCAGACACCACTTTGATAGATTATCTGTATTTTATAGACTATTAGACATGTTACTTGGAAGGGTTTACAGATCATCAAGCACACACATCCCCCAATTACAGAGCAAGGAAACACTGCATGGTTCAAAATCAGAAGTTATACGTCAGGGATGCATCCTATCTCCATAACTTTTCAATCTATCTGCAGCACAGATCATTCAGGAGGCTGGATTTTATGAAGTGGAGTGTAGCATCAGGATTGGAGGAAGACTCAACAACAACCTGCTCTATGCAGCTGGCACAACCTCGCTTGCTAAAACTGAGAAGGACCTGAAGTATTTGCTGCAGAAGGTCAAGGACTGTAGTCTTCAATGTGGATTGAAGCTCAAGAAAGTGAAGATTATCACCACTGGGCCAACTGGCAGTGTCATGATAGATGGATAAGAGACTGAGATTGTTAACAGCTTCAGCTTGCTTGGCTCTACAATCAACACTCTTGGTACTTGTAGCTAGGAAGTTAAAAGACGAATTGCATTGGGAAAATCTGCTGTCAGGGACCTTTCTAGAGTACTGAAGAGCAATAGTGTCAGTCTAGAAACTAAGGTGCACCTGATCCAAACCATGGTCTTCACAATTACTTAATATGCATCAGAGAGCTGGACAATGAATAAGGATGACAGAAGAAGAATCTATGCCTTTGAGTTGTGGTTCTGGAGAAGAGTCTTGAACATACCATGGACTGCAAAGAGCACAAACAAATCTGTCCTAGAGAGGATGAAACCAGGCTACTCCTTGGAGGCAACAATTTTGAAACTCTGTCTCACATACTTTGGGCACATGTCCAGGAGGGGCCAGTCCTTGGAAAAGGTCATCATGCTTAGAAGTGTGGAGGGACACTGCGTGAGAGGAAGTTCCCACATGAAATGGATTGACACAGTAACTGGAGTAATGAGGGTAGGTGTGTCAGAGACAGTGAGATTAGCTCAGAATAGAGTTCAGAGCTATTGTACATAGGGTCACTATGAGTTATAAGTGACTCAACAGCACTTAACACCAACAACAGGACATAGCCACACTCATTCATTTAGGTGTTGTAATAGTTATGACAGACATTATAGCCCATAAAGCCTGAAGCACTTGCTATCTAGTCCTTGATGGAAAGTTTTCTGACCCCGAGAGTAGAATTTTGTTTTAGTATCACAAATTTGTTACTGCAAAACTATGAGCTTAAAACTATAATCCTTGAAGTTTTTCCTTGCTTTGGTGCCATTAAAAAACAAACAAACCAGCTTTAAAAATACTTCAAGACTTGTTATAACTCTTGCTTCCCAAGTTGCTATAACTTAATATCACAAAGTGGATCACTTAAAGCAACTAAATTGATTCTCACAACTAGGCTGGGAAATCTGAAACAAAGGCACCAGGCAAGGAAGTTCCTGTCAGGTCTATGGGATTGTCTGTTTCATGACTCTGTCCTGGTTTCTGGTGGGTGCTGGCAAACCTCAGCATTCCTGAATTTATTGATCAGTCACTTCATTCTCTCTCTCTACCACATGGCATTCCTTCCTGTGTTTCCCTGTGTCCAAATTCACTTCATCTTATAAAAACGTCTTTCATTAGAGCCCATCTTAATACAGTAGGAATGAATTTTAACTTGATTACAACTGCAAAGACCCTGTTTCCAAACAAGGTCACATTCATAGGTTCCAGGGAATGAAGACATAGACATATCTTTTGGGAGGACATAATTCATCCTACAACCTTGGCCAACAAAATTTAACATTAATGTGGCATGCTTTAAGACTGCAAATACTGTGTATTTTAATGGAGTATTGTAATTTATCTTCCTCCACATAATTCTAGATTAGTTGAGATATGATTGCCAATGGGAAACCCATGTCATCTTCTCACTGTCATAAAGACATATACACAGTGGTTGCCAGATGTGTGATAGATTATAGGACCTCTTGGCTTTCAGATTTCCATGATAAGTTTGGGGTGGTTTATTTGCATTTTAATAATGATCCCTAAAGATTAGAAAGTCTTTAGGGTATGGTTCATCTTAATTCTTTGAATATAGTACTCTAACAAGCCTCTGTTTATACTCCCAATTCCCAAGCCAATAACAAAACTTCAAATTTTGGGATTATTTAATATTCACTTCACATTCATGCATTCCATAATAATGTAAAAAATAGGCTTTTCTCCTCTGCCAGTGTCATATACCTGTAATTGTTCACTGAGAACTTAAAATTCCCATCTGGAGACTATGAGGTTTCATGCATCCATTTATAAAAGTTACCACAATTTCATTATTTCCCTTGTGCTTTTATTCAAGTCGTCTGATGTTGTGGAGGGGTTTAATTTTGGTTTTTAGTAAATTAGCTATTCTTAGAAAAACTCAACTAATTACTGACCCTCCATTGGTTTCTAAGGCTACATAAGTCACACAAGAGGAGATTGCTCATCTTTCCTCCTTGGCATACACGTGGATTTGAAACTGCTGACTTTGGGGTCAGCAGTTAGCAGCATAACTTCCTAGGAGCTAAAATTGCCATTCTGTTGTTGTTGTTGTTGTTGTTGTTGTTGTTGTTGTTGTTGTTGTTGTTGTTAGGTGCCTGCTAGTAGCCAACTACTACTCATAGCAACCCCATGAACAACAGATCTGGACCTTGCCCTACCTGTACCATCCTCATCATCTCTCTTCTACATTGTTACAGGCATTGTGTCAAAACATCTTGTTGAGGGTCTTCCTCTCTTTGATCCTCCACCTTTCCCAAAATGATGTCTTTTCCCAAAGACTAGTCTCTCCTGACAACATGCCCCAAGTATGTGAGAAGTTTCACCATCCTTGCCTCTAAGGAACACCCTCGTTGCACTTTTTCTACTAGAGAATTGTTTGTCCTTTTTGTAGTCCATGGGATAATGCGAAACCATTCTAACACATCAGCTCAAAGGCATGAGTTTTTCTGTCATTCTTAATCATTTCTCCAACCATCAGTGGCATAGGAAGCAATTGGAAATACCATCTGTCACTGGAACTAGGCACACGTTGGTCTTAAAATTGATATCACTGATTTTTAATACCTTAGAGAAGTCTCTAAAGCAGAGTTTTCCAATGCAACATGTCTTGCTTCTTGACTGCGATTACCATGGATGTTGATTATGGACCATGTAAAATTAAATCTTTTAACAACGTCAGTCTTTCATACATCTATCATGATGTTGCCTATTAGTTCAGTGGTGAGGATTTCTATTTTGCTGATATTAAGATCTTGTGGTGGTTGTTATGTGCTGTTGAGTCGCTTGTGACTCATAGCGACCCTATGTACAACAGACCTAAACTCTGTACTGTCCTGTGCCAATCTTACTGTCTCCGACACACACATCCCAATTACCCCAGTCACCGAATCCATCCAGCTCCTAGAGGGCCTTCCCCTCCTGTGCCTGCCCTCCACCCTCCCAAGCATGATGTCCTTCTCCAAGGACCAGTCTCTCCTTAAAATATGACCAAAGTATGTCAGAGGAACCCTCAGAATCCTTGCCTCCAAGGAGCAGCCTGGTTTCACCCTGTCCAGGCTGAATCTGTTTGTTTTCCTAGCAGTCCATGGTACCCTCAACACTCTTCTCCAACACCAAAGCTCAAAGGCATCAATTATCCTTCTATCCTCCTGAGTCATTGTCCAACTCTCTGATGCATAATAAGTGATTGCAAAGACAATGGCCTGTATCAGATGCACCTTAGTCTCCAGAGAGACACCATTGCTCTTCAGCACTTTAGAGAGGTCCCTAACAGCAGACTTTCCCATCACAATACGTCTTAATTTCCTGGCTGCTGGTGCCAAGAGTGTTGATTGTGGAGCCAAGCAGACTAAAGCTGTGAACAATTTCAATCTCTTCAGCATCCATCCTGATGCTGCCAAATGACCCAGTGGTAAGAATCTTTGTCTTCTTGACACTGATCCTCAATCCATATTGGAGGCTGCAGTCCTTGACCCTCTGCAGCAAGCGCTTCAGGTCCTCCTCAGTTTCAGCAAGTAGGGTTGTGTCATCTGCAT
>NW_006399804.1:5466931-5478342 GCF_000299155.1 Elephantulus edwardii | reverse complement strand
ATATCCCTAGTACCATGACCCCTTCTAAACCCAGCCTGGACTTCTGGCAGTTCTCTGCTGATGTGCTGTTCCAGTCATTTTTGGATAATCTTCAGCAGAATCTTGCTTGTATGTGAGATCAATGACATTGTTCTATAGTTTTAAGAAATTAATTTTTTTAAATAAGTGCATCACATCTTCACTTTCTGCAAGCAAGGTTGTTACTTGAGTCTTTATCCTCTATTGATGCCAGATTCTTCTCCATATTTGGTTTTTGTGTACCACTGAGTTGGAACTAAGCCATAGCCAACCCTCTAGTGGGTTTTCAGAGGCAGTTAATAACACGGGAGGAGATTGCCTATCCTTCTACAGAGCAGCTGGTGGGCTTGAAATGTGTACCTTCAGGATTGGATGCAGCTTCTTGCCACTGATTTGGTCAGTCTTCAGATTGAATCTATATAGAGAAAGGATATTGCCTTGATGAATACCTTTCCTGATTTTAACCATACAATGTTTCTTTGTTGTATTCAGAAAACGGCTTATTGATCTATTTATAGATATCACATGAGCACAATTAAATGTTCTGTTATTCACATTCTTCTCCATGTTAGCTCTAATTTTTTTTATGTTCCACACAGTCAAATAACTTTTCATATTGAATAAAAGAAAAATTAACATTTTTTCTGGTATTCTCTGGGGCCAATCAAAATCCATCTGACATTAGCAATGAAATCTCTTCTACCATGGCCTCTTCTAAATCCATTTTTAATTTCTGGCAGTTTACTATCAAAGTACTGTTAAAGTCATTTGTTTAATAATCTTCAGCAAGATTTTACTTGCATGTGATATTAATGATATGTTGGATAATTTCCACCTTCTGTTGGATTATCTCTTTTTGTTGGGTAATCTTTTTTGAGCAAATATGTATCTCTTCCAGTCAGCTAAAATACCTGTCTTCCAGATTTCTTGGCATAGGCTGGTGAGCACATTCAGGGAAGTTTCTGTTTGTTCAAACATGTCAACTGATACCTGATAAGGAACTCATTTCTAAAATTTATAGAATACTCAACCACCTCAACAAGAAAAAGGTAAACAATCCACTTCCAAAATGGGCACAGGATATGAACAGACACTTCTCCAAAGAAGACATTCAGATGGCCAGCAAGCACATGAAGAAATGTTCAAAATCCCTATCTCTAAGAGAGATGCAAATCAAAACAACTATGAGATATCATCTCACCACAGTAAGAATAGCAAAATTTAACAGAACAGCAAGCAACAAATGCTGGTGAGGTAGTGGAGAAACTGGAACCCTTATTCAGTGTTGGTGGGAGTGTAAAATGATGCAACCACTATGGAAGGCTGTATTACGCTTTCTCAAAAGTTGTAAAAAAAAATAGTCATATAAATACATTGCATTTTTAACTATCCATTTCTATTTGTGTGATATAGTACTGTGAAATAAACACAAAAGATGCCATTTAAAAAAAATACAACATAAAGAATGTAACCTGTGAATATGAAATTATAGATAATATTTGTAAGAATCAAGAAGAAACTGGGGGAAATAAGTTTTAATGTTATTCACATAAACTTTCTTACTTATAAATAGAATAGAATACAATGTAATTTAAAATAAAATTCACATTAAACTGCAAAAAAAAAAAGTATAAATAGGTGCAACCACTGTGAAAGGTGGTGTGGTGCTTTCTCCAAAAGTTGCAAATAGAGATACCATTTGACCCAGCAATTCCAATACTGGGAATATACTCCAGAGAGACCATAACTGCCACCCAAGCAGATATACGCACACCCATGTTTATCGCAGCTTTGTTCACAATAGCAAGGAGTTTGAAACAACTTAAGTGCCCATCAATAAACGAATGGAGAAGCTGTGGTATATTCACACAATGGAATACTATGCTGCATTGAAAACAAGGAACTCGTGCAATATTATTCAAAATGGGTGACCCTAGAGGACATTATGCTGAACCGTTGTTGTTGTTGTTGTTGTTGTTATATGCCATCAAGTCGCTTATGACTCATAGCGAGCCTATGTACAAGAGCTCTAAACACTCTTCTATCCTGTGCCAACCTAGCCATCTCAAACGCACTTATTCCCACCTCTCCAGTCACAGAATCGATCCATCTTATCAAAGGTCTTCCTCTCCTTCACCGCCCCTCCACTCTGCCAAACATGATGTCCCTCTCCAAGGACCAGTCTCTCTTTGCAACATGCCAAAAATATGTCAGACGAAGCTTCAGAATCCTTGACTCCAGGGAACATTCTGGCTTCACCCTCTCCAGGACAAACCTGTTTGTTCTCCTAGCAGTCCATGGTATATTCAACACTCTTCTCCAGCACCACAGCTCAAAGGCATCAATTCTCTTTCTATCAACCCTATTCACTGTCCAACTCTCTGATGCATAGCATGTAACTGCGAAGACTATAGCCTGGATCAGGCGCACCTTAGTCTCCAGCCTGATGTCGTTGCTCTTCAGTACTCTTGGGAGGTCCCTCACAGCTGACTTTCCCAATGCAATTCGTCTCTTGATTTCCTGGCTGCTAGTACCAAGAGTGTTGACTGTGGAGTCAAGTAAACTAAAACTGTTACTTATCTCAATTTCTTCACCATCCATACTGATGCTGCCAATTGGCCCAGTGGTTAGAATCTTTGTTTTCTTGATGTTGAGCTTCAGTCCATATAGGAGGTTGTAGTCCTTGATCTTCTGCAGCAAGCGCTTCAGGTCCTCCTCAGTTTCAGCAAGCAGGGTTGTGTCATCTGCATAACGCAGGTTGTTGATGATTCTTCCACCAATCCTGATGCCACATTCCCCTTCGTATAGCCCAGCATCTTGGATGCTCTGTTCTGCATACAGATTGAAAAGGTATGGAGACAGAATACATCCCTGATGGACCGCCTTCTTTATTTTGAACCATGTAGTGTCTCCTTGCTCTGTTCTGACGACTGCCTCTTGGTCCAAGTGTAAGTTTTGCATTAGCACAATCAAATGTTCTGGGATTCCCATTCTTCTCAGAGTCAGCCACAGCTTATTGTGATCCACACAGTCAAAAGCCTTTGCATAGCCAATGAAGCACAGATAGACATTCTTCTGGTATTCTTTGCTTTCTGCTAAGATCCATCTAACATTAGCTATAATATCCCTGGTATCATGACCTCTTCTAAATCCAGCCTGCACATCTGGCAGTTCTCTGTTGACATATTGTTTCAAACGTTTTTAAATAATTTTCAGCAAAATCTTGCTTGCATGTGATATTAATAGTTTAATTTAACATTGTACTAAAGTTTTTAGCTAAGAAAATTAAATAAAACAGTCATGTTGGAAGGGAAGGGAGGAGAAATAAAGCACTCTCTAGTCACACATGTTATGTGTCATCGAGTCGCTTGTGACTCATAGCGACCCTATGCATGATAGCTCTGAAATCTGCTCTAACCTTACTGTCTCTGACACAGCTACCCCCATTGCCTCAGTCACTGAATCAATTCATCTCATCAAGGGTCTTCCCCTCCTGCGCCGTCCCTCCAACCTTCCAAGCATGACGTCCCTCTCCAAGAACTGGTCCCTCCTTGCAGCATGCCCAAAGTATGTCATAACATGATCTTATAAGTAGAAATTTCTGAGGAATCTTAAAAAAAGGTGCAAAAAGAAAACAAATCTATCCAAACTAACAAGTTCAGAAAAATGTCAGTATTCAATACACATATACACAAATTTGTTTCTTTTACTGTTCCTGCTCACAGCAGCCCGCCATCACGTTTCTGAGTGGTAAATCACAATGAGAGGAAGCTGTGCATCTTACTTCCTCAGACCAGCTGGTGGATTTGAACCACTAGAGACACCTGGCCTGTGAATTAGCATAGCAATTCTCTACAGGTTGTGCCATCAGCCCTCTCATGTGCTATACCAGCAATGAGCAATCCAATAATAAAAGCTAGAGAACAATTATATTTACAATAACATTAAAAAAGAATGACACATTTAGGAGTATATATTGTAAGTGCAAAACTCATACTGAAAACAACAAAACACTATTGAAAACAATTAAAGAATACCTAAATAAATCAAAAGGAGACCCTGGTGGCCTAGTGGGTAAAAGAGTTGTGCTGCCAACCCATAGACATTTGGTTGAACTCCACCAACTGCTCCTTGGGAGGAAAAAACGGGCAATGTTCTCTTCTGTAATTTATTCCTCTGAAAATCCACTGGAGGAGCGGTTGTCAGTTGGTTCCGACTGAGGGCATGTGACAACAATAACAAATAAATAAAAAGACATATTCATGGAAAACTTCATATTGTTAAGATGACGTATTACTGAAATTAATCTACAGATTTAATGCAATTGCTATTAAATTCCCTCTGCTACTTAACACAGCATCCACAGATTTCAGGAATTAAGATGTGGACATCTTTAACTCAAATTCATCACCCTCAAATTGGAACAGACTCAGGCTGACCTTCTCATGGGTTTTTTTGAGCCATAAGTTACACGGGAGGAGACTTCCCATCTTTTTCCCCAACGAGTCACTAATTGATTTGAACCACAAAAGAGAAGCCTTTAGGGTTAGCAGTGCAACTCGCTACACACTACACCACCAGAGCTCCCTTGTGGACATCTTTATTGTTGTTGTTGTTGTTGTTGTGTACCAGAGTCAGAACCAACCAATAACTGAACCTCCAGTGAATTTTCAGAGGCAGTAAGTCACACAGGAGAAGACTGTCCATCTTTCTCCCAAAGAACAGCCAGTGGATTAGAACTATGTACCTTTGGCCTCAAGGGCCAATTCCTTACCACTAAGCCAGCAGAACTCCCTGTGGACATCTATCTTTCACAACTATGAACAACTCTATTCCACAAATTTGGCAATTTAGGTATTGAAAGACATTAATGACCAAAACTCTTTCAAGAAGAAATAAACAATATGAAAGAATTTCTCTGTAAGAAATTAAAATAGCTTAAAACAGTGAAAAACAAAACAAAAAACTTCCAGCCCCAAATGGCGTCGCTGTAAAGTTCTACAAAACAGTTAAGGAAAAAAATTAATACCAAGTATAAACCAACACTTCTAAAATACAGAAGTGGAAAGAGAGACTTTTTACAATTCAAATGATGAGGTCATCATTATCCCCAATACAAAACAGATAAAGACATTACAATGAAAAAATTCTACAGACTAATATGCATCATGAACATAGCCACAAAATTCCCAACAAAATGACAGTAAATCAAATTCAGGATTACACAAAAATACACCATGACCAAGTGAAACTTATCCTAAGTAAGCAAATGTGGTTTAATATTAAAAAATCTATCCACATAATTCACCATAACAATAATGTAGAGGAGAAAAATCATGTAATCATCTCAATATACACGGAAAAAAGCAACACAATTTAATAACCACTCAGAATTTTTTGAAAAATAAAATTAGCAAACCAGAGAACTTCTTCACCCTGATCAAAGACACCAGTGTAAAAACTTATAGCCAATATCAGTCTTAATGGTAAAAGATTGATTTCTTTACCCTGAAAACAACACAAAAACAGCCATATTTCTGCCACTCTTCAACTTTATAATACAAAGCTCTAAATAGTATAATAAGGCATAAAAAAATAAAAAGCAAATAATTTCAAAAAGAAAAACTAAAAACTGTCTCTATTCACAAACAGCATTATGTACGTAGAGAATATAAACAGATTTACAAAACAACTACTAAAATTAATAAATGAGAATATCAACTGTTGTATAATGCAAGGTACTTCCATAAGAGCAATTAGGGAGGTCTATGTACTTACTCATTGCTGTTGAGTCATTTTCAGATCACAGCTGACACCCTATTGGGTTTTCGAGCCCTGGCTGGAGACTGTCCATCTTTCTCCTAAGGAGCAATGAAAAATTAAAAAATTAGACTCGAAAAGTACCAAAACACTATTAATAACTACTAACATTATCTATCAAAATATGTATAAGATTGTTGTGCTCAGAATTACAAAATACTGGTGGGGTGGGGAATAAATCCAAGATTTTAAAAAAATGAAAAGATATACCAAGTTTATGTACTGAAACCCTCAATATTATTTAGATGCCTCCCTTGGTTGACCTATAGATTCAATACAATTCCAGTCAAAAAACTCAGGACTTCTTTAGAAATCAACAAGTATATTCTAAAGTCTATATGGAAAATCCAATGAATTAAAATAGACAAAACAGTTATGAAAAAAAGTTAGAGAACTTTATACTACCTAATCTTAAAATGTACTACAGAGTACAATATTGAGAAAGAATAAAGTTCAGAAATACATAAACACACATAGATTCAACAAGGTTTTCACAAAAAGGAAATCTTGAAAAGTATATGAGAGTGCGATAATAAAAGAGAAGACTTAGATTCTGTTCTTAGAATCTTAAGCAAATTATTTGCAAACACCAATCTTTTTATTATTATCACAATATTCCACACTCATAAGTAATATTTGGAACCTTTGACCTATAAAATTTAGCTCCTCTCTCAGGGTTTCAGAGTCATGGAATTTCTCCTTCCTATGGGAGTTGTGCCTCTGCTCACAGTTGCCCCTTCTCACAAAAGATGCCTCTCAGTGGTAGGCACACTCAGCTACAGCTCGCCAACAACTGGAACAATCACCACCAAACTGGAGTTTTAGGTCAAATCACACTTTTCAAAGATGCTTTCCTAAATTCTATAGCTCCTGCTGAACTCTTCTTGCTCTAAACTGTTGTACATTGAGTAGGAATTTCCTTGTTTAACATATTCCTTTCATATACTGCTTTTAGTTTTCCAAATGGAGGGTAAACTCTTGTCTCTAAGGCCATTGTTCATACATCCGCTTAACGGACCTCTTTTAATTGCCAAATGAATGGATGACTATCTCCTTCAATAAAATGACCAACAGGGTGTGTTTCAAGTGCTATTTCAAACATTTTGCATAGAATATGTACAAGTATGTACATTTTGCATAGTCTATGTACAAGTTTCTTGTGAGCACAATGAAGTGTTATGGGATTCTCATTCTTCTCAATATTATCCATAATTCATTATGATCCACATAAGCAAATGCCTTTGTATAGTCAATAAGCACAAATAAACATCTTTCTGTATTCTCTGCTCTCAGCCAATATCCATCTGACATCAGCATTGGTATCCCTCTTGCCATGGTCTCTTGAATGCAGCTTGACTTTCTAGCAGTTCCCATCTCAGAATTAGATTATATTTAAACATGTAAAAGTGTCTAATTAGTTGAGTTAATTTGAAAATGCTAATTCTTCAATAGTCTATGAACTTGTTCATATACAAGTACATAAGAATATTACTTATGAGTATGGAATATTGTTATAATAATCAAACTTACTTAATTCTTCAAACAACACTATGAGGTGGTGTTGTTGACATTTCTGACTCATAGCGACCCTATGTACAACAGCCCTAAACTCTGCTCTATCCTGTGCCAATCACCTGTCTCTGACACTCCCATCCCAATTATCCCAGTCACTGAATCAATCCACCTCATAGAGGGCCTTCCTCTCCTGCGCTGTCCCTCCACCCTCCCAAGCATGATGTCCCTCTCTAAGGACCAGTCTCTCCTCACAACATATCCAAAGTATGTTAGACGGAGCCTCAGAATCCTTGCCTTCAAGGCGCCACCCAGTTTAACCCTTTCCAGGATGAATCTGTTTGTTTTCCTAGCAGTCCATGGTATTCTTAATACTCTTCTCCAGTACCACAGCTCAAAGGCATCAATTCTCCTTCTATCCTCCTTGGTCATTGTCCAACTCTCTGATGCATAACAAGTAATTGCGAAGACCATGGCCTGTATCAGATGCACCTTAGTCTCCAAAGAGACACCATTGCTCTTCAGTACTTTGGAGAGGTCCCTAACAGCAGACTTTCCCATTGCGAAAGTGCCAATTAAGAGAAAAAGAGTAGTAGAATTGATTAACAAAAACACACACCAAAACCCATCTATATATTGCCTACAAGAGATACATTTAAAAAATATAGAAAGATGGGCTAAAAAGCAAAGCCTGGAAAAAAGTATACCAAACTAATGGAGTGGCAATACTAATCTCTGATAAAATAGATTCAGAATGAAAACTACCATAAAAGATAAGGAAGGGCATTATAAACTGATTAAAGGCATAATAGATCAGGAATACATAACCTTGGTAAACATTTAGGCACCAAATGATAGACCTTCCAAACACATAAAACAATGGTTAATAGAATTGAGGAAAGAAATAGACAACATAACAAAAGGGGTAAGAAACTTCAACACACCATTATCACCAAAAGATAACAGAAACTTAACAAAGATGCAGAAGATTTAAACTATAGAATCAGCAAACTTGGCCATGTGGATATTGGGTACTGCACCCAACTAAAACTTAATTTTCTTCTCAGGTACATGGTACATTCTCCAGAATTGATCACATATTAGGACACAAAGCATGTCTCAACAACTTAAAAAACATTGAAATAGTACAAAATATTTTCTCAGACCACAGTGCCATAAACCTAGAAATTAACCACAGGAAGGTAAAGCTTACAAAACCACTGATGTGGAAACTAAATAACTCTCTGCTAGAACGTGACTGGGATATAAAAGAAATAAAATTATTTAAAAAATGAAATTTATCAATTCCTTTAAACACATGAGAATGAAAATAGAACATACAAAATTTCTGGGATGCAGCTAAGGCAGTCATCAGGGAGCTGTTCACAGTAATAGGCACACACATAAAAAAGGGAGAAAGAAGAAAAATCAAAGATTTCTGGGATGCAGCTAAGGCAGTCATCAGGGAGCTGTTCACAGTAATAGGCACACACATAAAAAAGGGAGAAAGAAGAAAAATCAAAGATCTAACTCAACATCTTCATCAAATAGAAAAAGAACAACATAATCCTACAACTTCTAGAAGAAAGAAAATTATGAAGACAAGAGCTGAAATCAATGAAATAGAAAAGAGAAAAAAACTGAAACCATCAATAAGACCAGGAGCTACATTTTCAAAAGGGTCAATAAAATTGACAAAGCACTGGCAAACTTAACGAAAGAAGAGAAATAAAAAAGAAAAGACATAGATAACTGGATTGAGAAATTATATAGATGACATCACGATAGAACCAGATGAAATTAATACTATCAGAATACTGTGAAAAGCTATAAATATGATAGATTTGAAAACCTAGAGGAAATGTACAAACTCTTTGAAACTCGTGACCTACCCAGATTGACACAGACAGATATAGAACACTTGAATAGATCCATCACAAAAGAAGAAATTGAACAGGTCATAAAAAGACTTCACCATAAGAAAATTCTTGAGCCAGATGGATTCACACTGAATTCTACCAAACGTTCAGAGATTTATCACCAATGCTACTTAAAGTATTAAAAAAAAATAGAAAAATAACAAACACTCCTAGAGTCAGTCTATGAAGCAAACATAATCCTAATCCTAAACCAAGCAAAGATATTACCAAGAAAGAAAACATCTCTCCTGAAGAAAGATGCTAAAATCCTTAACAAAATCCTAACAGATTCCAAAAGCACATCAAAACAATTTTTTACCAATTATCATGACCAAGTGAAATTCATGACAGGTATGCAAGGATGGTTCAACATAAGAAAAACAATCAACATAATTCACCACATTAACAAAGCAAATAACCAGAACCATATAATCTTAGCAATCGATTCAGTAAAGGCATTTATCAAAATCCAACACCCCTTCCTGATAAAAATACTCAGCAAAAATGGAATAGAAGGGAATTTCCTCAACATAGTGAGAAGTATAGATGCAAAACCAAGAGTCAATATAATTATCAATGAAGAAAGACTAACAGCATTTTCCTTGCAAAAGGGACCAGACAAGGCTGTCCATTGTCACCACTTCTATTCAATATTGTGTGTATAGAGTACTTGCTAGAGCAATACAAAAGAAGTAAATAAAGGTATGGAGATCAGATAAGAGATAGTGAAACTGTCACTATATGCAGATGATATGATAGTGTACACAAAAAACTCAGAAGACTTAACAAAAATGCTGCTAAAATTAGTAGACCAGTTTAGTAAAGTGGAACATCAATATAAAAAATATTAGTGGGTTTCCTCCACAGTAACAAAGAAAACTCAGAGAAGGAAACCAAGAAAGCAATACCATTTACAATAGGCAACCACAAGTTGAGATACTTGGGAGAGAACCTCACTAGAGACACAAAAGACCTGTACAAGGAAAACTATAGAACAATTCCATGAGACACAATAAAAGACCTAAATAATGGGAAAATGTTCCCTGTTTATGGATAGGAAGACTCAATATCATGAAAATGACAATCCTACCAAAACAATCTGTATGTTCAACAGAATCCCAATCCAGACACCAAATTTCTTTTTCAAGGAGATTGAAAGGGAAATTATAAAATTTATTTGACGAGGACAGAGATCCCAAAAAGCAAAGCATTTCTGAAAAACAAAAATTAAGTGTGAAGCATAGCACTGCCTGACCTCAAAACCTACTACACAGCAGTAGTAACCAAAACAGCATGAGACTGGTACCAATGAGAGGCATATAGACCAAATGGAAAAGAATTGAGAACCCAGAAATAGATGCAGCTTATCTATGGTTAACTGATATTCAACAAGGAAATAAAAACTATCAAAAGGGGAAATGACAACCTCTTCAACAAATGGTGCTGGCAAAACCGGCCTGCTACCTGAAGAAATTTGAAAGATGATCCATATCACATCCCATACTCAAAAATCAACTCAAGGTTGATCAGAGACATGAGAGTATAGGACAAAAGTGTAAAGTTCATCAAAGACAAACTGGGATCAAACTTAGATGCCCTAGCCTATGGTATAAAAAGACTGCCAAATACAAAAATGCACAATCTGAAGAAGTTAAAAATTATATATGGGACCTTCTAAGACTAAATATCTGTGTGAATCAAAAACTTTCCAACAGGGTAAAAAGAAAACCTACTAACTGGGAAAAATATTTGCAATACCATCTCAGACAAGGATCACATATTAAAAGTTTATAGAATCCTACAGGGCCTCCACAAGAAAAAGACTGATAATAGCACTATTACAAAATGGACAAGAAACATGGAAAGAATTTTCACAGAGGAAGATATTCAGATGCCAAACAGACACATGAAGAAACGCTAAAGGAACTCAGTCTCATAAAGACAAATACTATATAGGATCATTACTGTAGAGCAAGTAAGAAGATCCAAGTGAGGAGGACTTAAATACAGGATCACACAATTTGGGGGGTGGGGGGTTATTGTTGTTGTTATGTGTTTCCGACTCATAGCGACCCTATGCACAACAGCCCTAAACCGTGCTCTATCCTGCGCCAACCGCACCGCCTCTGACACACCCATCCC
>NW_006399804.1:5416361-5462991 GCF_000299155.1 Elephantulus edwardii | reverse complement strand
ACAGCAGACTTTCCCATGGCAATGCACCTTTTAATTTCCTTGCTACTGGTGCCAAGAGTGTTGACTGTGGAGCCAAGCAAACTAAAGCTGTGTATAATCTCAATCTCTTCACCATCCATCCTGATGCTGCCAATTGGTCCAGTGGTGTGAATCTTTGTCTTCTTGACATTGAGCCTCAATCCACATTAGAATATACTGAGAAAATTAGGAATTAAACAGAAACAGAGACTTATACACCAATGTTATTCACCATCACAAGAACATGGAAACAGCCCAAATATCCATCCACAACTGAACGGATTGAGAAAGCATGGTACATTCATATGATGGACTACTACTACGCAGCATGCAGGAACAATGATTTTGAAAATTACTACCTAACTTGGGAGGAAGCGGAGATCATTATGCTAAGTTCAACTAACTCAGTCCCATAGAATAAATACTGTATAAGACCATTACCAGAGATAGAAAAATAACTAGTAAAATATATATGAGGATCCAAGGAGGG
The DNA here is from genome assembly GCF_000299155.1 of Elephantulus edwardii. NCBI lineage: Eukaryota > Metazoa > Chordata > Mammalia > Macroscelidea > Macroscelididae > Elephantulus > Elephantulus edwardii. Next base: position 5,462,483 of record NW_006399804.1, on the reverse strand, counting down.
AAGGGTAAGAGCAAAGGGGTGAGGATGGGTGGGGGTGGGGTGGGGACTGTTAATCATAGGATCACACAATTTGGTGGGTGGAGGGAGGGGTAGGTAAAGGAAATGGGAAAGTTACAGTGTAAAGAAGAATGTATGTGAACTTTGTAAGTAAACCAGGATAAAATAAAATTTTTACTTTAATAAATAAATTTTTTTAAAAATTAAAAGGACTGACACAGAGGCTATAACAATGGGCTGGAGCAATTGCGAGGATCACACAGGAGAGGGCACGGTTCAGATATGTTATAAGCTAACAAGTTGAAGTTGACTAAACAGTACCTAACAATTTTGAGATAATTCATATATTATCTGTTGTTGTGTGCCATCAAGTCACTTGTGACTCATAGTGACAACAGCTCTGAACCTTGCTCTGTCTTGCAACTTTATTGTCTCTGACACACCTACCCTCATTACCCCAGTCACCAAGTTAATCCGTCTCACCCAGGATCATCTTCTCTTGCACTGTCCCTTCACCCTTCCAAACATGATGTCCCTCTCTAAGGACTGGTCCCCCCTTGCAACATGCCCAAATATTATTTACATACAAGAAAATGTGATTTATACTCTCAAAGAGATCACAGTAGAAAATCCTGAATAAAGTGAGGGATAACGTGGAATAAAACTCAAACATAAAGGCCAGGCTTCCTGGTTTGACAGGACTAACCTGACCTCAGTGCTCAACTTTCAACCAAAATACAAGCAGTTCTATGAACTGAACAATAACACCAAGGAAGCACTCACTCCTTAGAATAATTAACTAAACAAGTTCAAAAGAGCCACATTTGCCCAAAGAGGACATCATCAAGGCAGGAAGGGAAAGGATAGAAGGGTTAAAGGAGACAAGCATCATAAGGAGTAAGAAAAATGAGCTTACATTGTGATATTGTGGCTAAGGTTAACAACTAAATATGTATGAATGCTTGAAAGGAAAAAATATGCTTTTACAACTTTTACTGTATTAAAATAGACAAAAAAACAACTTCCCATGATATTTATTGCCTCAGAAGAAAAAAGAAAAAACAATAAGAAGCAATTTTCCATAGACAGCTAGCTGGTAAAGGGAGAAACCAAAACTGGAGTTTGAGTCTTGGCTCTTCTGGAGAGGACACACATTTACCTCAGCCTGGGTCCCTGAGAGCAAACTCTCAGGGCAGAGTGTCATGTATATCGACAGCTGTCCATTTTCATATCTTTCTCCTGTAAAGGCCTCCTAAATCCTGGCCTCTCCCAATGCCAACTAGTGAAGGGAAAAGTATGTCCAGGAAAAACATTGCTACATCAGAAGCAATTTTGAAACTGGGAGTGAGTCCAGCTTCTGGGTAAGAAATTATTAATTCAGCTTTAAAAACTCTTAGCACTGGTGTTTCAGAGGAGGGTGAAATTCAGGGTTATTACTATCACAGGAAAAGCAATTTAGAAATCTAGAAACCATTATGATCAATAGCTATACAATTTAAAAATGAAATTCCATCTTACCCTCTTTTTGCCATTCTATATTACACAGGACCTTTTAAGGCAAGTGAAAATGTGCCCTGTTGTTCTTTCAAGGACCATAAATTCATTATAGCAGTGTTATTTCCTTGGCATTTCTCATCATGGTTGCTTTGAGTGGTTAGCACCATGAAAGTGAGTTAAGCAGACTTCCCAGTAGGAATTTACAATTCCAGAGAAGCCATACAGTGAATCAGACATTGAAAACCCTGTGGATCATGGTTCTACCCTGATACACAGTCTCCAAGTTTTGGAGGCAACTCCCAACAACTGTTTTAATTGGTGATGGTTTTGTTTTAAGGGGGCCACCAGGAGCCTCCAAGGTAGGGAGAGACCCCTGGGCTGCCCACTTCTGCCTTCTACTAAAGTGCACAGATAGTTAAGCTTTCTTGGTTGATGGCTTTAGTCCTCCAGCCACTTGGGCTCTTTAGGAGAAAAGCCCTGGGGATAAACTACCATAAAGATTAAGCCAAAACCCAGTTCCATTGCTGTGGAATCAGTTCTGATTCACAGCCATTCTGTCTGTCCCATAGGTTTTGTGAGATTGTTATCTTTATGGCAAACCGCCTACCACACCTTTCTTCCTCAGAGCATCTGGTGGGTTTGGACCACAAACTGTCAAGATTGCAGCTTTGGAAACCTATGGAGCAATTCCAGGGAGCTCTGTCTGGTAAGGAGTTACATTGGCAACTCCAAGTTATGCAGTTCAAATCCACCAGCTGCTCCATAGGAATTTCCTCCCCTGTGACCTGAAAACTCACGGGAGGGTCAGCTATGGGTTGGTTCCAACTTGAACAGTACACAACAAGGGAGCAGGAATACTTTCTTATGAGCTGGAATCTAGTACACAGCACACAAGAACACCAAAACTCCACCCTCAACACCACCTCCAAGTGGGATGTGGGCAGCTTTTCAACTGCCTGGTTAAAGGCCCCTCTTCCACCCCACATGGGTGGAGTGATCAAGTGTTTAAGTGTCAAAAAGGCACATAAGGAAAACAGAGGGAGTTGGGCTGCCCACACAGCAGTCCCCAGTACAGTTAATCCTCCTTTCTTGTGGTGGCTGTGCTCCTGGAAACTACCGCCTTTGTATTAAGCAGATGGGTTAATGAGTGGTAGTTTTTAATGGCCCATTATTTTTACTTGTGGGTTCTCCCTGAGTTGAATGCTCACTTCCACATTTTCAGCATCCCAGAAGAGATTTCATAAATCTGGTTAACACTTAGGCAGTGTGGCAGGCTGGACCTTCCCAGGCTGGATTTAATCACAGGGGCTGAGGATAGTGGCATGTGGATCCCACCTCCTCGTCATTCTTTGAGAGAAAATCCATCAGCACATACACCTTCACTTGGTAAAAGTAGGATGCTGAAACTGTTTTCTTTTTCTCTCTCCCCCCATTTTTCTTTTTTGTTTCCTCACTTATAGTCATTAATTTGTTATTGCCCAACCAGAATGTTTACAGAGTAAAACAAATCGGAACATGTGAATCAGATGTCAACAACAGCTCTAACAGTCCAGAAAGAAAGTGTGGCAGTGAACAGGCTAGGCCACCCAGGCTGCCAGACCAGGGGTCCCAGATGCCCATAAAACCAGGCTCACAGAGAGGACATGCTGTCAAGAAGCAAAATCTCTAGATGAATGGAAAAGGCCGAAAGGATTTGATTATATAGAGTTTACATCGTATGTAAAAAGCTCTCAACCAATAAACTTTTATTGAGTGCCTACTATGTTGCATTAGCTTCCTAGGGCTGCCATAACAAAATAAATACCAACAGACTTGAGTGGCTTGAAACAACAGAAATGTATGCTCTCAGAGTTCTGGAAGCCAGAAGTCTGTAATCAAGGTGTCATCAGCAGGGCTTGTTCTCTCTAAAAGCTCCAGGCAAGGACCTGTTCTGTTTCTTTTTCCTAGTTTCTAATGTTGCCTTGGTTAATAGACACATCATTTTGATCTCTACTGTCTTCTTCTTCCGTCTCTTCTGGTGACACAATTGTTAAGTGATCAGATACTAACAGAAAGGGTATCTTCACAGAGAAAGATCCAATGATTAGCTCTCATAAATTGGCTCTTCAGGAGAAAAATAGGCAAACTCCACTCTTGGAATTTTCAGCCTCCCAAAACCTGCAGGAAGGTCTGCTATGAATCGGTTCCAACTGGACAACAGTAAGATGATGATAATGATTTAATTTATTGGCAAAATACTTATAGGTCCCACACAGTGAAGATATAAAGAGATCAATTACACCAACCAGACAAGACCACATTGTATCCTAGATAAAGCCACCTATTTTCAAGCAGTTGTAAAATGTAACAAGAATGAGGAGGTTCCTTATAGAACTGGTGGAACCACTTTAAGGAGCCCAGGCTCTAAGGGAAAGGAAGAAGAAACCCTGAGTAAGGAGCTCTAATAAATTCTTGACCCCACATCCAAACACAAAAGAGAATTTTTTCTCAGTCAATTGAAAGAGACATTCCCCACCAGCAGTGACATAAAACAGCTTAGTAGTGCCTTATATACATGCAATTCTGACAGTCTTTCTATTGAAATTAGAATTTTATCTGAGGATCACTTAACAAAGTATTAAATACTTTCAACCATCTTATTTTTCTTCATCAACCTAACATCTAGCCATTCAACATCGTCCTGTATCTTTTTAAAATATATGCAGATCCTCTGTTGAAATATTCTTTAGAGAATCTATGATGCAGCTCAGAGGAGGGAAGTGGGGAGGAAAAAATCTTCGTTTAAATAGGAATTCAAGGCTAACATGTTAAAGGGTGTGTTCTCCTTTTTGAGGGGGGTATCAAGCAGAGTCATTCTCTATTTCTTTGATGTTGTAAATAAGTGACCCTTAGATGTTTAACTAAATTAAGAATTAAATAATGAAAACTTCCCAAAAATGTTTTTGAAGAGCAAAGAAGATGTTCAGAAAGCATTAAGGGGGTGTGGGTGGGGGAGAATGTGTAGGTCTGGTCCAAGTAGCATTACAGTCAAGAACACAAAGAAAAACTCAAACTACACGAATTCCAACACTTCAGTTTTTTGTTTGTGCCTTAAATCAGCTGGATTCTTCTCTCTATCCAGTGATTTGCTTTTCCACACAGCTTCAAACAGCCCACTTAGAAGAATCTCATGTAGCAAAGGTCAAAACTCATCAACAGAATGGTCAAACAAAGGTCAGCATGGGGGGATCCTACTGCAAAAATTTTCTTCTCAGAATTTCAAGTGTAAATTAGCAACTAGCAAGTTTTGTATTCTAAAATTAGGCTGAAAATGTAAATAAGATAAAGTCCTACTTACCAAGAGCCAAAGTTATCTGGAAACAAGTGTTCCCAGAATGCTTTTGTTGAACTGTGCAATGATGAATGATACTCAGCCAGGCATTGCAATGTCCTAAAGGGTTTTATGACTCACCAAAGAATAAAATAAATCATGCTCGGATTGATCTGTACTGTTTGAATGTTATTAAGGCCTTTGAACACTTTTTTAAAAAATTAAGTTACTTGGTTAGGGCATATTACTCAACTTATTATCAGCCCTCATTTTTCAGTGTTTTCGGGAGTGTATCTACAAAACAAAAAATCATGAATAGGCCTTTCCCTGGGATCACGAAACCTTTCATTTGATTTGTTCAGCCATCTCAACAGTCTTTTTGATGCCTGTATTGGCACAATGCTTGCAACTCTTCTTAGTATCTTCCTTGACCTGTCTCTCTTTTGCTCCCACTTTGTTCTAATCATCTTCTCATAAGTTTATTTGTGACAAATTGTGAAATAAAGACACACCCTGTTCCTCCAAATTTCTCAGAAGTATGCAAATTTAGCATTGAATGCTGAGAGCTGAGATGTCCTCAATGCACAACTTTCTGTGAGAAATATCAGAGACTTTCCTGAAACAAAGTACTCATTTATGCCCTGTTTCTAAAGCATCATGCTTAATGGTGATTTCATGCTGGGAACCAAAGACAGACATCACCTCATTTGACTGTCATGTGAGCTGCCCTGCTCACTCTGCAGTCGACATACCTCTTCTGACCAGCTCTGCCTAGATGTTAGAACATATCAGGGGCTTTTTCAAAACTAAGTTTAACAAAGAATCTCACTTCCCCCTTCCTTATCCCACAAATTAAACAAACAATATCATTCATTATGCACAAAATTGGAAATAATAGGATTACATTCCTGGTTAAGTACAATTAAATACTTAATTATTTTAACCCTAAGGGAGCTCTGGTGGCCTAGTTAGTGGTAAGAAACTGAGTTGCAATGACAAAGGCACATGGTTTGAATCTACTAGATGTTCCACAGGAGGATGGACAATCTCCTCTCATATAATTTACTGTCTCTGAAAACCCACTGAAGGGTGAATTCCAACTAGGTGGTACACAATAACAAGAAAGATGCAAAACCCAATTAAAGGTTTCTTACATATAGAACAATATTTTAACAAGATGATGATGTCTTATCTCCTTTTGTCTTATTGCTTTTTTAAGCTTAAAAATTGCTATTTAATGGCAATTGGTCAGTTAACCTGTATAAAGGTTCACACATTAAAAACATGTCTTTATTTTTTTTTCTCTTATTTTTAAATGAAATGTGTCCAGAGTCTCTTAAGGTGCTTTCATCCTTTCAAGGATATATTTTTTCCTTTGAAATTCCAGCTTCACAAAAAATAAACCTACATTCATCTCTGCTTGCTTTGTCAAAGACTATAAGTTACATGTCAGTACATGCTATCTTTGCTTTGTGTCTTTAAGGTAGGCAGTCTGTCTCCTTTTCCCCCAATACTTAGTACCTGTTGACTTGGAAAAATAAATATAGAGGATTTTTTAGTTTTTAAAAATCATTACCAGGATAACATATAACATCACATTTGCCAACTTTACATCTATGAGGTGTATCATTTAGTGACATCAATTACATGAATTATGCTGTTTCAATCATCGCCCATAACAGTTGCCAAATAGATCAAATTGTTTTAAGCACTTTCAAAATGCAAGGTGTGAAAAAAATAATTAAGGTGTGTTATCACTGGACAAATAAATGATAATGAGTATGGAAAGAGCAATTAAATTATTGTTACACCCACGACCCCACCATGAGAGAAATTGTGCTTGACTTTATGCTTCAGGCTTGAGGAGGTAAGAGGTGAGCATTTTCCTTGGAAAATTTTACCAGCTTGCCAGGAAAACCACCTTCTCATATTTTCTGCATTTGGCCACAACGGGACAGTTTTACCAATAAACAGTAAGTTTTAATTCCATTTTGCAGTGATTTTAGCCGAAGTGCCTGTCTCAGAATCTGGCCTCTTCTATGGCATTGGAGGCTTCAAATAATATGAAAAGGGTCCTGTGGGAGGATCTGATACCATTATTATTATTTTCAGATCACTTCTGACTTATATGTGAAACTCTTAATAAAACCTTATAACACTTGTGAGAGAGGGGGCTTCTCCTGATTTCTGAACAGGACAAATGAGGTACACAAAGGTGAAGGGTCTCTCTAGATTCATGAGAATCTTACGACCATGGTGAAGATCAGAATTCTACACATCTAATTCCTAGTTTTTAAATCTTCCTAGGAGAACACGCTGCCTCCCTCCAGGCCAATAAGTCACATTAACGTAGGAATTGATGTTGCTATTCCAATCTAATCATAAAGGTCACTTTCAGTAATGGGAAAAGGACACATTTGCATATATCACTCGCAGTCCATTGTCCTGTGAATACTACCATGAGCTAAACAAAGGCATCCTCACGCAGGGCAATCACAGGGGACTTCAGAATTCCTATCTATCTTTATGGTACTGAATATATGACCCATGTCACAGTCTGAAAATATGACTGTCAACTCAAGACAGATTTGTGCTTCTCTAAAGGCCACCGAGAGGGTCTATGTGTGTGCATGTGAGTATGCATTTGTGTTTCATCAAAGCTATTATTTACCCTAGACATAGTTTGTTGTGTTGTGTGGGGTTTTTTTTTCTATGACCCTCTATTTAGTTCTTTTTGGAAAAAAAAAATATTGTGCTTTTAGTAAAAGTTTATCCAACTCATTAGGTTATCTTTTAACAGTTTTATTAGTCTATGACATTGATTACAATTTTCAAATGTGTTGGCATCCTCATTATTTCTATTCTGTTTGTTCTTTGTTTCTATTGACCCAGTTTCTTTTCTCCTGCTTGCCTACTCCACCTTCAAAAACAGCAACAACAAAAACAAACAAACAAACAAACAAAAACTCCCAAAAAACAAAAATCCAAACTCATTGTCATCAAGTTTATTCTAACTCATAATGACCCTAAAGGAGAGAGTGGAAATTTTCCACAATGTTTCCAAGGCTGTAAATCTCAAAGGAAGTAGATTGATAAGTTTTTATCACACAGAGCAGGTAGTAGGTTTGAACCACTGACCTTTTAACCACATTTTAACCACTGGATATTTTAACCACTATGTCTATAAAGCATCTTTTGATTAGGGTAAATGTTGACAGTTTGGTCTTATATAGTTGCTTAATTATGGAAACATATTATTCTTCACCGTTGATATTTATTTACAGTAGCTGATTTTTTTTAAGGTGAAAATATTTATCTCCTCCAATTGGAGCAAATATGAATTAAGAAACCTAAATACACAGCAGAACAACCAGAAAAAGTTGATGGTGCCCTGCTGACACTGTTGAAGACTCTTAACAGGGATCACAGTAGAAAGTTCTAGATATGTGGGATAAAATTGTGGAACAAAACTCAAAATCATGGGAGCTCTGGTGGCCTAGTGGCAAGAAGCTGCACTGCAATCCCAGAGGTTTGTGGTTCAAATCCACCAGATGCTCTGCTGGAGAAGGAGGGGCAATCTCCTCCTGTACCAGTCAGATCCGATTTGACGGTACACATACACAAAAATAATAAAATAAGGAAATAAAAAAACAAAAACAAAAAAACTCAAAATCATTGAAAATGACCAGGCTTACTGGTTTGGAATAGATTGGTTGAGTCCCCAAGACTAGACATCCCTTAGTTACCTTTCCAGTCATATAGGCCTCCTGGCTTAATTTTCAGCCAAACAATAAATAAACCTATAAAGTGAACATAACACCAAGGAGAGATGCACTCCTTAGAATAATTAATCATACAAGATGAAAAATAAACCATCTTGTGCCCAAGGATAAAGTGCAGAAGGCGGAAAAGGATAGAAAAGGAGGACTGGAGATATGAAGCACAGAAAGTAATGAAGTGAGAAGAGTGAAATTGCATTGTTAGGATTGTAATCAACACCATAAAACCAAAACATATTTCAACTTTTGAATGAAAAAATGAACTTACTTTGTAAAATTTCACTCAAAATACAATGAAATTTTTTTTACAAAGAAACCAATGTTTCTTTTTCTTTTCCATTACATATAACTCTCTTGAAAGAAAGAAAACTTTGAGTGACCTAATGATAAAAGGCTGCACTGCAATCCCAAAGGCACAATTCAAAGTCATCATCTACTCCTCTGGAGAAAAATAGTCTCCTCTGTGTGATTTCTCACCTCTGAAAACCTACTGGAGGCTCAGCTGTGGGTTGGTTCTGACTTGACAACACATAAAAACCACTACCAAGGATAAACCAAATACTCACTGCTGTAGAGTCAAAGCTAATACATACAAACCCCCACTAGGTTAGCAAGGCTGTAGATATTTACAGTTATTATAGTTGAGTTTCTAAGTCAATCTATTATTTGAATGAGAGGTGACCTCCAGAAATAGCTTTGGTGCCATGTTTAAAGGCAATAGTCCTCATCAGTTCCAGTAAGTCTGGCCTTTTTTTAGAAATTTGAGTTTTGTCTATACTTTTCTCCCAATCTATCCAGGACCTTCTATTGTGTGTCATGTCAGAATAGTCAATAGTTGAAGCCAGGCACCAACTTCTAGTCTTGGAAGTGATTCATGGAGGCTATTGGTCCATGGACTAGTTTCTTCTTTGAGTCTCTTGAGCTTTTCTTCATTCTCTTTTGTCCATTGAGACCAATAGCTATATCTTAGAGGGCTATTTGCAAGCTTTTAACACTTAAGCTTTTAAAGTAACAACAACAGGCGGCACGTAGCGCTGCTCCCACAGTTATTTGGGGGGGGAACTACTGTCTAACTTGACCACACGCACCCCTTAACTCAAGCAACAGGGCTCCTTGACAGGGTCGAGAAGCCTCTTCCAGATGGGAATAACAGGCTTCCTCCATTGCCATTCAGGTACTTTGGGGAGAAAACTGCTATCAGCCCCTCCACCTTGCAGGACCTGGGCCAAGAAGGGAACACAAATATATAAGTGCTTCACAAAACATTAAGTAACAACAAAAACATGGTACAACATGAAGAATATTATGCTTATTAACTATGTTATGCTAATTGACTAAGTTATGCCCTACGACTATGGTCCTAAGCCTCTTCGCTCAGAAAACGAGTTCCATGAGTTGTGTGTATGTGTGTCTAGGGACTTTGCCCCCATGTGCCCTCTCTGTACTTCTAGGAAAATAGGATGACATGTGTTGGCATAAATTTTTGTAAAAAAAAAAAAGTACACATTTACATATCAATTATGGTGAACTACTAGGTTTGTTTCCTTGGAATTTCCCCCTAGTTGTCATCAAGTTAATTTCAATTCATGGTTACCCCAATGCTACATTCTATACACTAGATGTACAGGGTTTTCAGCAGTTATGACCTTTCAGAAGTAGATCCCAAGCTTTTATTGTGAGGCAAGTCTAGATGGATTTGAACTGTTAGCCTTTTGGTTAGTAGACATGAGGTCAACCGTTTGCGCCACTGAGGGATTCAGCACTACTTGCTGGGTTACATTTAGCAGCTTATCCATGTTGACAGAAAAGCCTAACAGACGAGAAAGCAAATGTGATTGGAAAACACCAAAAGTTTTCTGTCTCTTCTCCATGTTCGAGGTAATGAATCGGAGCCTCTACAACTGTCCCTATGTCCCAGGCATACTGCACACAGAGCTCGTTCATCTTCTCTTGAAGCTCTCCTCACTCAGCATCTTTTCTAATGTTCATTTCCTACGAGTCTCCGTGCTCCGCATTAAACTTCAGATTTGAGAAAGGACTAGATTGGCGCTGGCACTGGAAACTTTTCCCCATGAACGCTTTTTATATGGTTTTGGCAAGCATGTATAATACCAGTAGAGAGAGAAATACCGCTGGCGAGAGAAAATAAAACCATAGCAGACCCGTAATGGTACTGAGTGGTGTTTTACATGTTATGCTTGCTCAAGATTTATGTTAAAATCAACCTTGCAAAAGAGGTTTTTAAAAATACTCTATCAAGCTGCCAAAATTTAAACAGCTCTTTCTTTACTATGCAAAGATAGTGAGTTTTCACAACCTAAATGACCCAGTACAAACTGGCACTTCCCAGCATCCAAGATCTTTTTTTGGACCTTAGTCTAATTTCATCAAGTCATTTTTCATTTACTCTATAAATATCTGATTCCTTTTATTCCTCTTTCTCCTCCCTCTTCTGTTCTCACTTTTCCTCTTTTGTCCTTCCATTGTTATTTTACATTCTTGCCTTCTAAAACTTAGGCAGGGCCAAGAACATTTGATTAATCACTAATTAATCCAAACTTGTTGCAATTATTTTTCCATTGGGGTCCACATTCAGAACTGCTGTTTTCTCACCACCAGATACCCCTGCCAGACCTGAAAGTCATCACTGATCTTCATTGATTTCTAGACTTGTCCAGCTTTTTCTAGATTTAGTGAGTTGCCATGATTCCACATTCCTAGTTCAGCTCACTACTGCCAGTCCAGTTCAGGCCTTGATAATTTGGGATGAGTCTCTGAAGGGCAATCCTTTATGTCCCTACCTCACTCCAAAATGCCAAGCATGACTCTTTGAGACACCCTCTATTCCAGAAGGAGGAATCACTTCTATAAGTGCATTTAAAAGAATTAAATTATACACACACACACACACCAATTGCTGTTAAGTTGACTTCAACTCCACATGGTTTCAAAGACTGATATTTCAGAAGTAGGACATAATGCTTGCAAGGGTGGAGGGACAGCGCAGGAGAGGAAGACCCCAAATGAGATGGATTGATAGAGTAACTGGGGCAATGGGGGTTGATGGGTTGGAATTAGTGAGACTGGCTTAGGACAGGGAAGGGTTCATAGATGTTGTACATATGCTAGCTATGGGTCACAGGTGACTTGATGGCACATAACAACAGGTCATCAAGTCTTTTTTCCATTCTTCTGAACTACCTCTGCGTGAGTGCAAATAACCAACATTTTGTTAGTGACTGAGCATGTTAACTGTTTACACCACCCAGGAATACCTACATGTACATAATTAGGCCATATTTTTATTTTTCCTTCTGTTGTTGTTGTTGATTGCCATTAAGTCGAGCATGACTCATAGCAACCCTATGAACTAAAGGCCTGAAGCCTTTCTATAACTATCATCATTTATCAAAATTCACAGAGTTTCCGGAGACATGTTGTTTAGGAAGCGGATGCCACTCCTGCCTCCAAATTAGCTAGCTAATTATAAGTGGTGGCCTAATGGGTAAAGAGATGCACTGCCCACCCAAAGACAGGCAGCTCGAATCCACCAGTTGCTCCACAGGACAATCTACTCCCATGCAATTTACAGCCTCTGAAAACCCACTGAAGGGTGAGTGATGAGTCAGTTCTAACTGAATGGCAATGAGGTTTTTTTCTTTTGTTAGCTGGTTAATTAATTTAGCCCGAAGCTTCCACTTTTTCCATCACTGCCACTGACAATTGATGATGAAAAGTTACATTCCATACTTGAAATTCCTTTATGGAGTTTGCACATCCACTAGGCTGTGGTTCTCAAAAAGAAGCTATTCGAATGACAAATCAGGAGTGTTTGCTTTTCTTTTTTATTTTTAAAGTATCCATCATGTTGAAGCCACCTGCTTCCAAAAAGGAGCCGAGGCAACAGAACAAGGTGTGCAGGTAATGAGCTTCCACGCTGACGCCGAGTCTCAAGTGCCCAGTAAGTGAAAGGGGCTACAAGCCACAGAGGGGAAAATGGAAAAGGGCAAAACTCAGTAACCACCTCCAAGAAAAAAAGGATGTTGGCCAGATGTTTTCCATTTTGAGTGAGGAAAAGAGTACAAGAAAGGAGCTGAGGTAGCTGAGAGAGAAGAAAGGCTTTCCAGTAAATATGGTTCAAGTCTGAGACTGCCTGGCCTTTTAAGGCCCCACGAGCGAGGTCTCCATCAGACACACTGACTCATTGTTGTTGCTGCTGAGTACCTTACTTCCACAGACTGCTGTCTTCTGTCTGATCAAAGCATACAGCTTGCACTGTCTCGAACTCTAGCTGAGACCTCCACAAAATGTTCAGTGAATGGGATTCCCTGCTAGTGTGAAATGGGAAGAGGTACATTCTTTGGCGCTGTTGGCAGGCTCTGAGAGGATGCCATGCCCTGAAAGACAGATTTTTAAAAAGCAATGTTTGTTTTCTGATTTGGAATGGTACTTCTTCTAGCTATAATCCCAAGGTTCAACTCACTTGTATGAGAAAGTCACTAAAGCAGAACTTTGCATTAGCCTTCCTCAGGGTGATTGTTGTTGTTGCTAAGTACGGTTCAGTCAAAGCCGACTCTCCAGTGGATTTTCAGAGCAAGGCAGTAAATCACACTGGAAGAGACTGCTCATCTTGCTCCCATGGAGCAATTGGTAGATTCAAACCTTGTGCCTTTGGTTTGGCGGCAAAACTCCTTAACACTAAGGCACCAGAGCTTCAACAGTTTCTAATAAAGGAAGTATCTCCATATTTGTAATTTCACAAGTTGCCCACCGAGAGTCAAGTTTCTGAGAAATCTCTTGTTGTTAGGTGCCATCTAGTCAACTAAGATTCATAGCAGTCCTAAGAATCAGAGGCTTTCCCTGTCCTGTGTCAGCCTCACAATCTTCACCATGCTCGAACCTAGTATTACACTCACTGCATCCATCTATCTTATTGGGGGTTTCCTCTCTTTTGTTGACTCAATATCCAGAATCTGTTGTTGTTGTTGTTATGTGCCGTCGAGTCGTTTGCGACTCATAGCGACCCTATGTACAACAGCCCTAAACTCCGCTCTGTCCTGTGCTAATCTCATTGCCTCTGACACACCCATCCTGATTACCCCAGTCACTGAATCAATTCCCCTCATAGAGGGTCTTCACCTCCTGCGCTGTCCTTCCACTCTGCCCAGCATGATGTCCCTCTCTAAAGACCTGTCTCTCCTTAAAACATGTCCAAAGTATGTCAGGCGAAGCCCCAGAATCCTTGCCTCCAAGGAGCAGCCTAGTTTAACCCTCTCTAGGATGAATCTGTTTGTTTTCTTGGCAGTCCATGGTACATTCGATACTCTTCTCCAGCACCACAGCTCAAAGGCATCAATTCTCCTTCTATCCTCCCTAGTCATTGTCCAACTCTCTGATGCATAACAAGTGATTGCAAAAACCATGGCCTGTATCAGGCGCACCTTAGTCTCCAGAGAGACACTGTTGCTCTTGAGTACTTTAGAGAGGTCCCTAACAGCAGACATTCCTATCGCAATACGTTTTTTTCTTTCCTGGCTACTGGTGCCAAGAGTGTTGACCGTGGAGCCGAGCAAACTGAAGCTGTGAACAATCTCAATCTCTTCACCATCCATCCTGATGCTACCGATTGGTCCAGTGGTGAGAATTTTTGTCTACTTGACATTGAGCCTCAGTCCATATTGAAGGCTGCAGTCCTTGACCCTCTGCAATAAGTGCATGAGGTCCTCCTCAGTTTCAGTGAGCAGGGTTGTGTCATCTGCATAACGCAGATTGTTGACAGATCGTCCACCAATCCTAATGCCACACTTCTCCTCATAGAGCCCAGCCTGTCAGATAATCTGCTCTGCATACAGGTTGAAAAGGTATGGAGACAGGATGCATCCCTGGTGTACGCCCTTCCCAATTTTGAACCATGCAGTGCTCCCAAATATCTAGTAAGACTGTGACTTTTTTGGTTGAAGGATCACACATATGGTGATTAAAACTAGGCTTATCTATCACATGGTAGCTTTGCTCCATCAGTGATGGGTCAGTGTTAAGAGAAACCCACACTATCCGGCATAAGTTTAGGGAATGGTGAACCTCCTGAGGAAGCCGACAGAATAGAGGTCAGATCAGCGAATGAAGGTGTTCAACATTTCTGGAAGCTTATGGAAGCCTGGTAAGTCCAAATAACTGAAGTGACTTCTGAGTTCCCTGTCATTTTCCCCAGATAGTTGTTGGAATATTTTCTTAACATATGACTTGATCACATTATTACCTTTTTAAAAATATATCACTTTGCCTCCTGTAGCTCTTTGTCTATAAGACTAGATTTCTTCTCTTCTATGAGTTATTTTAGATCCTACCCCAACTGGTCTTGGGCCCCTCTGGTCATACGAGCAGCAATTCTATAGCAAAGACCCTCTCTCCTAATCAAACTGTGCCCAGCCCTTGCCCTGATGAGGTCAGATTTTTAGTTCTTTGAGCATCATCTCTGCCACTAGGAATGTCTTTCAGCTGTGTCTCCATTTATCAAAGTGCCATCATTTCTTCAGAAGCCTCGGATTTATAACTACTCTCTGCAACTTTGCAAGATTATTTCACCCACATTCACTCCCTCCACTCTGACATGTTCCTGAACTGTGCCTTCAAAACACAACCAAAGTACTTGTGTATTGTCAATTTCTGATCCATATGTATTTTTTAATGAATAAATGACTGTTATGGGCACAGAGTGGATAAAGCTGGAATGGTACAGCCCTATTAAGTCCTACTCAGTTTTACCGTTTCATATTGTAGGACTGGATGAAACATTGGCTTCTTGCAAATAAAGGCCAAAGATCCCACAGATAGAGGAGCTACATAAATCCTGATGGCACAAGATGTCTTCAAACCTTGTTCATGCCTTCATTTCTTAGAAGCTTAATAAACTCTATTGCATGCACAATGAACTGTGAGAGTGACAGCAGGGAGATGGCACAAAGATCCAAGAAGCAGAAAGTTGATTCTGTGCACATTGAGAATGAGAGAAAACTTTGGTTTTGAAAACCATGTCTGCAGACACACAAGAATCAGAAATGGTGACTAGCAATACTGTACAAGTGGCCCATTGACATACAAAGAATCCAAAGGTCTTAGGGTCAAAGTCAGTTTAGTATCAGGGCAGTGGTAGACTCCAGATTCACAAGGACCTTGATTGAGGCAAAGTCGGACTCAAGAATAAACTGTTTATCCTTTGCTGAGGTAAAATGATGAGATATTGATACGGCTTAGCAACCTGATGTAGAAGACAGATCTTGACATCCAACCAGTCATTTCTGTGGATTCACTCATTCAGCTAATGCAGATTGAATACCTGTCACATAATGAAGACGCTGCCATGTGTTGCAGGGAAGGAACAAGACAGACAAGCTTCTGCCCTCATAACTTTGATTGTGTTGGGATTTGTAGTGTCATAGGCTGGGTTCTCAAGAAAAGCTAAACTACTAAAGTTAGAACACGTTTGTGCATACAATTCTCACAGTGAAAAATCATGGAAATAAATGTAAAATTTTCAGAAGAAAGTACATGGTGCTTTTGAGAATACACAAAAGGAGATCTACCTAATTTAGGAAAAACACCTAAAATGCCAAGATTAAAGACTCTTTCCTCAAAAACTCCCAGACTCATCCAGTAGCATTCAAGATGATGATTTCTCACCTTCTCCTAAGACTAGGGCCTCAGTCCACACATTATCATTGAGGAACAACTATTATGGACCAAAGAGAAGAGGGGAGGAGGAGAGAGAGATTGAGATGTCTTTCAAGTTCATAGAAGACAGCCTCTCCCAAGTCTGTAGGCCACATGTCACTCTGGAGGCCTGTAACTCAGTTAGTTGCAGAAGTGGACAAACCCAAGCTTGTCAAGTAAGATGGCAGGCAGCTGGCTCAAGTCCAAAGAACTGGCGGCCAGATCAAGCAAAAAAAAATTTAGAAGGCTTAGTCAGGGGGAAAAAAAAAAAATTACACACACACATGCCAACCCCCACCCCCTTTCCCTTTCAACTGATTAGCTGCTTATAGCGGATCCCACCATGGAGGTTTATTGTATCAGATCTCATCATTGGGCTGACTATATCATATCTGACAAACCCAGCCAACATGGTTCAATCTTAACCAGCACAATATGTTACCATACAAAGAGTGATTAGTCATTTACAGAAATGTTGGTGATATTTTAAATTATTCAATTAGTAATTGAGGTGTTTTATTTATATAGCATTCTAAGTTGTAACAGATCTGATAGCTGAAAATTACTTAGTTATTGATTTCCTGTTGAAACCTTGGGAAGCAACTTGGGGTGTTATTTGTAGCTTTCCTTCTAGCCCACCTTCTCTGCAATCGAGCATTTCTACAAACACATGAACTGGAATTCCCTGAAGAGTTAATCTTGTCATATACATACATAACAATAGTAAGTCTCTTCAGTTCTCTTCACTCTAGTCCAACAAAGGTTGTGCCTCAATGGTATTATGTGGACTAAGACTTTAATCTTAAGAGAAGGTGAGAATCATTGTCCTCTTGAGTGCTACTGGATAAGTCAGGGAGTTTTCGAGAAGGAAGACTTTAATCCTAGAAGTTCAGGTGTTTTTCCTAGATTAGGAAGACTATGGCACTAATAATAGTTGCAGGTTTACATTTATGTGTGTGCTTATTTAATTAATCTATCTCTTGCCCATTAGACTGTAAGCTTCACAAGAACATGTATTAAGTCTTTTTGTCTCACAGTTTTATCCACTGATCATAATACACACTGAAACCTATGAAAGTTAGAATAAGAGAAGACTGCCTTGTGTTGCCAGCTCTCACAAGGTTACCACCTTCTATCACTTGTTTTAGTAGAAAATATCTAGGTTTTACTTCTATGGCAGGTTATCACTTTACATATATGCCAGATTTCTCAAGTTTTTACTGTAGTTCCTGGAACATAGTTAAGCACTCTATAAAAAATTATGAAAGGGATTATACTCAAGAGCATACAAAGGTCTGTCAGGAAGAGAGTTCTATATGCATATGTGTACGTGCTATAAATGGGAAAAGGAGGGGGGAATTGTGAAAGTGTGAAGGGCTAGGGGATGGGTAAAGTACTCTAGAGAAAGGCTTAAGACCACTTTCTGGCATGACAACAATGTACATTCCCTTTGTGCAGTGGTTTGTACTGGCCATTTGGTTGTTTTAGTCATCAGCTGCTGTTGAAGTGCTCCTGGCTGATGGCAATCCCGTGCACAATGGAAGGAAATGCTGCCTGGCACTGTGCTCTCCATAATAGGCTGTACATCAGACTACTGAGGTCCTAGGGGTTTCATTAGTTGTTTGTTTATTTGCTCTTTAAGTAGCTTCCCAAGCCATTTTTCCTAGCCTCTAATCTAGAAAGTCTGAAACTTATTTAAGATCAAAGCAAAACCCAAGCCTCCATTAACAGACAGGTGTTGACTATACCCACCCTGCACTGACCAGGGTCTCCTATGTGGAAGATGAGAATTCTGACACTGGACTTTGCTTCTCTGAAACATTTCTCAGAGCTCTCTTCCTAATATAATTGTGGATAAGGTTTGACCAGGAGAAAGTTGCATTTGATGTGGAAGGTCAGGGTGGGGCACAGTTGCCAAGACAGGTCTTAATGGCCCACCTCGTGAATGTGGAGTGCAGTCTGACTCAAAGTTCCTCTACCTTCCACCACACCTCCTGCTTCAGGCCCCTGGAACTCTGGGCTAGTGCTCCTGCAACAACAAAACACAGGGGCCCAGTCCCTTCTTCAGACCTCCTGGCATCAAGGCCGGGGTCAGTGAGAGAAAATGCAGGTCCCAGTTTGTCCCCATTCTTATTTGTGTCTTCCCAGTTATCTACCAGCCAATCAGTGACTTCAGGATCATGCTAGGGGTAGAGGCAATAACATTAGAAAATCATCAATTCTCTATGATAAATCTCTAATTCCAAACGTGTCCTAGTGGTACTTTCCTGAGAAAGCACGTATGGACACATTGTTAGTGAAGTCTAAGTCTCCTCCCCTTTGGGGGCAGTGATTCTTATGAATTAAAGGTTTTCATTACTGATATTATTATCATTGGTCATAACAGCTACTAATTACCATGGGTCAAACCTCATGGTGGTCACTTAACATATATTATTTTTAATCCTCACCTTGTTTCTAAGGAGGCCCATTATACTCCCCATATTAAAGTGAAATTTGAAGCTCAGACAGCTGAGAAATGGACCTTGTGTCACCCAACAGGTGTGAGGATTTAAGCCTCGGCCTCTAATACTTCTATTCTTTCTATTATGTCTTGCTTTCTTTTGCATTATTAAGGTTTACTTGGATTTTGGTCCCATTGAAGTTTTACTCATGAGCTGTAGCAACCTGAAACTTCATTTGAGCAAGAAAAAAAACCCAACATGCAGAATTTGAAGCTACAGTTAGCAAATAAGGTGCCAGGTGCCATGTACTGAGCAGCAGAAGGATCAGAAATCCACTTGTGATTTTTAATTTTGAGAGATCTTGAGTTGAGAGCTCAATGGCAAGGATTCCTCAGAAGCAGATAAAAATCATTTTTCCAGAAGGATAGGTTACATAGTACCATCATAGACTTTGTCACACTACAAGACATGGCACTCTTCTTGAGAACAGCATTTATGTCCAGTTCATCTTGCTTCTCTAGCATCTAACCCCATTCTTGGATATTGTTGTTGTTGATTGCCATCAAGTCGAGCACAACTCATAGTACCCTAGGAACAAAAGGCCTGAAGCTTTTCTATTGCTATTGACATGTATCAAAGTTCATAGAGTTTCCAGAGGCATGTTGTTTCGGAAATGGCTGCCACTCCTGCTTATGAAAGGCTCTAAACAAATGTTTGATGCTGAATGCATAGATCTGGAACAAGTACAGATATTCCACTCAGCATCTCTCCCCAAGCATACAGTGTCTGTGTTCCTTCCTTCTTTATCATTCTATCATCACCTCAGAATATTTTGGCATATTTTCAGTGTGGCAATTCCTTCTTCCCCATCACAGTTATCAAAGAATGATATACTTAGCAGTCAGAGTTACATTTGGGAAATCTTCCTGACAAAGAAATGAGTTGGGCCTGCCCTCTCTGACTCACAATGTGTCTGCTGTGAGCAAAACCCCAAATTACATGAAATAATGTAATTGAAATAGATTTTCAAATGCCTTTTGCTTCCCACAAAAGACTCCCATGACAAGCACTCTTTTTCTTACATGGGGATTACACCGCTTTAAAATACCCGCAAAATTGAAGGGAAACTTTTATGCAGGCAAATGACTAATGGTTTGCACGATTTCGCAGTGCCAAACTTCTCCTAGTCTCATAGGGCAGACCCAGAAATGAATACTGTATGCCAGAGAGCGATGTTTCCAAAGTGACACATGATTTCTCTGACAAGCTATGTCATCTGGCTGTTGTCAGGTTTGTTAAGGAATTTAAACTGTGATTTCCCATGCTTCCTTGCCATTTAGGATTTGACAGTGAATTTGCAAATTTATTTTCCATATCAAACATTTATCTGGCCTTTATGAACCATGAACTTCATTTTTTTTTTCAGCCTGGCCTCTTTAGGGGATTAAAAGGCAGACAGTGATTTTTGGCAGAACCTTTTCACTTGCCAAGATCTTGCTCTTCTTAGAGAACCTTAACACATAGTGAAGCTTTTCAGCTCTTTAACTGCTGCAATTCTTCAAAAGTATTGTTATTCCCTGTTGTTATGTGCCATTGAGTCACCTGCGACTCATAATGACCCTATGTACAACATCCCTAAATCCTGCTCTATCCTGTGCCAATCGCACTGTGTCTGACACACCTACTCCCATCACCCCAGTCACTGAATCAATGTCAGACAAAGCTTCAGAATCCTTGCCTGCAAGGAGCAGCCTGGTTTCACCCTCTCCAGGATAAACTTGTTTGTTCTCTTAGCAGTCCATGGTATATTCAATACTCTTCTCCAACACCACAGCTCAAAGACATCACTTCCCCTTCTATCATCCCTAGTTATTGCCCAATTCTCTAATACATAGCAAGTGATTGCAAAGACCATGTCTGTACACTCAGCAAATATTTTTTAGGAACATACTACATGCAGGTCAATGGACAGTATATAAGAGAGAGACTGCTCTCTTCAAGAGGAAAATGGTCCAGAAGTGAGAGAGAGTAGGTGGTTGCGCTTAGAAGTTTAAGGTGAGGCAAGAGGGTAGTGTGTGTGGTAAGTGATCAGGAAGGGCTTCTTGGAGGAAGTGCAACATATTTATACGGGCGGAGGGAATATAAGGTATTAGAGATGCGTGGAAACTGATAAATTGTTGTTGGATGCCAGCAACCCTATGAACACCAGTTCTGAATCCTGCTCTATCCTGTGCCATCCTCATCATCTCTGATGTACTTGAGCTAATTGTTACAGTCACTGTGTCAATTCATTTTGTTGAGGGTCTTCCTATCTTTCACTGACCCTCCACTTTTCCAAGCACGATGTCCTTTTTTCAAGGGATGACCCCTTCTAACAATATGCAACATCTTACAAAGTATGTGAGATGAAGTGTCATCGTCTTTGCCTCCAAGGAGTACGACTTGGTACTTTCTCCAACACATATTTGTTTATTCTTTTGGTAGTCTTTCAGTCATCTTTTCCCAACAAATAATAAATTTATCGGAGTTTTAAATTAAGGAGTAATGGCTTTCTAAACAATCAGGCACCAGGACTGTATCAGTGATGTTATTGTTGGTTGCCTTGCAGTGCTCCATTCTGCAACAAAACAAAAGGCAGCCCTGTCCATTGTTGTCCTCGTATTTCAGATCAGGTTATTGGAACCGATCGGGTTTGTCTGATTTTTAGAAATAGATCACCAGGTCTTTTTTTCCTACTCTGCTTTAACCTGAAAGCTCTTTTGGAACCTGTTTAGCAGCATTTCAAAGAACAAGCCTCCAAAAGAAAAAAGACAGAAAAGAAAGAGGACAGTGACCATATCTGCTAGTCTAAGTGTGCTCTATTGTACATAGGGTTTTTGAAGTCCTGCTATTTCGGAAATGGATAAGCCAATCCTTCTGCCTAGTCTGTCTTAATTTGAATGTTCAGATTTAGAACAGTATCTGACAAGCATTTTATAGAAATGAGCAGATGAAAGTTATCTTCCCAATTATAGAAATAACCAATAGATTCAGTGTTGTCCTCACCCTTGACACCTGCTCCACCAGCATTCCCTTCTACTCCCATCTATGCCATTCAACACCTATCTCCCCCTCTCTTGCCCTTGTTATAATGGAGAAGAGTATTGACTATGCCATGGACTACTAGGAGAACAAACAGGTTAATCTGAGAGAGGGTGAAACCAGGCTTTTCCTTAGAGGCAAGGATTCTGAGGTTTCTTCTGTCATACTTTGGACATGTTGCAAGGAGGGACCAGTCCTTGGAGAGGGATGTCATGCTTGGGAGGGTAGAGGGACAAAGCAGGAGAAGAAGACCCTTGATGAGATGGATTGATTCAGTGACTGGGGTAATGGGGGTAGGTATGTCAGAGACAATAAGATTGGTACGGGATAGAGCAGGGTATAGGGTTCTTGTACATAGGGTTGCTATGAGTCACAAGCAACTCAACAGCACATAACAACAACAGACAAAAACCACCAAACCACCTGTATCTCATTTATCAATAATATGGTCTATCCAGTAAATCAGCAGCCATAACCAAAACAACCACTAAATATATAGGTTATATAATGAGTTTGTTGTTGTTGTTGTTTACCATAGAGTAGGAACTGACCCATAGCTGACCCTCCGGCTGGTTTTCAGAGGCAATTGATTGCACGGGAAATTGCCCATCCTTCTCCCACAGAGCAGCTGGTGCATTTGAATTGCATTGCTTCAGGATTGCAGTGCAGTTTCTTGTCACGAAGCAATAATTTCCACACATTTGACCCTCTTTATTCTGTTTTGACTTTCCTTTTATTTAAAAAACCCAACTATTGTAGTTTGAAAGTTTACAGAACAAATTTATTTCTGTTCAACAATTTATACACATTTTGTTTCATGGTAGCAATCTCCTCAATGTAAAGGGCATGCTTCCAACTTCCTTCCTGGGTTTCTGCTCCCATTCAACCTTCTTTCTTGGTCTTTCCTAGCTTTGTTTTAGGACAAGGGCTATACATCTGGTTTCACAAAATTGTCATATTAAGAAGTACATTCCTTCCTGGTATTATTATTCAGTTTATCTCAACTCATTGTCATCTAGTTGGAACCAACAATGCTTAGCTTTCCATTAGGTTTTCAGAGGCTATAAATCTCATGGGAAGAGATTGTCTATTTTTCTTCCTCAGAACCACTGGTAGATTCAAACTGCCAGAGTTTCAGCATTTGGATTGGCAGCACAATTTCCCACAGAATGTGTCATCAGAACTCCCTACTGTTTGGCTGAAAGAGAATCCCTGGGTGTAGGTTTAGTTCCAGCATTGGAGGGTGTTAAGGGCCGCAGTCTCAGAAATGCCACAAGTCTATCGGATGAGTAAGTTCAATCAGTTTAAATTTTAAATTTTGTCCTTTGTTTCATTTTTCCCCTTCTCTGTCCAAGACTTTCTCCTATGACCATGATCAGAGGGTTAGCAGTGGTAGCTGGTCACCATCTAGTTTTTCTGATTTGGGGTAATGAAAGCTCTGATTCATGTGGCCCATTTGTCTTTTGCTCTGTCTCCTTAAAACTTATTTTCTTCACTCTGCTTTGGATGAGGAGAGACCAATAGGTGCATCTTCAATAGCCGCTGGAAAGCTCTTAAGATTCCAGTCACTACTCACCAAAGTAGGATGGAGTCCATTATCTTTGTGGATGATGTTATGCCAATTGAGAAAACCTAGATGTCAGCCACTGATTATTCTTCTGACAGAGAACTTATTAGGAACCTGAAGAGATCACAGGCCTAAGCCTTGAGTTAGCCTGCATGGGACCAAGTGCTACTCTATCTTCAGCTTCAGAGAAAGTCATCCTAAGTTGGTTTTAAAAATGAAGATAACATGCCTTACTTGTTCAGAAGATTAAACAAAATTTTGTGGTAAATCCCTCAGCACAGAGCTCAGAATGTGTCACCAGTGCAAATAAACGGCGTGGCTTCATGGTTTACCAAGTACAGTATTACAGACAGATATTTCTGGTTCTGGTGAAGACATGCAACAACACTTAATAAATATTTGCTGAATGAATAGCTGAATTAGTTAATAAAGAATGATCTTTTCACTTCACTTAAAAGGTACTTACTATTAAATCAACATGGTATTTATTTTATATTCCATCGGCACTTGAGCTTTGTTTTGATAAAACCGCATGACAAAAAAACAAACAAACCAATGTTCTGATCTTAAAAAAGATGAGTAAATAGTTGAGATTTTCTATAAAAATACCAAAGAACAACTGATGAGGTCTTCCATCAGTATGAGAAGTTAAAATGCAATCAAGAAAATGCAGTAGTTGTTTTGTGATAATAAATAGTGGCTACTAGAATCAGACTTTAAGATGTATAAGGTATCAGCCTATTTCATCCAAAAGGGTTCTTCTAGACCTTCCTTCTCTTCTCCTCTGTCCCATTATGTTATGTGCAAAGAAATTGGAGTTAAATTTTAGAAATATAAATAATAATTTTGTTTAAAATAAATCTGATTTCTTAGCAAAAATATTTTTCACTCAGCACTGCCACATCATTTTTCTACTCGTCTCAAAGGAGGGGGAAAAGATATCTTTATAAACTGTCTTTACATATTTATTTTAAAATTTTTAGGAGCTTTTTCAGCCCCAGGCATACACGGAGCTTATGGACACATTTAAGGAAGAACTATAGGTGCAACTCCATACACAAAAACCAACTCTAGGTGGATCATGGACCTACGACTAAAACCAATGACTATAAACTTCATTAAAGAAAAGCTTGGAAGAACTCTAGAAGTCCTAATCCACAACATAAACAGTCTTCCAAACATCCTGGAAAATCTATAACCAGGAGAGGATAAAATAGATGAAAGGAACCTTCTAAGAATCAAATCCCTATGCACAACCAAAAACTTCTCCAACAGGGCAAAAAGGGAAGCCACAGACTAGGGGGAAAAGTATTTGGTAATGACATGTCAGATAAATTACTTATATCTAGAATTCATAAAATGCTTGAGCACCAAAACAAGATAAACAATCCAATTGAAAAATGGGCACAGGATATGAACAGACACTTCACCAAAGAAAACATTCAGATGGCCACCAAACACATGAAGAAATGTTCAAAATCCCTACCTCTAAGAGAGATGCAAATCTGCAAATCAAAACAACTATGAGATTTCATCTCACCCCAGGAAGAATAGCAAAATTTATCAGAACAGCAAGCAACAAATGCTGGTGAGGTTGTGGAGTAACTGGAACCCTTATTCACTGTTGGTGGGAGTGTAAAATGGTGCGACCACTATGGAAGGCAGTATGGCGCTTTCTCAAAAAGTTGCAAATAGACCATTTGACCCAACAATTCCACTACTGGGAATATACACCAAAGAAACCATAACTGCCACCCAAGCAGATATATGCATCCCTATGTTTATCATGGCTTTTTTCACAATTGCAAAGAATTGGAAACAAACTAAGTGCCCATCAACAAATGAATGGATAGAGAAGCCGTGGTATATTTACACAATGAAATACTATGCTGCATTGAAAAATGAGGAAATCATGCAATATTATTCAAAATGGGTGACCCTGGAGGACATTATTATCTCAGTCACAAAAGGACAAATAGTGCATAGTGCCACTGTTGTAAAACGGGACTGACATCAGGGTTGGGGGGAGACTGAGAAAGATAGGATAAATAATACATACTATGTTCAAACATATGAGGCAGAAAACTGTTTAAAAGGGTTATGGGATTAGGTATTATTGTCATAACAGGAGTCCAGAATGAAGGCTGCATAGTGGAGTGGACCTGGGGCTGGGATTGTGAAACAATGAAAGAATTTTACTTTTCAAAGAGAAGAGTGAACTTGGGGGTAGGGGGAAGTGGTTGGCAAGGAGAAGAGTGCAACAATGAATGAATGGAAATCCAAAGTCTCTGTAAATTTTCATTAAAATTAATAATCATTTTCAAAAAATAAATATAGGTACAAAGGTATTGGCCAAAGTATACAGTGCATGTTGTTGTTACTTTTGTTATGACTGTGTTGTTGAGTCTAAACCAACTCATAGCTGACAATCCAGTGAGTTTCCAGAGGCTGTAAATTACACTAGACTGCTCATCCTTCTCCCACAGAGCAGCAGATAGAGTCGAACCACATGCCTTTGGATTGGCAGCACACAACACAGTATATTAGACTATGTCAGAGAGAAAGACAGAGAGAACAATCTTAGGACTAATTTCTTATCATTCTGGATTGTACGTGGGTGAAATTAACTTCATGGTTCAAGGATATCTGGTTTTCTGGAGCTACTAGAGGTTTGAACAAATTAGTGGCATCTGTTAAAATATAACCTGTACCATCTCACATATTTTTTTAAACACTGGCTCAAAGGTCTTCAAGAATCCCTTCAGAATGTTCTAAGGATGTATACTCATTTCTGGTGGCAGGGTTGTGGTAAAAGTTGCTGGTCCTGAAGTGTGGAATGGGGATGTCTCTGGTTTTGTTTTTTTCTTTTCTCTTTTTTGGGGGGTAAAAAGAGTCATGGGATAAACAAACACCACAGCTCTCCTGTGCCTGTTGCTCTACAAAGAGCAGGGGCTGCCAGGCAGCATATTTTCTGATTCCCCCCAAAGTGTTGATTTACCTATCAGAGTAACTTGAGTTACATCACAGAGTTTTTTGTTGTTTGGGAGAATCTTGATAAACCTAAAGTATCAAGGTATTAACTCTTTACAAAACCAACCAAAATAAAGAATACAATTACTGTCTAGCCAGTTACCCTAAGTATGTCAGAGTAGAATAGGTCTCCATAGGGTTTTTAGGGGCTGATTCTTTGGAATAAGATTGCTTCTGAGTGAACTGAAGCCTCCAACCTTTTAGTTAGGAGCCAAGCACGATTGAGTTATAGTTGTTGTTGTTGTTGTTGTTGTTGTTGTTGTTGTTGTTGTTGTTTGATGCTGTCGAGTCGTAGACGACTCATAGCGACCCTTTGAACGAACAGCCTGAGCACTGTTCCTACATGGGGTTTCCGGAGGCAAGCCTCTCCTGCTTGGATGCCTCTCCTGCTTCCAGGCTTGATTTAGTCGGGAAGCTCCAGCCAACACTGTCCACCACGGGTGCCCATTACCACGATTGGCACATCACTGTCACAGGCTTCAGCATCACAGCAACCACGAGTTACCTCTGAACAGCAACGCACAGACCAGTGCTATACCACCTAGAAGAATGTTTGAGAGGAAGACAATTTTAACCTGGCCGAGGATCACAGATGAAAATCACCCACCTTCGGCTTGGTAGCATAGCTTCCTTTCCACTATTCAGTTATAGAAGAAATTAAAAATAAAATTTAAAAGTTCCTTGAAACAAATGAAGATAATGAAGACTTTGTTATATGCAATCAAGTTGCCTGTGACCCCTAAGTACCCTACGTACAAGCAGTTCTAAACCCTGCCCTGTCCGGGACCAGTCTCAGTAATCCCTATACACCAACCCACATTGATCCAGTTACTGTATTAATCCATCTCATCCAAGATCTTCCTCTCCTGCACTGTCCCTGCCCCCTTCAGAGTATGAAGCCCTTCTCCCAAGACTGCCCCCACCCCCGGCCATGTTACCAAATATGTGAGACGAGCTTCAAAATTCTACCCTCCAAGGGGTAGTGAAACTTGGTTTCACGCTACAATGTACCAAACCCCTGGGATACAACTGAGTCAGTCCTCAAAGGGCAGTTCATGGCAATAAGCAAACATATAAAAAAATTAAGAAAGGAGCAAAATTCATGATCTAACTCAACACCTTCATTAAACAGAAAAAGAACAACTATCTAACCCCACAGCCTCTAGAAGAAAGGAAATTATAAGAACAAGGGCTGAAATCAATGAGATAGAAAAAGAGTTAAACAATTGAAACCATCAACAAGACCAGAAGCTATTTTTGTCAAAATGGTCAATAAAGTTGAAAACCACTGGCAAACTTAATGAAAGAACAGAGAAGACACAAATAATGAAGGAATGATAGGGGTGTCATTACAACAGAACTATAGACAATGACATCTGTAATATCAGAATATTATAAAAATCTATATTCTGATAAATTTGAAAGAGGAAATGGACAAATTTCTTGAAACTCAAGCCCTACCCAGATTAACACAGACAGAACACTTGAAGACACTCATCACAAAAGAAGAAATTGAGCAGGTCATAAAAGCTTCCTGCATTTAAAAAAATAAATAAATAAACAAAAAATCCTAGACCAGATGGTTTCATGGCTTAATTCTACTAAACAGTCAGAGAAGATTTATCAGCAATTCAACTTAAATTATTTCAAAAAATAGAAAAAGAAGAACCACTTCCAGAGATATTCTATGAAGAATAACCCTAATACCAAAGCCAGGCAAAGATTTGTAAAAAAAAAAACAAAAAAACCCACACACCACACCAATCTACAGACAAAATATCTCATGATCATGGATGCAAAAGTCCTAAAATCCTAGCCAACAGAATCCAAAAGCACATAAAAAAACTGATCATGACCAAGTAGGATTCATAACAGCTTGGCAAGGATGGTTCAAAATAGGAAAAACAATCAATGTAATTCACCACATTAGCAAAGCAAATAACAAGAGACATAGGATCTTAGCAATTGATACAGAAAACACATTTATTTGAAAAAAACCAACACTCCTTCCTGATAAAGACACCCAGCAAAATTGGAATACAAGGGAATTTCCTCAACATAGTGAAAAGTATATAAGCAAAACCAAGAGCCAATATCATTCTCAATGGAGAAAGACTAAGAACATATTCCTTATGAACAGGGATCAGACAAGGATGCCCACTGTCACCACTTCTATTCAATATTGTATTGGAAGTACTTGTTAGGGCAATATGACAAGAGAAGGAAATAAAAGGCATCCAGATTGGCAAAGAAATGGTTAAACTGTCACTATATGCAGATGATATGATAGTGTACACAGAAAACCCCAAGGAATTAATAAAAAAATTGTTAGAGCTAGTAGGCCAATTTAGTAGAGTGGCAGGATACAAGACCAATATCCAAAAGTCAAGGATTCTTCTATAGTAACAAAGAACTCAGAGAAGGAAACCAAGAAAGCAATACCATTTACAATAGCCAATCACAAATTGAGATACTTGGGGATGAATGTAACAAGAAACACAAAAGACCTGTACAAAGAAAATGACAATTTCTGTGAGATACAATAAAAGACCTAAGTAATGGGAAAATACTCCCTGTTGATGGATAGGAAGACTCAAAATGACAGTCCTATCAAAAGCAATCTACATGTTCAATGCAATTTCAATACAAACAACAAATTTCTTTTTCAAGGAGAATGAAGGGGAAATTGTCAGGTTTATTTGGAGAAGAAAGAGACTCTGAATAAGCAAAACACATCTGAAAAACAAAAATAAAGTGAGAGGCATAGCACTTCCTGACCGTAAAACCAACTACATAGCAGTAGTAACCAAAACTGGTACAATGACATGTACATAGATCAATAAAACTGATTGAGAACCCATTTGACAAGGAAATAAAACTTATCAAATGAGAAACTGATAACCTATTCAACAAATAGTGCTAGCAAAACTGTACTGCTCCCTTCAGAAAGCTGAAACAAGATCCACCTCTTACACTATATGCAAAAATCAACTCAAGGTGGATCAGAGACCTGTTAGCAACAATGAATGAATGTTTTTAAAAAAGAAAATGAAATGGGGGGAAGGGAAAGGGGAAATGTGCAACAATAAATAAATGAAAACTTATCTTCAAACTTTCATTAAAATCACAAAATAAAAAATTTAAGAAATTAAATGTAAGCACAAATACTTCTAAAACAAACAAACAAAAAAACCATAAAGTTCATAATAGACAAACTGGTATCAAGCTATCAAGCTTAGAAGGCCTAGTGTATGATTTAAAGAGGCTGACAAACATAGCCAGAAATGCACAATCTAAAGAGGATAAAAGTGATAAATAGGATTTTCTAAAGATCAAATTAAAAATATTGCCAACAGGGTGAAAAGGAAACCTATCAAATGGGAAACACGCATTTGGCAATACCATCTCAGACAAGGGTCTCATAACAAAATTTTAGCGAGTACTCCTGGGCCTCCAGGGAAAAAAAGACTGAAAACTCAATTACAAAATGGGCAAAAGCCATGGAAAGACTTTTTACAAAAGTAGACATTAAGATGACCAACAGACACATGAAAATGCTAAAATCACTGGCAATCAATGAGATACCATCTTACCCCAGTAGAAGTGGCAAAGTTTAGCAGGGCGGCAAGCAATAAATATTGGAGAGGATGTGATGAGATAGGAACTGTTATACACTGTTGGTGGGATTGTAGTACATCCACTCTGGGAGGCAATGTGGCATTTCCTCAAAAAGTTGAATATAGAAACTC
Organism: Elephantulus edwardii; assembly: GCF_000299155.1. Classification (NCBI taxonomy): domain Eukaryota; kingdom Metazoa; phylum Chordata; class Mammalia; order Macroscelidea; family Macroscelididae; genus Elephantulus; species Elephantulus edwardii. The sequence continues at coordinate 5,432,319 of NW_006399804.1, read as the reverse complement.
TGTATGACTCAGTATTACACTCTTAGGAATATACTCCAAGGAAATTAGAACTGTGACATAAGTGGAGATTTGTACACCAATGTTCATGGTATATACTGTTCAACATTGCTAGAACATGGAAAAAGCCCAAATGTCCAACCAAAACAGAAAGGATTGAATGGATTGAGAAATTGTGGTACACTCACACAATGAAATACTATGCAGCACTCAGGAGCAATAATTTAAAAAAATACTACATAGATTGGGAGAGACTGAGAGCTAACTCAGTCTCATAAGGACAAATACTGCATAAGATCATTATTGTAAAAACAGAAGGATAATGCACACCCATGTTTATTGCAGATTTGTTCACAATAGCAAGGAGTTGGAAACAACCTAAGTGTCCATCAAAAAACAAATGGATAGAGAAGCTGTAGTATATTCACACAATGGACTACTATACTGCATTGAAAAACAAGGAACTCCTTCAATATTAGTCAAAATGGGTGACTGTGGAGGACATTATGCTGAGTGAAATACCTCAGTCACAAAAGGACAAATACTGCATGGCACCACTGTTGTAGAATACAACTGACATCAGGATTGGGGTAAGACTGAGAAAAACTGGATAGATTATGTATGTTGTTGTTGCTGTTGTTATGTGCCATCAAGTCACTTGCAATTCATAGCGACCCTATGTATAACAGCTCTAAACTCTGCTCTGTCCTATGCTAATCTCATTGTCTCCGACACACTCATCCCAATTGCCCCAGTCACCAAATCAATCCACCTCCCAGAGGGCCTTCCCCTCCTGTGCCGTCCCTCCACCCTCCCAAGCATGATGTCCTTCTCCAAGGACGGGTCCCACCTTACAACATGACCAAAGTATGTCAGACAAAGTCTCAGAATCCTTGCCTCCAAGGAGCAGCCCGGTTACTGCATTGAAACAGATGAGGGAGAGAACAGTTTAAAAGTGATATATGATAGGGTATTATGTTTATCACAAGAGTCCAGAATTAAGGATGCATAGTTAAGTGCACTTGGTGTGTGTGTGGGCGGGGGGTTACTGGGGGATTGTATACTAATGAAAGAATTTTTCTTTCACTTTTCAAAGAGAGGAGTGAACTGGGTGGGAGGGGTGGGCAGGGAGAAAAGTGCAAAGGTGAATGAATGGAAATCTAAAATCTCTGTAAATATTCATTAAAATTAATAAAATAATTTTTTAAAAAAATAGAAAGCTAACTAAAATATCTATGGGGACCAAAAGGGGAAAAGAGTGGGAGCAGTGTGGTAAGGATAGGCAGGGGTGAAAATACAGGGTTGCAAACTTTGGTGGATGGAGGGAGGGCATAAAGGAAATTAACAAAATCTGACAGAGACCTGAAAAGACAGGGTAATGGTGGGCATTGTCCAATGATGATTAATTTTATAAAACATGGGTATAATAGTGTGAAACACAATTTATATTTATATAGCTCCCTATACAAATTTGTAAGCAAACCAATATAAAATAAAGGTAAAATGTGACTTAAAAAAAGAGATTCTCTGTGTGTGCATTTGTGTAAACTATGTACAACTTTAAGGTATATGGCCAGATATTAAATCATAAATTAGAAAAAATTACTTTGACATGCACATTATTTGTACCTCTAAAAATTTCTGTCATTCAGGCAGAGTAATCATATATTGTCTCCAGCATCTATTTTGCAGCCTATCTACAAAGAGTTCAGAAAACTTCTCTTTCATTCTATTAATATATAGTGTCTTAGTTACCTAGTGCTACTATAATAAATACCACAAGTGGAGGATTTTAGCAAACAGAAATTCATTCCCCCACAGTTTAGGAGGTCAGAAGTTAAAACTCAGGGTGTCAGCCCTAGAGCAGCATTTTCTCTGTGTCAGTTCTAAGTTCAACATTCACAAGTTTCTGAGTGATCTCCAGTTGTTTGACATCTATCTTCCTATAGCTTGTTTTTTAAAAAAAAATATTTTTTATTTTAAATTGTATTAGTAAGCTCAGCTTCTTTTAAATCCTAAAACAGATAAATCCAAGGTACATTTTGCACTAATACTGTTACTAATAATTCAAGGTTTGTTGTTGATTGCCTTTGAGTCGAGCAAGACTCAGCGAGCCTATGAACAAAAGGCCTGAAGCCCCTCTATAACTATCAACATTAATTAAAGTTCATAGAGTTGCCAGAGGCATTTTATTTAGGAAGTGGATGCCACTTCTGCTTTCAAATCTGTCATAGTATGTTATTGTTGTTATGTACTGAGTCGCCTGCGATATATAGTAACTCTATGTACAGCAGCTCTGAACACTTCCCTGTCCTGAACCACTAACTCCGACACAACAACCCCCATTGCCTCAGATACTGTATCAATCCATTTCAACCTGGATCTCTCTCTCCTGTACTGTCCGTCCACCATTCTGAGCATGATGTTCTTCTCCAAGGACCGATCTCTTCTGGCCATGTGCACAAAGTGAGGTAGAGCTTAAAAATCCTAGCCTCCAAGGAGAGACTTGGTTTCACCCTCTCCAAGACAGACTGATTCAAAACTCTTCTCCAGTACCACAACTTGAAGGCCTCTATTCTTCTTCTGTCATCCTTAGTCATTGTCCAACTCTCTGAAGAATAACAAGTAATTGAGAAGACCATGACCTGGATTAGGAGCACCTTTGTATCTAGACTGACATTGTTGCTCTTCAGCACTCTGGAGAGGGCCTTGACAGCAGATTTTCTCAGTGTAATTGATCTTTTAATTTCATGACTGCTGGTGTTAAGAGTGCTGATTGTGGATCCAAGCAAGCTGTAACTGTTAACAACCTCAATCTTTTACCCAGTTGGGGGGGGGGGGGGGTGGTATACACACACACACACACACACACACACACACAGATCATCCTAATTTTTTTAGATAATTCTAATTTTTAAGGAAAATAAAAATATTAAACCAAAAACAAAAGAGCAAACATCTAAAATATTTCCATATTTATGATCAAAGATTGTGAAAACAGTATATATTAAATCAACTTCATCTTTAAAGAGTAATAACATTAAGCCTAACCAATGCAAGAGTCATATTGGTCTCTTCATCTCACACTGAAAGTAGTTTGGCAGACCATGGGATGGGGTATAAGATTTGTTCTTCCCTGGAAATTAATCAATACAGTCTACATACAGCAGCCTTATTCTTCATAGAGAATGCAACAGAGAGGAAGAATCCCTTCCTGTGACTGCCAAGACCACTCTCCATGTTTCCATTTATGAGTCTGTAAAATGCAATTTATAAAACCTGCCTCCTCAGGCTTTGTAAGCCTTAAATAAAATCAAAGATACTTTTAAAGTGCTTAGCCTAAAGCCTTATAGTAGCACAGAGTAAGTGAATAATAAGTGGCAGATTTTTACTAGCATTTAAGGACAAAAGTAAAATTAAAACAACTTAATTTTTCATTACTAGAGTGATGGTTTAATGTATTATAGTAAAAGGATTTGAGCAGTTATTTTCTTAGTATGAAGTCTATAGAAATAATGAGATGTTTATGCAGTAATACACTAAGTAAAATAGTTTGCTTACTCTTATTAAAACTATACAAATGAAATTATTCAAAACTTTATAAAGCTGTGTAAGGGTGGGGAACTTAGAGTCACTTAAGCTTTATTTTATGCTGTTAGATTTCTATTTATAAAATTAAACAATGTATTAAAATCAGGCCCAATGCAAATGATTCTGCACTTTAGCATGCATTTTAGCACATTAGACAAATGTACTCTGGACAAAAGGAAAAAAAAAAGGACTATTACTTTTATGACTAATCATTACATCTACTTAAAATGCAATTAAGAAAGTGTCTACTTCTTTCAAATTAGCACTTTAAATTTGGCTCAATCTGTCATAGGTCTAGAGTAGACTGTGTGTACTGTCTAGTGGAACTAACACATAGCTGCCCCTCCAGTGGGTTTTTAGAGGCAGTTAATCAAATGAGTCTCCTCAAATGAGGAGACTGTCTGTCTTTCTCTGGCAGAGCACTTGTGGATTCCAACATTGTGCCTTCAGGATTGCAGCCCCACTTCTTACCACTAGGTCATCAGAGCTCCAGAGTTCCTTCTTAGGAGCAGACACCTCACAAAAAAAGAAACAGAAAACATTGGAATAACTTTGAACCATTGCCGTGCCAGTGGTTTAGTGAATAAGGAGTTGCATTGCCAACCCAAAAGGCAAATTGTTTGAATACACCAGCTGCTGCTCTGAGAAAGAAAGATGGGCAATCTCCTCCCATGCAATTTACAGTTTCAGAAAGTCCACTGAAAGATCAGCTATGACTGGGTTCCCACTCCAAGGCAATTTTTTTTAACTTTGGGTTAGATATAAGGCATAAAACATTTGTTAGAGTTATTATATAATTTTCATAATCTAATGAATAAGGATGATAGAGGAAGAATCCATGCCTTTGACTTGTGGTGTTGGAGAAGAGTACTGACTATCCCATGGACTGCTGAAAGAGCAAACAGATATATCCTGGAGCAAGCCCAGCCTGAGTTCTCCTTAGAGGCAACTGGGTGTTTTTTAGAGGCAAGGATAGTGATGCTTGGTCTCACATACTTTGGGCATGTTGTTGGGGGTGGGGGCAAGTCCTTGGAGAAAAGACATGATGCCAGAAAAGGTGAAGGGCCAAAGAAAGAGAGCTCACCCTCCATTAGGTGGATTGACACAGTGACTGTAACAACAGGTTTCAGCATATCAGAGATGGTAAAAATGGTGTAGGATAGGGCAAGATTCAGATCTGTTGTTCATAGGGTCACTAAGACTTGTAGTCAACTCAACAACTTCTAACCACCACCAACAGGCTCCCCCCTTTTTACTAATAAGCAGAAGCACTAAAATAATTAAAGAATATACTTTTAAGGAGCTATTCCAAGATTATTACTAGCAAATTAACAGATCCTCCTGGATTTCATCTTTTTTATCTCTGTGAAGGTGAAGATCAAATCTATTAACTCAGGATTACTTGGGAGAGATAAATAAGAAAACACATGTGAAGCACTTAATATATTGCCTGTCACTCAAGAATAACTTTCCTTTTTTTTCGCCCTCCCCAATCTCACACACTCATTTTCTAAGAAAGGAATAGATAAGTAAAATTAATATGCCCTACCTAACTTTTCAGATGTGAAAGCATAAAAATGAATAAGAGTGCTTTAGAAAAGAAATACTCTAAAAATAGAGTATTGTTATTTTAAAAAATATATTTGGAAGACTAAGGGAATATGCATGTATCTAAAACATCCTTTGAACCTTGGTGAGGTAATTAATAATTTCTTAAAGTCAGTTCTTTATGGAAATCTTTGTCATTGATAAAAATTATTCCTATCTATGCACCTAGTCTGCCTCTCTTACTTCCAAGGCATTATTTTTATTATATTGTAGTCACGTCTATTTTCTTCAGTTTATTACACCAATCTTAGTTTTATACCTGCTGCTTTGCCATATCCTTTGACTTAAGAAAATTATAAGAAAGTGGGGAAAGTAACAGAACCAGAGTCATACTGGAGCCTGAATTGGGGGATGGACAAATAACTCAAAGTATTTTTATTTGAAACTTTGGCATTGTGTTCATCTCAGATTTTTTCCATTAATATAGAATTTTTAAATGTTGCATTAAATTCTTTGTCTTGATTATTGAGGTTTGGGACATCCCCCAAACTTTTTTACCCAAGGCAAATAACTTCACTTGCTTGATTCTAACCCGTCTTATTTAAAAAAAAAAATACAATAAAACAAACTCCCAAACCAACCAAACACCAAATAGAAAAGATTAGAAAACTGCCAAGTGTTCATCATAGAGCTGATGGCAGCAGATGCAACAACAAAGGGTAAATCTACACTTGAATATAACTGGATTCAGTATCAATATGGGAAAGTCTGCTGGTGACTGTTCCTCTTTCTGTCTTGCCAAGGATAGAGAGAAAAGAGGAAGAGAAAAATATGCCCCAAATTCCCCTTTTTGAAGGAATTACTTTGACAACCTAGACTGAATTTCTTGATGGAAAGTTAGCCAGGAGCAACATGGATTGTTTTACAGAAGAGGAGACAGTGAAGCTGTTCTGCTCTACACTACAAGTTCATCCAAACTGTATCGTCCAAAAGCTCATTTCAGGGAATGTAGTAAGAAACATCTAGATAACACAAGTGAGCAATAAATTCTAGCTATAAAAAGCAATACTCCGTGAAAGAGTTTCAGGGAAGTCCTCCTTGTGACCTTGAGGTCACCCCTATACATTTCCCTTCTACCAAGAGCAAAATGAGTCACTAGGTTCTATTTTGGGCAGTCTTTTATTATTTGACCCAGTCTTTCATTCCACAGATAGGGAGAAGGCCTCAAGTGCAAAGCAACAGCACTTAAAGGGAAAAAGCTTTGTCAAGTCTATCTGTGTATTGTACATATAAAAGACACTATTGATATTGACCTAAAACACAATGAATTATAAATAACTGGTAATAGGTATTTTCTAAATATGCTACTGGCAAGCCATGGTGGTGCAGTTGGTAAAACATTTGACTGCTAACCAAAAAAAGTTGTGCAGTTTGAACCCACCAACGGCTCTGTAGAAAAAAAATACGTGGCAGTCTGCTTTGTAAAGATGGAAAAATATTGGCAAAATATTATGAGATAGTTCTTCTATTCTGTCCTATAAGGTCCTAAGAGTCAACATCAGCTCAGAAGTAGTGGGATTTTTAGCCCAGCAGGATTCTGCCCATGGGGGCACTACCTACTGGGAGCTGATGGGACATGCTCAGGTTACAAGGGGAACTAATAGAAACAAATCAGCCCCTTTAACCACTTGCTTCCTTCCTCCAGGGCATAACCACAGGAATCTCAGCTCAAATATGGGAGAGATAGGCTAGAAATTAAATTAGTGGTTTTGGTATTTTTAAAAAAGAAGAGTGTCAGAGTCTTAGCTTTCCCAATGAAGCCACTTGACATCAGTGGCCACAACTTGGGTAAAACTAGGCCACAACTTGGGTAAAACTAGTTTCACCTATCTGTCACAAGTGAACAAAATTTAGTCAAATCCTGACTGTGCTGCCAACCTGCACTATTACAGTCCCATTCTGTCTCAGTTTCTTCATCTCTAAATGAATATAATAATCTAAGCATGATGAAAAAATTACTCAAAATGTGACAGGTGTTCAACATAGTGTTAAACACATTGCAAATGCAAAAAAAAAAATAAATGTCAGCTCTCACTACCAACCCAATCACCGCTTTGGCAAATAGCAATTCAGCAATAATTTTCATACATTTAGGAGGAGTCTCTGGGGAACACAAATGACTAAGCAAGTGCTTGACCACTAACTCCTAAGGGTGGAAGTTCAAATCTACCCACAGTTGCCTTGCTTGGAAAACAAGCCTGATGATCTACCACCCTTTGAAGTATTGTGGAGTAGTTCTACACTGAGATGTCACAAGTTGGACAACGGCAAATAAGAAACTAAGTCTTTACATCTTCATTAATTAGGCTCAATCTAATTCATTAAAAAATGTTGTCTTATTATTTTCTTATTATTTTGAAGACATGAGCAACTAGAAGTCGCAAGCATGAAAACCCAAGAAAAAGAGCAAAAGAATTCATTTCATTCTTTTAGAACCTACTCTTGTTTTCTAAAGGCCTTAACAGGTGTGTGAGAGTAGATTAGTGTTGTTTTTCAAGATCATGAATGATGGGTGTGTTTCAGTATCTATACTCTATGAAATTCAGTAAGCACTACAAATCTAAGATTGCTGAATGTCTAGTGCTAATAAACATCACACCCTGTCACTTCTGAGGGAGAAAAACTATTCCAGCCCATGGCTTGTGCTAATGAAGGCCAGCTGCTTGGGCCTGTGTCCAGTTAATCAGAAAGACTAGGAGGAGAGAGGCTTCTTTTTTAAAAGAAGCAGGAGGACCCGTCATCATCATAATGTTACCCCATCCTGCTTCTGATCTTTGTAAAGAGGGGCCTGGTGGTTACACATGTAGCTTATCTGGCTAGATGCCTTTGTCATGAATGAGGACCTGGAACCCACATGTCTTTGATTCTGTTGCCTAGACTGCATACCATTTTATTCCAGGCACCCACTCTTCTCCAGCCACTGAGAGTTGTGTTGTGTACAGCTCCTGCCAAACAGCAGAGATGCAATTTGAATTTCAGGATAAAACCATTACTCCAAACACTGACTCCAGTTCCTAGTGTCTTCTCACTTTAAAGTGACTGATGTGTTAGCAAGAGCCCACAGACTGATGAAAAATAAAACAAAACCCCAAAGCCTCTGTTCTTTCCTTGTTGTTTAAGTCTAGGCCTCATTTTCTTCCTCTGTAAAACACAAATTAATTACTGTGGGGAACTTGCAAGAATTTTGTCAAATATAAAGTTCTAAAAAAAATGAAAGATTATAATGTGGTTTCTAGAGCAGCTCCAGAGAATGAGAAAAGGTCACTCAACAGAGCTCTTGTTTGCTCCAGTTCTCCGTGATACCTTAAGGCAAGACTCAACCCAACAGAGGCAGTCAGGGCAGCTGTCAGGGCTGTCTGTGTTCTGGTATTGCATCATTTCAGGAGGGGAGGGGTGAGGCTGAGCCAGCAGAATTAAAAAACAGCTTTTAGGCTTTTACTGCCAGGGAAAATGAGTTGTGTGTAAGGTTTCGAAGAAACAGGTTGGTACTTGTCCTTTTTGTTGATTTTTATAATTTTATTACTTTAGCTAAAGTAATACAAAAAAGGCAGAGAGTGTGAGTGTGTGTGTGTGTGTGTGTGTGTGTGTGTGTGTGTGTACAAATGCTGATACTTGTCTTTTTGTTGGTTTTTATCTTTGTCAATCTAAAAAGTTAATACAAAATACAAAAAGGGCTTACTTAAAAAATGAAAGCCATTACCGTTGAAGGAAAAGTATCATTTCTTACGTATCTGTCTCAGTCTTGACAAATGTTTTTTGGTTGAGATGAAAGAGCTTCCAAAACAATCAGAGAAAGACTACCACTAGTAGATTTCCAGATGCCTTCCTGCACTCTCAGGGACAGGAGGCCTTTGTGGCTGCCCAGCTCCTACCACTGCCTCCACCCACGCTCACCGAAAGAAAAGTAGGATAGAATACAAGTTACTCCATGCAAGCTCTAAGCCAGATTCTTAATGAAGCAATTCAAGCTAAATTTCTCCTTTGAGAAGGCCAACTCTACATTGTCTTCATGTAGCTCTGGACTAACATTTACTGAACACCTACTAAATGCAGGGATATTAGCAAATAAAACTCATGCCTGGCCAAACGCTCCTTGTTGCACCCCTCACTTGTCTACTGCTCACATACTCATGACCTCTTCTGCAAGGACAATAATCATTGCCCATCTGGCAGTCCACTTTCACACACCCCCCCCACACACACACACAGAGGTTACTTGAAAACTGGACAGTGGTGAAAACAGAAATGGGAAGATACCAAACAACAGTACCAAGGGTGCTAGCATTCACCTATTGCTTGGACCATCAAGATATGTCCACACAACCCTGGTCTCCATTAAGTATTTCCTGCCAGGACTGGACTTATTCAAATTTGGTCAACAAAAGAAGTTGTTCAGACCGCAAAAACTGCCTATAATTCATACAGCTGTGGTATTCAAGGATGTGACTTTCAGGGAGATTTTTGATTTGTCAATTTAAAGGAGGGTTAGTGTTCACGAAACACAAAAGACCACCACAGTTTGCTAATAGACACTTCAGGTTGTGGAACACAATTTCTTTTCACTAGGTCTCCATAGTGGATGCATTTTAAGTTTAAATATATCAAGCGTGCTTCACTTATCAGCTGTAACTCTTTTCCTAAATCTATTTTGCACTTTGAACTTTGATCTTGAGGCAATTTAACTAGACATGTGCCAAATAAATGGACATTCATATTTTAAATCATAAAAAAATCTCTGGGCAGGGATCAGCACCTCTGCCTTGGGCAGCTGTCAGGACACATCATCTAGGACATAAAAAGAAGTCAATAAAAGAAAGTTCGGGAACTCCTCTTGAGCTATGGGCCATGCCTTAGAAATCTGAGCCACCAGGCCGGAGTACAAAAATTGGGGATAGCTAGAGATGCTGAGCAGTTGTGTGACCTTTGCAAAGAGTCCCCACAACATTTCCAGGGTGAGCAGGGTGAGCCCAGAGATAGGCAAGGCTTCCGACTAGGTAGGCCACCAGCCCTTCTCCAGCTGGTTCCTAAGGAGCAATGACAGGCCTTCTCTGAATTTGGTAAACAGAAGCGCTGGAGAAAACACTGCCAATGGCTGAGGCCAACACAAGTGTGTTTTGAGAGGACAGAGCAGTGGGCAGCCCTTGGAGGGGAGGGGAAAGCCAATGAATGGGCAGTCAGCACCAGTCAACACTCCTCACCCTAGTAAGCAACACGCGCTCAAAGCCCTTGTCTTGCCCTCCCTCTAGGCCCAGTGCCCCTTCTGTCTCACAGGTGTCACCTTAGACACACAATGGGAAGCCTTCGGAGAGGCAGCAGGCTGGCAAGGGTGGAAGCAGGAAGGATCTGCAGGGCACGGGACAGGCCAGGGGAGCGGATCTGAGTGGCTCCTGCCGTGCTGGTGCCACCCAAGCCTCTTTCCAGGGCGCAGCCAGCCCTCCCTCTGCAGGTGCTGTGAGGAAAACCCTGCAAATCCCAGCCCCGCCCGCACCTATTAGCCAAACCTCCCCAGACTTTCTTTACCTTTTGATGTTTATGGGCGGTGCAAAATAATGGTGGGGACCAAGACGGTGAGAGCCAGGAATAGAGAAAGCAGAAAAGGCTATGGGAAAGTCAGTTAGCACAAACATATCTGAGGGTGATTTAAACACATGAAGAGGTGCAGCCTACATTAGTTTCTATGTTTCGAGGCTCAATACAAAGAAGGATTTTGAGTCTATGGAGTCTCCTTACACCAAAACCAAAAGATCTCAATTTAGGGGGTGGCTCAGTGGCAGGGGGCTGGATTTTTGGGTTGAATCGCAATTAAAGGGAGAGAATTATTCCCCTCACCATCCAGATTATTCATAGCAACAAGATGTTTGCTCGCTGGTGGCCGGTTCCTGAGGCCCAGGTACAGCGAATGTCTCTACAGTTGCTACAGATCCCGGAGAGAGAAAAAAGTTTGACGGGCAAAATGGGAATCAACCATCTGCCTTGGGCTGGAGTGAGGAAGTGTCCCGAAGCCAGTGTTGTTGCGCTGAGCCGTTCAGGCTAGCAAGTATTTGCTTTTCTTGCATAAACATTCCCTTGCCTGCTCTGTATCTCTAACTCCCAGTGCAAACGGTGCGCTTAGAAAATATTCCAATAATTAATACCCAGGGTAGATCTGTTTTATTCTCCTCCCCAAACCCGTTAACTTGCATGGGAAGAAACCAAGGTGATTAATTGCTGCACCCATGGCGGCCCAGCAAGTTCTGTCATCCGAAGTCCGCCGCCCTGCTGCACCCCCTACACTGCCCCCGCGAGATCTGAGAGCGAAGGAGAAGACGCTCCCTCCGTGTTGTCAGGCTGGCTTTGGGCTGGGGGTGGAGGTCGGCGGGACAAGGCGGGGAAGGTGGAGAAAGAAAGAGGTGCTGCATGGTGGGGTCCTCTCGCACCAGAATTAGTGCTTCGGAACCGGCCAGCTCCCAGTGGACGGCCGCTTTAATCAACCGCAGGGAAACGCTTACCAAGCGTTTGTTTACAATATGTACTTCAGATCCTTTGTAGATTTACGGTTTCCCCCTCTGCATGCCGAATGGGGGCGGGGAGGAAAGGAGCGCTGAGTCCCCCACCCTCGGGCTTGCGAGCGTCTGCGTCTGCAGATCGATTCTCCGGTAATAAACGCGCGATTCCGCGGGGAGCGCCCCTGCAGTTCCCATGGCAACGCAGCGCCTCGCAGCAGCCCGTGGGTGGGGAGGAGGCCGCGCAGCGAATGGAGCTCTTCAGTGTGACCACTGTAGCAGCTGGTGTCTTCCTACTTTTGGTCTTTCTCATCTTCATTACTGTCTATGTCGGCTCCAGGCCTGTCTATTCACCTCTCCCCTAGAACTGTTAACCCAGGGCGGGGAGAGGAATCTGCCGCAAAGGCTGTACCCGATGGAGCTGCCCGTCACAAAGCAAGGACCCTGCTAACAGCCTGTGGGTGCAGAGCAGAGCCTGCCCCAGGCCCCCAGGCGCCTGATGTGCCAATGCCAGACGTTGCTGCAAAGTCGTGCTCGGTTTGTCCGAGCTACCCAGAGGGCTAGTTAGCACCACCACCAATTAATGAGGAGGAGGCACTGGATTGAAAAGGGACCGACTGGGTTTCGTTATAATGGTTGTGGTTAATAACCATAAAGACATAGATGCCATCCTAAGAGAATTTTGCTTATCTCAATATACACACACCTAGAAAGAAAACGTTTTGGCAAGCACAAATGAATTTTTCTATTTACTCTTAAAAAGAATGCATGTAACTTATGAGTAGTGTACGCAAATAGAACGGAATGATGGTACTAGATCATTTACTATCATTTCAATTTATTGCCATTTCTATGTATACATCTTTTAACTTCACCCCAACGAAATACTAATGAATTAATATTACAGTCTACATTGTTTTATTGTGAGACAGTAAATCTTAAAGAGTGCCAGCAAAGAGAATACAGAGAATTACGTGTATGTGGCATCCTGTTTCTCCTACTGTTAATATCTTACATTAGTATAGGACATTTTTCACAGCTAATGAACTTGTATGGTGACATTATTATTTCTTAAATTTCATTTTGAGTTTGGTTTTTTCATTTCCCATTTTTTTTTTAAATCTTTTACAGGATATCACATTAAGTTCATATTATTATATTTCAATCTGTGATAGTTTTTCAGACATTCCTTGTTGGATTTTTAAAAATTTATTCCTTGTCTTTTATGAAGTTAACACTTTTGAAGACAATTTTTAATTGAGGCACAATTTATATCTTTAGTACTGAACTGTAGAAATCTCAAGTTACAATTTTATAAATATTTATGATTTCATACACTTGATAAAATCCAATATTTATAGAAAATAAAAATGTTTGCGTTACAATACTGTCTCACATTACTGGAGATTTGTTTATATAGTTTTCATATATAATATATACAATGTATATTCTATATGAAAATTGTGTACATACACATACACAAACACTTTACCAAAAATTTTCTCAACCTTTAAGTCCCAGCTTAATGCGTGAAATTGAGAAATTTCAAACAATATAAAAGAGCTGTTAATGGGTTGATCATTTAATTCAGGAATTTTCCACCGGACACAGGCTAATTGTTCCTTTTTCTAGGACATTTTCTTTTCTTTTTTTTTTAATATTTTTTTTTTTTTTACAGAGGTTTTGGATTCCCATTCATTCATTGCCGCAATTTTCTCCCTTTCCATATTTTCTTTTCTATGGAGAAAAACTATGAAGTATTTTCCTTAAACTAAATAAATTGAGGGATGAGTCTACTTGGGAAGCTTATGGAGTGGCTCACCAATTTTAAAAAACCATTTGTGTTTTAGTTTTTAATAAATAGGAATAATTAATGCACTCATTCATATACAAATCTTGAGGGAACTATTTACAAGCACTATATTTTTAATTTTATGTGGATCGCTGATGTTTCTAATTTTAAAGTGTCCCACATTTCATTAATTTCTTAATAATTTTACACAATATAACCCCTAACCATATATTTTTAAAATGCTGCTAACAAAGTTTGAACTGATGTTCAATAAATGTAGGTAAAGGAAACAAAAATTTTACACTATGTACACACTGATCCTATGGCCCAGAACTTGATGGAGAAACATCTTAAACAGGCCAGTAAAGCATTAAATTAATAGGAACTAGCTTTCTCTTCCTTTTCATAAGATTTCATATTAGTAGATGCATAGTTAACAATACAGAAACTTTTACAGAAAAATGTAAAAGTTAAGGTTGATTGTCTTCCTTCCCATTCACTACTCACACATAGTAATTTTTAAGCCTGACCAATGGGCTTGAGCATGACAGATATCATGAGAATGGCACAGAGGAAGTTTTGATCTATTGTTTATAGGGTTGCTGTGAGTTACATTTGACTAGACGACACCTAAAAAGAAATGAAACAAGGTCGTTTTGATCCCAAGTTACGTCTGCAGCAAACAAGTGAAACAAGCCTAGGGACCTATTTTTCAGAAGTTGTTGGCTAATGTACCTTTTATAGTCAGGTCATATTCATGCCAATAAAACATCAGCTTATATTGTACTTGTCTTTCCCAATCTGCAAGTAAAAACCAAGCCAACTAGGGTAAAAGCTGTTCAGAGGGTGTGGGTAGATGGCCAGCAGATGGTTTTCATTCTTTTACATGACAAAAGAGTTGTTGTTTTGGGTTTTTTGTTGGGGTGTTTTCCCCTCCCCCTACATCTGTGTCATTTGCCTTAGAGAAAATGTTATTTTCTGTCCATTTGAGAAAAGAAAAAAAAATCTCAATTCCTCCACAAATTGAATAACATGAGCAAATATCTTCTAGATTGATAAATTTAGGAGAGAATGTTTAAGGAGTAATGTCTTTAATTTTAAGCTATAATTAGTTATCACTAAACAAAGACTGTAGCAAAACACCCTAACTCATGTATTTTAAATTATTTGCCTAAATTGAGTAAACTAAATGGGATTACAAAAAAAAGAGTATTAGAAACAAAAATAAGGGGTTTATTCACATACTTACAAGTCCTATTTCAGCACCTGTTACTCGTTGAGCAAAGACTGTAGCTGAGGAGAGAACAGCAAATTTAGATATGTATACATTGGCTCTGGCAGGGTAGCATCAGGATTAACAAGTGTGAGCTCTGAAATCCGACCATCTCCTCTGTGCCTGATGACACCTTCAATGTGCTGCTTAAGTAAACTTAAGTAAACTTGTTACTTAACTCCTCTGTGCCCTAGCCCTTAAATGTAAAATGAGGTTAATACCAATTTCATACAGTTGTGAGAATTAAAGAAGGCATGTGCACTTTACACTCAGGAAAGGGCTAGGCATACAGAATGCGCTCAATAAATTATAGCAATTAGCTTTTAATTGCAGCTTGGTGTAAGGAGTCCTAGTGGCACTATGGGTTAAATACTGAGCTGCTAGCCAAAAGGTCAGCAGTTCAGACTCACCAGTTGCTCTGTGAGAAAGATGAGGCAGTCTGTTTCCATGATAATGTACAGTCTTGGAAACCCTAAGGGGCAACTCTGTGCCCTAAAGCAGCCTGAGGAGTTGGAATGGACTAGACCACAGTTGAGTTGCTAAGAGTCAAAATGGATTCAGGGACAGCGGGTTGGGTTGGGTTTGCTTGACTGTTTATTCATAGCCAGCTAGTATAGTAGGTGTGCTGGTTTATCAGTCAAGTTCTTAGAAAATAAACACTGTTAACTGTTGTTGTTGTTGTTATGTGCCGTCAAGCCACTTGCGACTCATAGTGACCCTATGTACAAGAGCCCTAAATGTCGCTCCATCCTGTGCCAATCTCGCCGTCTCTGACACACACACTCCCACCACCCAAATCACAGAATCCATCCATCTCATCAAGGGTGGTGGTCTCCTGTGCCGTCTCTTCACTCTCCCAAACATGATGTCCCTCTCTAAGGACCAGTCCCTCCTTGCAACATGCCTTTCAAAGTATGTCAGATGAAGCTTCAGAATCCTTGACTCACTCTAAGGAGCATTCCAGCTTCACCTTCTCCAGGACAAACCTGTTTGTTCTCCTAGCAGTCCATGGTATATTCAACGCTCTTCTCCAGCACCACAGCTCAAAGGCATCAATTCTCTTTCTATCCTCCCTAGTCACTATCCAGCTCTCCAATACATAGCACGTAATTGAGATCAGGCGCACCTTAGTCTCCAGCCTGATGTAGTTGCTCTTCAGTACTCTTGGGAGGTTCCTCACAGCCGACTTTCCCAAAGCAATTCATCTCTTGATTT
>NW_006399804.1:5394718-5415272 GCF_000299155.1 Elephantulus edwardii | reverse complement strand
CAACCCAATTACAAAATCAGTAGAATATGTGAAAAGCCTCTTCACCAAAAAAGGCATTCAGATAGCAAACAAAAAAAACAAGAAATGCTCAAGATCTTTTGTCATTAGAGATGACAATTAAAACAACAATTATATATCATCTCACCCCAGCAACAATAACCCTGTCCAATAAGACAGCAAACAACAAATGTTGCAAGGATATGGAGACATTGAAATTCTCATGCACTGTTGGTGGGAATGTAAAATGATACAACTATGAAAGGCAGTGAAGCATTTCCTCAAAAAATTGAAATACTGTTTGATTCCATCAGTGAGAACACACCCTAAAGAAATCAGAACTGCAACATGAACAGATATATGAACACCCATATTTATTGCAGCATTATTATAACATGGAAGGTATATATAACTATTATAATATGGAATTGGCCCAAATGTACATTAACAAATGAATGGATAGAAAAACTGTGGTACATTCACACAATGGAGTATTATGCAGTGTTGAAAAACAATGAAGAAGTCATGAAACACTACAGAACATGGATGAGTCTAGAGACATTATGGTTAGTGAAATAATTACAAAAGAGCAAATCCTGTACAAGACCACAATTATGGAAATAGCATGGCTACAGAGGCAGAGGTGGGTGGGGAGAGCTGAAATGAATGGATAAATAATGAACACTGCAGTGGTATAGGTGTAGTGAAGGTCAATCTGGAATGAATGGATTGTATATATTCCAATTAACAATCTGGAACAGGACATGCATAATTGATTGAAGGGGGAGCTAAATAAAGATTTATATACAGATAGAAACAATTGTGAGGGGTTGACAGAGATGGAAGAGGAAGGAGAAGGAGCAGAGCTTAGCAATGGATGCACTGGGTAAAGGGAAAGGGAGGATACAGTGAGAACGCTTCATGATGTTTTAAATAACGGCATTGTACAACTGTAATTAATGTTATTTTTAAAAGCATGAGTGATCGAATGAAAATCAATGAAACAAAAAATTATCCCTGGAAATACATCACATCAGACCAAAAGTAAGTTCATTTCCATTCAAACAAGTCATCTTGCTGCTGTTGTTGTTAGCTCAATGGTACAGTATTCCCTCCTTTCATGGGAAGACACATGAACACTCATTAACAGGCACCTCACGCTCAGACACCACCTAGTTTTCAAGTTGCTTTGATGCTAACCAGGTTTCAGTGGAACTTCCAGACTATTAAGTAGGACAAAGAAGAAAGGCCTGGAAGTCTGCTTCCAAAAGTTAGCCAGCAAAGGCCATATGGATCATGATTCAATCACCAACTCCTCGAGAGATAGCTCAAGATCCTGTTCTATACTTCCTCGAAACTATAATTCCAGCAGCAGGAAGGACTTTTATCCTCTCAGATTAAGGCAACAGTTTCTGATTTATGGGTTAGTTGTCTTTTCCCTCATCTCTCTACACATCTGGAAAGAGACCCACAGGATGAACTTTTGGGGACTAGAGGTGAAGGCAGCCCCTCTGTGAGCACCTTCTTCTAGCCTCAGGTAGCTTGGTTAGATATCTGAGAGATCAGAAACAGGCAAACTAAAGCTCAGCTGCAAAAGGAAGTGCAATTTTACATTTTGTCTCTAATTGTTGGTGCTGTTATTATGTTTCATTGAGTTAGAACTCACTTATAGCTGATGATCTTCCAGTGGGTTTTCAGAGGCAGTAAGTCATATGGAAGGAGATTGGCCATCTTTCTCCTGAAGAGCAGTTGGTGGATTTGATCTTTTGTGTTGGCAGTGGAAGACATTACCCACTAGGTCACCAGAGCTCTCTTGCCTCTAATATGAGTCTTATTTAATATAGCAAGAAGTTTTCATTCATCAGTAATGGCATTTGGACAACATCCATGCTTGCTACATACCCCACTAAGATCTAGGGGCAACGGCTGTGTGTAGCTGCCCACTGCGGGAGGGAGTGCCAATCCCTAGCCAGGAGAATCCCTTGCAGGGATTTCTCCACCCGCACCTGCTCCCACTCTCCACTGAGAGTCAGAACTTAGTATGGGAAGGTCTCAAGAGACCATCGTGAGGATGTAGGGAGCTCTCAGGGAGAGTGCTACATTTTCTTCTCATGCTATTTGACACTGAGGTACCAAGTAGGGCTATAAGTGGGCAGTAACAAATCTTTTCCCTACTTACACAAGAGAACTCCCCTTGACTTCTTCAGTCCCAGTTCTTCCTTGTGCAACTCCAGTGTACATACTTTTCAGTTGCTATAGTGTTTATCTTTCAATATGACATTTTTTAGCCTTTTGGCTTTGCTCTATAGATAGGCAAAAATACATGATGGGCTTTGTTAGCCTATCCACAAGAGGATTGTCTATCTACAATTCCACAAGGGGATTGATCAGTTTTAATAATCTACAAGGGAATTGGCTAAACCCACCAATAAATTGAACAGAGCTGCAGAGACAGATCTGGCACCACTGAACAAGAAACAAGACAATGTAAAACACCCTTCTTCCTCCAGCTACTCCTAGGGCAGCAACATCTATGACCAAACTGGAGACATAATGTGAGAAAGGGCCTTAAAGATGGGGAAAGCCAATACTTGCAGGACTGAGAACTTTGCTGTACAATTAATTCGGATTGGGGGAAGTCAATATCGGCAGGACTGAGAACTTGAGAACCAATGGCCTGAAGGCAGGAGGTTTGAGGCTGAGGTGCCTGGATGCACATTTCAGGAGCTGCCTTGACAATATTTGGTTACTAATCTAGATTATAAGATTTTTACTTTCCCAACATAGGTCTGTGTGGTCTGTGAGCGTTCACATTGGATTTGGATGCAGAAAAGCAGTAAGATTTGTGTTGAGATGAATAGAAAGAGGTATGGGAACATGGGGGGAATATGTCTGACCTCATGGGAATTTGTTTTGTACTATTGGTGCTGTGGAAGGGAACAGTCCCCTTTGTGACATTGGAAAGGTCAGATATGACCATCCCCACATGGCCCTTGCTCTTAACAGTTGTCAAGTTATTTTCTCAACCTAAAGAAGTTTAGCCTTCAATATTAATTACATCTCAACATCAAGAAAGCCAAAATCTTCACCACTGGACCAAAAGGCAACATCATGTTATATGGAGAAAAGATTAAAGTTGTCAATGATTTCATCTTACTTTGATCCAATATCTACACCTTTGGTAGAAATAAAAAGATGTATTGCATTGAGAAAATCTACTGTCAGGGACTTCTCCAACATGGAGAACAAGGATGTCAGTTTAAAGACTAAGTTGCACTTGATCCAAACTATGGTCTTTTCAATTACTCACTATACATCTGAAAGTTGGGCAAAGGATGAAAGGACAACAATCAATGCTTTTGAGTTGTGGTATTGGAGGAAAGTACTGAATATCGCATGGACTGCCAAGAGACAAACAAGTCTGTTTTAGAGAAACAGTGTCTAGGGTCCTCCTCAGAAGCTTCATCTAACTTACTTTGGGCATGTTAGGAGGGACCAGTCCCTTGGAGAAGGACATCAGGATGGAAAAGTGGAGGGTCATAGTAGGAGAGGAAGAACCCTCCACAAGATGGGCAAACACTGTGACTCTAACAATGAGCTCGAACATATCAGAGATGATGAGAATAGCACAAGACAGGGCAGAGTTCCGATCTGTTGTTCATACAGTCACTACGGGTCGCAGCCGACTAGACTGCACATAACACAATAGAAAACTTTATGATGAATCAATGATGAAGGCTTAGGAAGTGAAAGTTGCAAGAACCAGGAATAACATCTATAAAAGTAAATAGTGAATAAATACTGAACATTGAATCACTGCACAGGCATGTATCTGTGTCTCCTAAGTGTTTAATATGGTGATGTTTCATCATATTTTTACAATAATCCTGGGGGAAGATTCATATGTTACCCCATTTTGGGGGAGGTTAAACTGAGCCACACCAAATTAAACAATTTCTCAATGATGGCAAAGAAGTCAACTAAACTGAAATTTCAGATTTCTTACTCATGAACCACACCACCAAATCTATCTTTCAATGCTAAATATACTATTTATAGAATATTTCTTGATAAAAATGTACAAAAGTATATGATAAATATTTTATGTTAAATGTTGTCTATAATTTTATATTAAGCAAAACAGGCAGAGTAAATTACCAGAGCTTTGTTGGAGGTTTTTGTGGTGGTTTGGGACATTTTTTGGGGGGTAGTGCTTGTTTTATATAACAATTGCCTAGAATTATGTTTCTTTTTCAAGATGCATGGCTTGAATTTTATGCAATTATATTTTTAAAATAATTTTTAATATGATCCCAGGACTTTTGAGATGCAGTTAACATTTGTTGTCCCAAGGAAAGTATATTGTTGTTGTTAAGTATCTTCAAACCAGAATGGACCCATAGCTGACCCTCCAGTGGGTTTTCAAAGGCAGTAGATGGCACAGGAGGAGATTTCTCATCTTTTCTCCAACTAACTCATGAGGGTTTTCTGAGGAAAGTACATACTGCTTATAAAAGTTTTTTATTATTTTCTTATCCACCACTTGGGATAATTCTAGTATCTACTTTTCAGTTATTTTCAGTATTAAATGAAATCATTAATGTAAAAAATTCGGAACTCTGACTGCTACTCAGTATTAGGATATTTCAAGTTGAAACATAAATGGAAGTAAACCCCCAAGTCACTGCCATGGAGTCGATTCTGACTCACAATGACCCTCTGACAGGTTTCCAAGACTGGAAATCTTTATGGGAGGAGACTGCACACCTTTCTCCTTTGGAACTGCTCGTGGATTCAAACCACCAGAGATGCACAGCCTTCTAGCTAGAAGCAAAGCACACTTTGCCATCAGAATTCCCAAACTGAAGTAAAGATTTAATAAAAAGTGAATCAATTCAGTTTAAGTAAGTTTGGTTTTGGAGAACAAAATTTATATCCTAAAATCTCTTGAAGTCTATCTTTTATTATTGTTGTTAGGATCATTTAAAAAAAAAAAGAGCCTTATCTTCTAGAGTTTCCATTTAAATAGGTTTGGATGAGATAGTATTTATTTAAAAAAAATACTAACAGCAGGGGAGGGCTGGAGAATAAAGAAGTGTTTAAATTAAACAAGATTGGCCATATGCTGAAAACTGTTGAAGTATTAGAACTCACAATAAAAGGTGAAACAATAACAATAAATTCAGAATTTGTAGCTACTCTTTGGTTTTATAGAGAGAAAAAAGTGCTCTGGTGAGGATTCAATGTCCAGCTTTTCATTTCAACCAGGCAACCACCAATTTATGTCAACCTGATGCAGAAATTATGTTGCTATGGCAACTCTTCACCACATTAAATGATTTTAGAGCCCAGGTGGCAGCAGATTCTCTCCAAAAAATTATCTGAGTATGCAAGACAGAAATTCATCTCAAAGATCCCTCCCAGATACCCTACTCTTTAAATAAGCTCCCACTTCCTGCCTCTTATCAGGGAGTAAGGAGTTTGGAGCCAGGAAGACTAGGGGATGAGGGTCTTCTAGTACAGACTCCAAGGGGCTCTGAGGGTGTAGTACATAGTGTGTGGGGCTGCTAACCAACAGACAGCAAGTCTCTGGTGGTTCAAATCCACCAGCTGCACAGTGATATAAAGATAGGCAATCTCCTCATATTCGGATTTACAGCCACTAATGACTGATGGTCATTAGGTGAGTAATGAGGAAACCACCTAAACTCTGAGTCTCCTCTTAGATGAATGATCCTCATGTGATGACCTCACAGCCTAGGTGAGGGAAATCAGTTGACAAGAAACAAAATCTTATCAAGAAGACAAATCATCAACGAACATCTGTTTCTTTCTTTTTATGCCCCTTCCCAACATGTGCAACTGATCAATGACAAGAAATGGGGCTGATCCCAGCTTCCTGCACATGGGGTCTCTTTCCACCAAGGCCCACTTTGTGTGTTTAGGACCATAAGAAAACCATCATGTAGCAGGAGATCTCTTGAGAGACTTTTGCTAAATCATTCCATATGGTGACTTAACAGCAATAGGAAGGCAGAGGGAGCTTAAACCAGAGGCACAGGGGTCAAGTCCATAATTTTCTACAATATAGTCTGGGATATCCCAGCTTTGCTTATTACAGGGGTTAAGTTTTGTCCCTACTCTTGGATCTGGTCCCTCTTAACACCCTAAACAAGTCATTTGACCTTGGTGTGGTCAATTCTCCATATAAGAAAATGGTTCAAGGTTGTGATGAGAATGGGGCAAGATAAAATAGGAGCAGTGCCTCAAAGAACGTGAGGATGATTTCTACGCATGTAGATGGGGGCGGGGCAAAACATACAAAGGTATTTGTGATTATTTTCCCTTTTTCTTTCTACCACCATCCCTCTTCTGTCTTATTTTCTTTCACACTCTTTCTAAATTTCTTCTTTCTTAAAATTATTCACTCCTGTCTGAGATTTGCTTTTTTTTTTTGAGGGGGGTAGGGGGATGCCAGCGGTGGCATATTCTCTGAAGACTATTGCCTCATATTTTCAACAATTAGCTCCTTTTAAAAGTGGCTGGGAATAGTCAGTAAGCACCTACTACTTTGCATGCCAGTACTTGGGTTTAATCATTCATCAAAGTCACTCATAGCACCTATTACACTAACTCACAATGCTTTCTCTTTCAATACCCCTCCAGTCAACTGAATTCAGTACTTTATCATGCACACATGTTTCTAAAAACTGCCTCCACAGTACAACCCTGAAAGCCAGCTACCTGGAATTTAATCTACTCAGTCAAGAAGTTGCCTTTATTATAAGAGTAATGAAATGTTTATTTTGACTGAGTCAACATGGAGGGTTTTTATGTTTTCCTGACACTTGGTGCTGGCTGCAAGAAGCCCCCAGCATCCTGTTTGGCATCAGGGATTAAAAACATTTTTAAAGTGACAGAAAGTCTGTGCTGGCATGTATTTTAATATATCTCAGTGGTGTGAACAGGCTGTTTTTCATGAGGCTGCTTCTGTTCTCTGGTTTTTATGATCTCAGGTAGAAATGCTGACAAATATAAACAGCCCTTTTGGTGAAATAATTCTGAGTTGCTTTCACTTTTTATGTTTTTAATTTCACTTCTATAAGCTGTAATACAAAAATCCTTCAATTTTCAGAATGCCCAATGCTTGTAAAGCCATTGAATGGTATGTTATTTATGAATTAATTGAAAGGCTAACCATCTTGTCATCACAGGGTCCAGCTGGGTGTTCCCATTCCAGTCCACCAACTGCTCCACAGGAGAAAGATGGGCAGTCTCCTCCCACGCAATTTACAAGGTCAGCTGAGTTGGCTCCAACTTGACAGCACACAATACACTTAACACAGTGCTTGATCTTAGCTTAAAACAAAAACAAAAAAAATATCTTAAACTCATTGCCATTGAGGAGGAACTGACTCATAATTTATCTCCCAGAGGATTGCCCATCTTTCTCCCTCAGACACTGGCAGAGTTCTACTGCCAGAGAGGTGCTGCCTTTAAGTTATCAGGGCTCATTTCCTTCAGACTAGGCCACTGGAGCTCCTATGACCTTGGTTAAGCATTCAATAAATATTAGCTGTTACTGTCATGTTGTGGTAAACATTGATGTTGATGTTAATCATACTACCATTCCTTTTACGCTGGGACTCAGACATGAATATAAGGAGACAAAGAAAATCAAAGAACAAAAATCAGTCCTATTCTAGTCCACATGTGTAATGTGCTGAGGAATAACCAAAAGGTTTGTGGTTCAAATCCACCAGAGGTTCCAAGAGAGAAAAATGTGAAGTCTCTTACCAGAAAGCTTTACAACCTTGAAAACCAATGAAAGGCTATTATGAGTCAGCTTAACAGCAATGGGAACGCGCTAAAGCACCTAACACAATGCCTGGCAGGTAGCATTTGTTCAATGTCTATTTCCCCTACTGAAATGTTCTCTCCCTTTTTTAAACATATGTCGTCTGTGGTCTGCATGCACACTTTATTGTGTATTCTCTCCTCATGTTTCTTTCTAATTTTAAGTTTGTTTTGTTTCTTTTCACTGGTTTGCTTACAAAGTTTGGTATACATTGTGTTTCACACTATTCTTCATTTACACTGTGTTCTGTACAATCATTCTCATACATCATGTTTCATAAAATCAATCTCCATTGCACTTTGCCCTTCATTGTTTTCTTGTTGGTTGTCTTCAAGTCAGGCACAACTCATACTGACTCTATGAACAAAAGGCCTGAAGCCTTTTTATAACTATTGACATTTATCAACGTTCATAGAGTTTCCAGAGGTATGTTGTTTAGGAAGTGGATGCTATCATTACCCTATCTTTTGGCCTGGATCCTTCCCCATTCCTTGCTTCCCAAACCTCCTTCACCCACCAAACTGTGCAACCCTGTGGTTTCACCTCTACCTATCCTCACCACTCAGTCCCCCTTGAGTGTCCATACATGTTTTAATAGTTATCCTTCTATTTTTACAATAATAGTAGCAAGAACATGGAAACAGTTCAAATGCCCAACCACAAATGAATGGATTGAGAAACAGTGGTACATTCACACAATGGAATACTACGCAGCATGCAGGAGCAACAATTTTGAAAAATGCTACTCAACTTGGGAGAAGCTGGAGAGCATATGCTAAGTGAACTAACACAGTCTCATAAATACAAATACCACATAATCTTAAGTTTTTGAAAGTTTTAAAAATATACTTTTATGGCTTATATATCTACATCCAGATCTATATATCTGGATCTAACTAAATATACATCACTCATTCATTAACAGTGGTCAAATGGACTCTAGCTCATAGGAAGGCTCTATCAGATTTCCAAGACTGCCCGTATTACTCCTAAAGATCTGGTGGACAACTCATTATGGGCTACGTCACCAGACCTCCCTCTGATAGGTATAACTATAAATATACATCTGTGACCCCTAGGCACAAAGCTTGATCAATTGATTCCTATCCATCTCTTCAAGAGTTGAAGGAGACCCACTGAGCACAATAGGAGTTCTCACCTTGCAGCTCCACCACTGTCTGTATGTAAAATCATCAGCCCCAGGCTGCTGTTTTGACACACATCATCTGCATTGGTTTTGTTCTGGCTTCCAGGCTCCTTTTCTCTGCTTTTTTATGTTTTTCTCAGTAGAATAAATCCCTGATTGTCAAGAGTTGCCATGGTGGTAAAGTGAGTCTTCAGGATATTTTAAATGTTTCAACAAAGCTAACAACAGTCATATATACACCAGCTATAAGAATTTTCTCATGAGCCTTGGCATTGGGCTAGGAATAATATATCAGCTCTTGAGGGCAATTATTTTTACCACCTGCTGGCAAGACTCTGATCTTCTAATAAAAATGAAAAACCATAGAAAGAGAATTAGTAAGGTGTATAGAAAAGTAAAAAAGGGAGAAAGTTGGGGAGCAGAGGTATGGAAAATGAAGCGGAAATCAGTAGCATAACTGGTGGGCAGATGGGTGAAGGTTAGTAAAGGAATGCAAAAGATCCAATTAAGACCTGAAAAGATGGGGTAATGGTGGGCAGAGATCAATGGTGATTGAGTTTATAAAGCAAAATGTATACAAATGATTGCATGAAACACAATGTGAAAGAAGGAATGTGTAAAGCACCATGTACATGAATGCAACACAATGTAAATAAATCTCACAGGCAAATCAGGATAACACAAAATTTGAAAAGTAAACTCAATGAGAAATCAAGTCATTATGACTCCTTTTTCTATAAATGTGATTTAGGAATCATGACATTGAAAGACTCCGCTCTGGTCAACTCCATTTATCAACACAGATTTTCATGAAAATCAAACCTAAGGGGCAAAAGAAGAATGTGAGGATATTGATGAGTCTTTAAGGTCCAATGGCTGGTTTTCCTGATGCCTACAAGTTTGCTTTTTATAAAAAGTGACACGCCTGGGCAAGCATTTGATTTCATGAGCAAAACACACACTTATTTTCCAAGAGGAACGTGTCCAGTGTTCTTTTCAAAATGTTTATTACCTCCTTGGTAAACACCTGAAGGACTGTTCCTTGGCTTTTTGGCATTGTGCTCCAACCTAGATCCATTCATGCCTGAATTGTGATTTACAGTATACCATTTGGCCAGTTATGCAAATGCAAACCCCACTTGGGAACTCTAGTGGATCAGTGGTAATAAATTGCATTGCCAATGCAAAAACGTTTGGAACAATATGTCAACAGAGAACTGCCAGAGGTGCAGACTGGATTTAAAAGAGGTCATGGTACTAGGGATATTATAGCTAATGTTAGATGGATCTTGGCAGAAAGCAGAGGATACCAGAAGAATGTCTATCTATGCTTCATTGACTATGCAAAGGCTTTTGACTGTGTGGATCACAACAAGCTGTGGCTAACTCTGAGAAGAATGGGAATCCCAGAAGATTTGATTGTGCTAATGCAAAACCTATACGTGGACTAAGAGGCAGTCGTCAGAACAGAGCAAGGAGACACTACATGGTTCAAAATCAAGAAGGGGGTCCATTAGGGATGTATTTTGCCTCCATACCTTTTCAATCTGTATGCAGAACAGATCATCCGAGATGCTGGGCTGGCTGTATGAGGAGGAATGTGGCATCAGGATTGGTGGAAGAGTCATCAACAACCTGTGTTATGCAGATAACACAACCCTGCTTGCCGAAACTGAGGAGGACCTAAAGAGCTTGCTGCAGAAGGTCAAGAACTGTCGCCTTCAATATGGATCGAAGCTCAATATCAAGAAGACAAAGATTCTCACCAGTGGGCCAATTGGCAGCATCAGTATGGATGGTGAAGAGATTGAGAGAGTTAACAGTTTTAATTTACTTGGCTCCACAGTCGACACTCCTCGTACTAGCAGCCAGGAAACCAAGAGATGAATTGCATTGGCAAAGTATGCTGTGAGTGACCTCCCAAGAGTACTGAAGAGCAACAATATCAGGCTGGAGACTAAGGTGCACCTGATCCAGGCTATAATCTTCATAATTGAGTGCTATACATCAGAGAGTTGGACAGTGAATAGGGTTGCTAGAAAGAGAATTGATGCCTTTGAGCTGTGGTGCTGGAGAAGAGTGTTGAATATACCATGGACTGCTAGGAGACCAAACAGGTGAGGCCAGAATGCTCTTTGGAGTCAAGGATCCTGAAGTTTTATCTGACATGCTTTGGGCATGTTGCAAGGAGGGACTGATCCTTGGAGAGGGACATCATGTTTGTCAGAGTAGAGGGGCAGCATGGGAGAGGAAGACCTTCGATGAGATGGATCGATTCTGTGACTGACTGAAGTGGTGGGAATGAGTGCATTTGAGATGGCTAGGTTGGCACAGGATAGAACGGCATTTAGGGCTCTTGTGCATAGGGTTGCTATGAGTCGCAAGCGACTCGATGGCACATTACAACAACAACATGCAAAAGTATGCAGTTCAAATCCACTAGCTGCTCCATAGGAGAAAGGTGGGCAGTCCCCTCCCATGTGCTTTATAGCCTGTGGAAACTCACAGGAGGGCCACCTATGAGTCATTTCTGACTCAATGGTACATAACAAGAGCAAGTGCCAGCAAGTCAGTTCCAACTCATAAAAACCATGCACTGAGTTTCTGAGGTTGTACCTCAGAAGAGACTTCCCAGCTTTAACCCTCACAAGAGTTCATGCGTCTGAACCACCAGCCTTTCAGTTACCAAAAAAATACAATGCCACCAGAGCTTCTAGTTATGGAACATGAATAGAAACCAACTCTTGTGCATGGCAAATGGGAAACGTAATCCCTAATTCCTCTTTAAACCATAGAGTAAGTTCCAAGATAAGCTACTGTAACTATACTGGGCACCTTTTAAAAAATCCTTCTTATTATGGCTTTTCTACAGTTTCTGTATTTTCTATATGATTACTATCACCACCTTGCTTAATGAGCTTTAGGAACTGATATCCCTTTAGAACTGCACAAACGGTGAGTAATCCAGAAGTATTTTTTCACAATTTGTCCAAACTGATCCCTACTGTTAATTTTGTTCTCCATGCTCCATTGGGGCTTATTCTTACAATGTTTTATTCTTTGCACTGACCATATTAATAAATAAAGCATGTGTAGGGGAACATTCCTAAAAGAGGAAGTCAGTCATCCTCGAAAGAATATAAGATTTTTTTAAGGTAACTGTGTGGAGAAAATGCTTTGGTAGCATTAACAGACAACAGCATTTTAATTATGAACCTAGTATATTTGTATCACAAAACCTGGCAATTTCAATGATAGAGTGTGATGATTACACAAAGCATTTTTTGAAATAATAAACCCCTGCTGAATATGCTCGCAAACCACATTAAGATTCAATTTCAGCTTTCGTTAGTAATATCAAATAATATGGGCGGTTGGTTATTTAAAAATGTATTAAATGTAAATTGATTTTGCATTGTCAGAAATAATAAGAAGAGACATTCAGTAGTCACTATCACACACCTGGCCCCAGCGCCAGCCCCTTATGTTTCTAATCATGGAAGATTTACATACCATTTTCATTCTCATTATCTGTTATCTTGACTGCCTGACAGAGGCTTGAATAAGTATGTTGCTTTCCACCAGCTTTGGACTTGTCTGTTTAATATGAAGCAGAGTCCAGTCTAGGAAGAAGGCTGAGCACCAAGCCTAGGGAACAACTTGGGGAAGCTCGGCAGTGGTCCAATGCTGGCCTTACAGTCCTGAGTCCTGCCTTACTCGCTAAGTTCATTTTTTCACCAATCATTGGCTCTGCTGTGATCAGGACCAGCAAACCTGCATTGAAGCTGCCAGCCTGAAGTTGCCATTTAATCTAACTTAAGGTGGTGGAACACAATGTTATTTTACTTTGTGTTCAATCTCTATCACTGGCTATGAGATCCCTGGAATTTGGAGCAGGATCTGGGTCCTTACCCCTCTTTGGTTTATTCATATATTCAATTTCAGGGTATGTTTAGTAAACACAAGAAAATCACATCCCCTGTTGGGGCTTTAATTTTTTTGGGTACACCTGCTTTGAGTATAGAGAAAATAAAAAAACACATGAAAAATTAGAACAAAATGCAAGACCTTAGATAGCACTGAAAACAAGGCAAGAACTGCTGGGAAAGACAGGAAGGTGAGAAAGAAACAGTGCAAAAACCTGGGTGAGGAGGTACTGGGGAGCATGCTGGTCTGGCAGAAGCAGTGTGACATAAAGGGGTGAGAAGGGATGCTAACTTGACCAATGAGAGAGAAAGTTCATTGTCAGCAAGTTGGAACCTCTCTATTGGGCTTCCAAGGTTGTAAATCTAAATGAGAGGAAAATGCCCACCTTTGTCCTGAGGAGTGGCTGGAAAATTCTAAAAAAGAAACACTGCCTTCTGATAGCTGCATAACACAATATTAACTATGCAACCAGTGCTCCTAGGCCTTTTCTCAAATGGAAGGCCTTGTCTTAAGGCGTTAAGCAAACCACCACTGAAGGAAAAGGGCAAAGTCACCTCCAGAAACATATTTTATATTACATTTCATTTAAAAAAATCATGGTTATGTCCATATATCAATTCTTAGGAAACTTTCATGTTGATGGATATGAAGACTACAGTCTTCAGTATGAATAACATCAAGAACACAAAACTCCTCACCACCAGACCATAATGATAGATGGGAAAAAATATTGACATTGTCAACTATTTCATTTTCCTTGGGACCTGATCAAGACCATGACAACAGCAGCTAAGAAATCAAAAGTGGCGTTGCATTGGTAAAATCTGTTATCAAGAACCTCTCCAAAGTGTTTATTTAACAAGAGTGTTTATTTAAAG
Organism: Elephantulus edwardii; assembly: GCF_000299155.1. Classification (NCBI taxonomy): domain Eukaryota; kingdom Metazoa; phylum Chordata; class Mammalia; order Macroscelidea; family Macroscelididae; genus Elephantulus; species Elephantulus edwardii. The sequence goes on along the minus strand of NW_006399804.1, from coordinate 5,401,465 downwards.
ACTAAGGTGCACCTGAGATAAGCCATATTTTCTTTCCCAATTGTTTCCCATGCATCTAAAAGTTGAACAATGAATAAGAATGACAGAATAATTAATGCCTTTTACCTATGGGATTGGAGAAGAGTTGTGGACATCTCATTGATTGCCAAAACAAACAAGTCTATCTCAGACGATGTGCAATCAGGGTGCTCTTTGGTGGCAAGGATTATGAAACATCTTTTCACATTCTTTGTGTATGTTAACAGGAGGGTTTAGTTCTTGGAAAACGATATCATGGTGGGAAAGCTGGACTGTCAGAGAAAGAGAAAAACCTTCAAGATTATTGACACAATGACTGTCGTAATGGGCTCTGGCATAACCGAGATCATGAGGATGGCATAGGATAAGGGAACATTCAGACCTGTTGTTCACAGGGTCACTATGAGTTGTAGTTAACTCAATAGCCTCTAACAACAAAAAGAAATTTCAGTTCTTTATTGGGACCAATTTTTCCCTTCTTAAAAAAATTATATTGGTTTGCATATAAAATTTTTATATATTGTTTCATTCATATACATTGTATGTCACACATTCCTTCATTCATATTGTGTTCATATAATCATTCCCATATACTGTGTTTTATAAAATTAATCACCATTGATCTGCCTCACTATTACCCTGTCTTTTCAGGCCTCTACTGGATCTTTCATAATTTCTTCACTCCCACCCTCTATCCACCAAACTGCAACCCTGTGATTTTTTTTCCCACCCCCACCCTACTGCTCTCTCCTCTTCACTCTTTCAACATTTGTACACATATTACCAGTTTATCCTTCTGTTTTTACAATAATGGTCTTCAGCAGTATTTGTCCTTATAAGACCGAGTTAGCTCATTCAACATAATGCTCTCTAGCTTCTCCTGTGTTATACAGTATTTTTTTATACCATTGCTCCAAAACAGCATGGTACTGGTACATTGACAGACCAAAGGAATAGAATTAAAAACCTAGACATTAACCCTTCTGTGGTGGTAGCCTAAAAGCTGGCTTTTTTTTTTCTCTTCAGCCATTACAGTTAGCTACCTCTGGTCTCCAACTACCTTAACTGCAGACATCAGCAGCAGCTGTGAGACTGGGATAAGAGAAAGAGTGCTTGCTACACTGGGCAGCAAGACTGGGTAGCGATGGGACTTGAGGGAAACTGGGGCAGACCCTATTGGCAAGACCCTGATGATGATGTTGGAGAGACTGTGGCATTGCTGCAGAGAAACTGGCAAGGTGTAATCAGAGGATCCCTGAGATAAAGGCCACAGTTAAAGGTGTTTGCTGTTCTTGCCAGATGCTTAAAGGAGAAGCTGACTTATAACTTACTAGATGATTTGGATTTGACTGCTGAACTGAAACCAAAGCCTGGACCTATTGAGGAGTTGTACCTTGGAACTTGGGTAGAAACTGGGTTTGCATAATGAGATATTCTTTGCTTCTCCTACTCTCCAACTTTCTTCCCTAATAAACCCCATTGCTGGTACCACAAGTATAAATCTGTGAGTCTGTGAATAAACAAACCTCTTGCTGCTGATGGGGCTCTACCGGTACTATGGGGCTGAGCTAAGGGCTCTTTATCTGCTTTCTGCTCTGGAGCAGAGAGGGGCTTTGCCATTCTTACTCCATCTGGCCCTTTCAGAGAGTCATTCATGGTCCTGTGCCCCCATTTCCCTTTTTATCCTCTTTAGATACCATCTATCTACAGTCAACTAGTATTTGACAAGGAAACAAAAATCTATCAAATGGGAAAATAACAACCTCTTCAACAAACGGTGCTAGCAAAACTAGACTCCTACCTGCAGAAAGCTGAAATAAAATCCACATCTCACACCACACACAAAAATCAGCTCAAGGTGGGCCAGAGACCTACAAGTAAAGCCCAAAACCATAAAGACCTTAAGAGACAAAATGGAATCAAACTTAGAAGGCCTAGCTTATGGTAAAAATAGGCTGGCAAATAGAGATAGAAATACACAAACATGAGATGATAACATCAATGAATGGAACCTTCTAAAGATTAAGGCCCTATGTGTATCAAAAACTTTTTCCAATAGGATGAAAAGAAAACCTAACTGGAAAAAAATATTTGACAATGCCATCTCAGACAAAAGTCTCATAATCAAAGTTTATAGAATCCTACAGGGCACCTCAAAGAAAAAGACCAACAACCCATTACAAAACGGACAAAAGATATGCAAAGACTTTTCACAGAGGAAGACATTCAGATAGGCAACAGGTGAAGAAATGATCAAAATCACTGGCAGTAAGAGATGCAAATCAAAGCCACCATGAGATGCCATTTCACTCCAGTGGCAATAGCGAAGTTTAACAGGAGAGCAAGTAAGAAATAGAGAGGATGTAAAGAGATTGAAACTTTCATACATCTGTTGGTGGGATTGTAGAATAGTGCAACCACTCTGGAAGGAAGTTTGGATGTAGAAAGTTGAATGTAGAAATTTCATATGACTCAGCTATTCCACTGCTAGGAATATATCCCAAGGAATTAAACTTAAACACAAATGAGATTTTCTACACCAAGGTTCGCAGTAGCATTAGTCACAATAGCAAGAAAATAAAAACAGCTCAAATGTCCATTAACAAATTAATGGATTAAGAAATTATGGTACATTTACACAATGGGATACTATATAGCACTCAAGAGTAACAGTACAAAAAAAAAATACTATATTAGGGCCATTTAAAAACTGCAAAATTGTCAATTTTTCAACAATTTCCTTGTAAAAGATGATCTCTACATTTTCAACATTTTTTATTACTCTAAACTAGGATGGTGCTGAATAACTATGCTTTTACTATTTTTTTACAAATAACTTTTTACTTTTTTATTTCTTTTTTAAATTTTTATTGTTTTTTTGTGCATGTACCGTCAAATCAGATCTGACTGGTACAGGAGGAAACTGTCCCTCCTTCTCTGGCAGAGCATCTGGTGGATTTGAACTGTGTATCTTTGGGATTGCAGTACAGCTTCTTGCCACTAGGCTACCAGAGCTCCCCTACTTTCATTTTTTAAAAAAAGTTTGTCAGGTTTTATGTTCCTAAATGATATACCAACAACATGAATATATTCATATCCTTGCTGAAAGACTATTTAATGGGTAAACAAAATATTTTCTTACTGTTTCAGTTTACATTATTTCAATGACTAGTGAAATTCAGTATGCCTTATATTTTTCAACAGATAGTCTTAGGTCAATAGGTAAAGTTATAAAGTAATACGTGAACAGATAAAAGGTACAGCAATTTGGTACTCTACACCCCAGTAAATCTGTGGAAAGTGTGTTGTTACGTGCCGTCGAGTCGTTTGTGACTCATAGCGACCCTATGTACAACAGCCCTAAACCGTGCTCTATCCTGTGCCAATCTCATTGCCTCTGACACACCCATCCCGATTACCCCAGTCACTGAATCAATCCACCTCATAGAGGGTCTTCCCCTCCTACATTGTCCCTCTACTCTACCCAGCATGATGTCCCTCTCTAAAGACCTGGCTCTCCTTACAACATGTCCAGAGTATGTCAGATGAAGCCCCAGAATCCTTGCCTCCAAGGAGCAGCCTAGTTTAACCCTCTCTAGGATGAATCTGTTTGTTTTCTTGGCAGTCCATGGTACATTCAATACTCTTCCCCAGCACCACAGCTCAAAGGCATCAATTCTCCTTCTGTCCTCCATAGTCATTGTCCAACTCTCTGATGCATAACAAGTGATTGCAAAAACCATGGCCTGTATCAAGTGCACCTTAGTCTCCAGAGAGACACCATTACTCTTGAGCACTTTAGAGAGGTCCCTAACAGCAGACTTTCCCATCGCAATACGTTTTTTGATTTCCTGGCTGCTGGTGCCAAGAGTGTTGACCGTGGAGCCGAGCCAACTGAAGCTGTGAACAATCTCAATCTCTTCACCATCCATCCTGATGCTACCGATTGGTCCAGTGGTGAGAATTTTTGTCTTCTTGACATTGAGCCTCAGTCCATACTTAAGGCTGCAGTCCTTGAATCTCTGCAGTAAGTGCATGAGGTCCTCCTCAGTTTCAGCGAGCAGGGTTGTGTCATCTGCATAACGCAGATTGTTGATAGATCGTCCACCAATCCTAATGCCATGCTTCTCCTCATGGAGCCCAGCCTCTCGGATAATCTGCTCTGCATACAGGTTGAAAAGGTAGACAGTGAAGTAATCAGGACAGATTAGATACCAGAGTAATTGGTTTTTATGGTTTAGGTGTAAATCTATGTCTAAATCAGTGTCCAAGTATCTGAGAATTCAACTATTACTAGAAACAGGGGCTCAACTTCAGCTTATTTGCTTCAGGAAGTACCTGTAATGATCTCACTGGGGGTGGGTCTGTGGGGAGCTCCAGCGGTTTTAAAGTTGTGGCCTTTCAGAACCACCCCACACAGAAAGGCTGTGTTTTCCAGCTCATTCATACAAACCTCCAAATCAATTTACAACTGTATTCATTAAAAGCTCTGAGCAAGATTGCAGGCAGCATTTACTTCAAAGGCCAAGTTCTAAGAGGGAATTTCTCCCCTTCTAGCTGCCTCCGGGATAGGACCATACTCTTAAAAGATTTGTTTGAAATTTACATAAAATCTGAATGGTTCTCAGTGAAATCATCACTAACACTTAGCCAAGGTCAGGCCTCTGTGAAAGCAGATGCAGAGGTCTGATGGAGCACCACAGGGAATGAGAAGAGGGATAATGAGGAAATCACCCCTGTACAGAGGGTCTTCTCCCTGAGGTAGTGTCCCAGAGTCGAGGCGGTACACACACAGGTGAATACTGAGTGTCAGCATCTAAACCCAGCAAGCTGCAGAGCTGACTGGCATGCACAATGCAGACCAGAGCTTTACTCCTTAGGGACCAAGGGATTCTGTGCTGTAACCACTGGCTGAGTCGACAAGGAAACCCCTTAGAATTCAAGAATTGAGGCAAAACAAGGTAGCTCTTGCACCTGATATTAACTGAGGTACAGAGAAATGTGCACAGATGCGCCTCTGCTCCTGGGGTATTCCCTCCAGGTGGTATAGTCAAGATCAACATACTACTCCCCTCAAAGCTTCTTCACTCTGAGTCAGAGGGGCCGGGAACTGCTGATTTAATGATCATTTAACACCCTTGTTAAAGCTGGGGGAGTCCCTGGATGGTGCAGAGTTAACAAACTCAGCTGCTAACTGAAAAGTTTGGAGGTTTGAGTTCACGCAGAGGTACCTTGATAGAAAGGTCCAGTGATCTGCTCCCCAAAGCAGCCATTGTAAACCCTGTGGAGCACAGTTCTTTACTCTGACACAGCGGGGTTCACCAGGAGTCAGAATCAGTTGATTGCAACTTGTTGTTAGGTGCCATCGAGTCAAGCATGGCTCATAGTAACCCTGTGAACTTCAGATCTGAACCCTGTCCTACCCTGTGCCATTCTCCTCATTTCTGACACACCTAAGCCCATTTCTGCAGTTACTGTGTTGACAGCAACTAGTTTAGTTAAAGCTAATAGATGAAAATAGCTTTAGAAAAGGATGTCAAAATTCTATCTGGAGCTCCAAATTAAAATACTAATGATAATGACTGCCCACAAGCTAACAATGTAAAGTCACTGGGAATAAGGTCCAGCCTTTTGGTCCTAGCACTCTGTTCTTCCTTCTAACATGCCACTTTAGGTGATCACCACGCATATTAAAATGAGGAACAGAGAGGATTCTGCGTAGACTCTTTCTGTGGAAAGCCAATATGACGGAACTGAATCCTGTTTGATTTACTGTCTTAGTTATAATCAGTAAAGGCACCAGGAGAAGCTGAAAAGATTTCTCTAGCATATTTTCTTCCTTAGGAAGTAGAGGCTGTTAATTTTTTAAACTTCCTATTCTCCTCCTTACACCTGAAACTGGATACCATTCTGGTTGGAGGAAGAGTACCAAGAGAGAGCCGAACACAAAGGGGATGATAATTAATCAGGTTGTTGATTGGCATCCAGCCATAGCTTCCTTGGCAACATGGATCCTTCAGCTGTCAGCAATCAAACTACGGGCAACTTTCAATTATCAACGCTATTGGAGGGGGCAGTGATGTGGATAATCCAAAACAGCAGATAATCCCCCCCAAATCATTTAATTTATCTTTTGAATGGTTTTCACATGTAGGTACACACATGCACACAATTTCTTCCTTCCTCATTATGTTTCAGTTGGGCCAAAAATAAAACTGGCATGCATTTTTTGAGCACTCACCAACTGCTAACAAGGTTCACTGAAGGAAGTTAGCCTTCAGATTAAACATTTCTTATGTATAATCTACTCGGATAATCAAGAGGTTAACATATAGATTTTATAGAACCATAGCACTGGAGGGGACCAAAAGATCATTTAATCCACACTCTTTGTTGTATAAATGAAGAAACCAAGTCCTGAGACATTTCTTTAAAACCTGTGGCTAGCTAAATGTCAACCCAATTTTCATTATTTCATTCTAAAACTTTCCCTTTAATTTACTGTTCTACTAATCAGTTTGCTTCTTTTTTTTTTCCTGAGGTTGAAAATCTTTTTTAAAAAATTATTAAATTTTATTAGTTTTAATGAACATTTACAGAGATTTTGGATTTTCATTCATTCATTGTTGCACTATCCCTTTAATTTACTGTTCTACTAATCAGTTTGCTTCTTTTTTTTTTCCTGAGGTTGAAAATCTTTTTTAAAAAATTATTAAATTTTATTAGTTT
>NW_006399804.1:5392329-5393528 GCF_000299155.1 Elephantulus edwardii | reverse complement strand
AGTATTAACAATATCATCATTTCCAATCCAGATCAGTTTGCTTCTAATGAAGAAACCCATTGGAGGCCAGACATAGTGCCTATGTAGGTCCTCTCATGGAACGCTCTATGGAAATTCGTTAAGATCAAATGAGAATATTTTGTTTTCTAATTCCAAACCAATTAGAATCTCAACTCAGGATGGGAAGGGGGTAGAAAGAAGGATCAGTTCTTAAAAGCTTCCCAGATGAATCCAAAGTCCAGTCAAGACTGAGAATCACTGCCCAAGGCCAGAATCTTGGCTCTTCCCCTACTAGCTATATGCTGGAGTTACTGTATGAAAGGCATAGTTGAATCCACCAGCTGCTCTGCAGGAGGACAGGCACTCTCCTGTATGATTTACTGCCTCTGAAAACTTGGTGGAGGGTCAGCTATGGGTCTGTTCCTACCCGAAGGCACACCCTACCACCAACCAGTCGACTCCAAATTGAAGCAACAGTGTAGAACAAAGAAGCGTCCATAAGGATTTTAGGTTATAATCTTTAAGGAGAAGATCACCAGAGCTTTTTCTCCCATGGAGTCCCTGGTAGGCAAGAACCGCAAAATTTTCTGTTAGCAACTGGGTGTTTAGTCATTGCACCACTGAGACATCTTACTAGCTAGATCAAGATCACTACCACCAAGTTAATTAAGACTTGCCATGAGTGATCATCCATTGGCTTTCTAAGGCTGAAAATCTTTAATGTAAGAGGCTGGCCATCTTTCTCTAGAGGAGACTAGTGGATCCAAACTGCTACAGAAGCAACTTTTTAGTTAGCAGTACAATGTGCTACTCACTACACCATCTGAACTAAATCAACAAACTTAACTCATTGCCAAACTTAACAATCCACTGCTGTCTAGCTGCAGCCAATTCACAGCTGATCCTCCACTGGAGTATTCAGAGGCTATAAATTTCCCAGGAGGAGATTGCCCTTCTTTCTCCCTTGGAATAGCTGGTAGATTTGAACTGCCAGCTTTTAGGTAGGCAGTGCACCTCCTTAACCACTAGGCCACCATAGATGAACATTCTAACCTCTCTGGGCCTCAATTATCTTACTTACATAGTGAAATGATAGGGATGATAATCTAGTATTTGCTTTGCTTGGAAGATTAAATTATTTAACATGTTGTTGTTGTTATGTGCCATCGAGTCTCTTGCGACTCATAGCGACCCTATGT
>NW_006399804.1:5371548-5391404 GCF_000299155.1 Elephantulus edwardii | reverse complement strand
GAACCCCCTTTTTGATTTTGAACCATGTAGTTAGTGTCTCCTTGCTCTGTTCTGACAACTGCCTCTTGGTCCAAGTATAAGTTTCGCGTTAGCACCATCAAATGTTCTGGGATTTCCATTCTTCTTAGAGTCAGCCACAGCTTGTTGTGATCCACAGAGTCAAAAGCCTTTGCACAGTCAATGAAGCACATATAGAAAAAATATGTTAAATGGTTGTTGGGAAGATTAAAAGGCTTAATATATAATAGTTGGTGTACATTTAAATCTTTACATAAATGTTATTACTTCTACTCCCTCTGAGGACCTTATAGAAGTACCTGAAAATATTTCTAAAAGCATCAGATGAAAAGGAGAACTCCTTTTGAAAATTTAGCTAGGGTTCAAAATTTAGGTTGATTACTCTGTAAACTGGGAAAAAACAAATCGACTCCTGAACACCCAGTTACCATTCAACTTAGAGAAAGAGAAACCTTTTCATGGGTTTGAGTGATATCTGAACTCTTTAAATTATCACTGCATGTGACCATTTCTCACTTAACATTTCCCATATTGATCAGAATAATGCAACCAACATTGGTAGTCTGAATTTAAAGCACTATTATTGACCCAATCATTGAATTATAGTCACAACTCCCTTTGAGCCACTCTGGTAGGATTCACCCTGGAATGAATATTAAAATGCGCATCTGTTCAACTATCTGATTCTCCCAGTACAGAGGGCAAGAAACACTTTGCAACCAGCTTATTTGTGGTTTTTAAGGTTTTTTCTATAATTTCACCATAATGCCAAGATTTTTTTTTTTAAATAAATCGCTCATGTTCTATTAGCAACCTGATAGATTAGAAACACCAGTAAATTTCTGAAGGTCAATAGCTATTTATTGTTCTTTAAAAAAGAGACCATCAGTTTTGTTATAATGATGTATATAAAATATAAAAGTCATTTCAGACTGAATAAGACTCGCTTACAAAGTATCCGACCAAGTAGGCTTATTTCTAAACAAATCCCTCCCCTCTAAAAAACTCCCCAAACTAAAAACACATAAAAATTTTTTTGTCACTAGGCCAATTCTGATGCCTGATGAGCCTATAGTAAAAACTAAAACTGTCTCACAGGATTTCCAAGCTTCTATTTCCAAGGTTATAAGCTTTTGTTATTGTTGTTATGTGCCATCAAGTCACTTGACACTCATAGTAACCCTATATACAACAGCCCTGAAACCTGCTCTATCCTGTGCCACCTTTATTGTCTCTGACACACTTATCCTCATTATCCTAGTCACTGTATCAATCCATCTCATCGATGCTCTCCCTCTCTTTCTCCCTCCCTCTACACTTCCAAGCATAAAGTCCCTCTCCAAGGACCAGTACCTCCTTGCAACATGCCGGAAGTATGTCAGATGAAGCCTCAGAATTCTTGCCTCCAAGGAACAGGCTGGCTTCACCTTCTCTAGGTTGAATCTGTTTTTTCCTGGCAGTCCATGTTATATTCAGCACTCTTCTCCAGCACCACAGTTCAAAAGCATCAATTCTCTTTCTATCATGCCTAGTTATTGTCCAGCTCTCTGATTCATAGCAAGCAATTACAAAGACCATGGCCTGGATCAGGTGCATCTTAGTCTCCAGACTGACATCATTGTTCTTCAGTACTCTGGATAGGTCCCCGATAGCTGACTTGCCCAATGCAATTTGTCTCTTGATTTCCTGACTGCTGGTACCAAGAGTGTTGATTGTGGAGCCAAGTGAACTAAAGCTGTTAACAATCTCAATCTCTTCACCATCCATCATGATGCTGCCAGTCGGCCTGGTGGTGATAATCTTTATTTTCTTGACATTGAGCTTCAATCTATATTGAAGGCTTCAGTCCTTGATCTTATGAAACAAGTACTTCAAGTCCTCCTCAGTTTCAGCAAGTAAGGTTGTGTCATCTGCATAAGTCAGGTTGTTGATGAATCTTCATCCAATCCTGATGTCACATTCCTCCTCCTCCAGCCTAGTGTCCCAGATGATCTGTTCTGCATATAGATTGAAAAGGTATGGAGATAGAACACATCCCTGGCATATACTCTTTCCAATTTTGAACTATGTAGTCTCTCCTTGCTGTGTTCTGACAACTGCCTCCTGTCCAAGTACCAGTTTCTTATAAGCACAATCAAATGTTCTGGGATTTCTGTTCTTCTTGGAGTCAGCCACAGTCAGTTGTGATCCAGTCAAATGCCTTTGCATAGTCAATGAAACACAGACATTACTCTGGTACTCTCTGCTTTCAGCCACGATCCATCTAACATTGGCTATAATATCTCTAGTACCATGGCCTCTTCTAAACCATGCCTGCACATCTGGCAGTTCTCGGTTGACATGCTACTCCAGTCATTTTTTTTATAATTTTCAGCAGAAACTTGCTTGCATGTGTTATCAATGATATTGTTCAATAATTTCTACACTCTATTGGGCCACCTTTGGAATGGCAACAAATACAGATCTCTTTCAGTCGGTCACGTGGTTTTTCTTCAGATTTCTTGACACAACTTAGTGAGTGCATCCAGGGCAGCGTCTGTTGAAATATGCCAACTGGTATGCTGTCAATTCCTGGAGCCTTGGTTTTTGCCAATGCTTTCAGATCAACTTGAACTTCTTCCTTCATCACCACAGGCTCTTGCTCAGACATGAAATTCTTCTGTGTCAGCCAATTCCTTCTGGTACAATGACTATGTGTACTCCTTCTATCTTCTTTTAAAGCTATTTGGGTCATTTGATATTCTGCCCAAAGTATCTTACGTATGTCAACTTGTGGCTTGAATTTATTTTTCAATTCCTTCAGATTAAGAAATGCTGAGCAAGTTCAGTCCTTTTGTTCTGACTTCAGCTCTTTGCACATTTCATTATAATACTTTGTCTTCGCGAGTTGCCATTTGAAATATTCTGTTCAGGTCCTTGATTTCTTCCCTTTGCTTTGGCTTCTTGGTTCTCTAGTGCAATATTCAGAGTCTCATCTGACATCTATCTTGGCTTTTTCTTTCTCCTCTGCCTTTGTAATAACCTTTTAGAGAAGCAAATTGCATTATCTTTTTTCCTTTTTTCAGTTGGTGAGTCTGAGTCACACACATTTCAGTTAGCAGCTGATTGTTTAACCACTGTGAGCCAACCATGACTCAGCAATGCTCTAACAACAGACCAGTGCCAGCCACCATCTCTGATATGTTTGATCCCAGTATTTTCTAGATAGCCATTACTGTTATGTGTCATCAAGTCACATGCAATTCATAGCAACAGCCCTATGTATAACAGCCCTAAATCCTGCTCTATCCTCTGTCAAATTCATTGTCTCTGACACACCTAGCCTCATTACCCCAGTCACTGAATCAGTCCATCTCATCTAGGGTCTTTCTCTCCTGTGCTGTCCATCCACTCTCCCAAGCATGACATTCCTCTCCAAACACTGTTCCCGCCTTGCAACATTTCCAAAGTATGTCAGACGAAGCTTCAAAATCCTTGCCTCCAAGGAGCACCCTGGTTTCATCCTCTCTAGGATGAACCTGTTCTCTTAGAAGTCAATACTCTTCTCCAGCACCACAGTTCAAAGGCATCATTTCTCTTTCTTTCATCCTTTGTCCAGCTCTCTGATGCATAGCAAGTGATTGCAAAGACTGTGGTCTGTATCAGGTGTACCTTCATCTCCAGACTGATAGCTGTTATCCCATAGAAAAATTTGAAACTAAGTATTTCTGATAGGTCATAAAGCATCATGATATTTGCATACTTATAAACATATTCAAAGCTTTCAGAATTGAAAACAGATTATTACTCATGCTCCAGAACCCCATTATCCCCATTTAAGGCTAATACCCACATATAATTACAGTCTTGATTTGTTAACACCAGAGACTAATGTGCTTTTTAAAAAATTTTTATATACATAGAATAATATTCTTATATTCAACCTTATGAGATATTCAGAAATACAGTTACACCTGAACCCCACAATGATTCAAGAATATAGAATTGAATATAGCTTTCAATTCTTTGTCACTGCTTTCAAGTTTCCCATTGTCCAAGTTTATGCATCTGTATTAACAGATATTTTGATGGCTGCTGGTTTGAAGCGAATATAAATGATGCTGCCATGAATATTCTAGTGCCTGTTTACAGCTTTCTATTGCTGTACATGGTTGACACTTGAATAATTTGAGGTATCTAACAAATATTTATTAAACATTCACTTTGGTTAAGGAGCTGTGAGACTAATAAAAAAGAGCTCTCAAGGGACTCACAATTTCAAGGAGAAAATAATGTACAAAGGGGGAAAGTGTTTAAGGCACATAGGTAACCAACTGTGGAGCCTCTGCTCCACCACTTACAAGTTAGGTGGCCTTCCATAAGGTTTTCCATCTTCTCTGAGCCTTGTTTTCCTCATCTGCAAAGTGTAAATAGTAAAGCTCTTTCAGAATAAGTGTTGGAGGAATTAATTGAAGCATCATCTGGGAAACACTTAGTGTGGTATCTGGACATAGTAACCATTCAATAAAGGTAGATTCTTACCCTCCATACACAGACACATGCCTTACAAAAATCCAAAACATTTGAAATGGAATTTACCTTAGAATTCTACCTTAAAAATGAAAGATTCACATTTAAAATCTCTGTGTAAATTACATATGCACATTTAATCAGTTCAAGTGATCAGCTGATTTATAGTGTCCATAACTGGGCCCCACCACGCTGGCAGTCTAGAGTTAAGAGCTGTGCTGTCAACCCAAGGGCAGGCAGATCAAATACACCAGTTCTTCCATGAAGAAACATAGGCAGGTTTGGGTGACTGTTGATTCATAGAAAATCATTACATACACAGTATATGCAATTTACTGCCTCTGAAAACCTGCTGGGGGTCAGCTAGGAGTCAGTTCCAAGGATGTATAACAACATCAGCAACACAGAGAATTAGGACAGTTATGCTGATGGGGGCATTTCTGGACGGGGTAATAGCCATCACCCTCAGATTAGGTCTAGTCAGACAGAAAAAAATCACAAGTTTTGACATATGATGTTTTCATTTTTTTCCATTTTTATTTCATTTTTTCATTTTCTAACTGAAAAAAATATAAATGCCATGTTAAGCTAAAGAGACAAATAATAAAATGTTCTAAGTAATCAATACTGAGCAAAAAGAATAATGAAGATCCCCCCCTCCCCCAGATACTGGCTGTATTGTATCTCCACACTTTAACCATACTGATAAGCACCCTTGGGAACTCCTTGTTTAACTTCCAGAACTTTGGACCTTGAGAAGTTAGCAAACTTCAAATCCACTCATTGCTAATGATGTTGGTGACTGCTTAGAAACCATTTTTCCAAATTTGCTTTGCAACTGAGAGCTATCTGCAATCAGTAATCATATTAAAATGCTATACTTTCCTAGGTGATAATATAGCATTTCACTCAGATGTATTCCTTAAAAAGTGGTTATAAGAAAGTGAACTTAACATAAAAACTCTACTCTCTTCTTGGCTTTTTTTACTTTTTGAAAAGAAAAAGCCCTATGAAAAATACTTTCACAAAAATATGTTACTCTTTGCATACATTAAGTTATCGGATTTTTCGTATTAAGCTGAAGAGTAATCAGTTTAATTATATTGTTACAATAGTGTTAGATGGATCTTGGCAGAAAGCAGAGAATACCAGAAGAATGTCTGTACTTCACTGACTATGCAAACAAAGGCTTCTGACTGTGTGGATCACAATGAGATATGATTAACTCTGAGAAGAATGGGAATCCCAGAACATTTGATTGTGCTAATGCGAACCCAAGAGGCAGTCGTCAGAACAGAACAAGGAGACACTATATGGTTCAAAACCAAGAAAGGGGTCTGTCAGGCATGTATTTTGTCTCTATTCCATTTCAATCTGTATGCAGAACAGATCTGAGACACTGGACTATACGAGGAGGATTGTGGTGTCAGGTTTGGCTGAACAGTCATCAACAACCTGCATTATGCAGATAACACAACCCTGCTTGCTGAAACTGAGGAGGACCTGAAGCACTTGCTGCGGAAGGTCAAGGACTGCAGCCTTCAATATGGATTGAAGCTCAACATCAAGAAGACAAAGATTCTAACCAGTGGGCCAATTGGCAGCATCAGTATGGATGGTGAAGAAATTGAGATAAGTAACAGTTTTAGTTTACTTGACTCCACAGTCAACACTCTTGGTACTAGCAGCCAGGAAATCAAGAGACGAATTGCATTGGGAAAGTCAGCTGTGAGGGACCTCCAAAGAGTACTGAAGAGCAACAACATCAGGCTGGAGACTAAGGTGCACCTGATCCAGGCTATAGTCTTCGCAATTATGTGCTATGCATCGGAGAGTTGGACAGTGAATAGGGATGATAGAAAGATAATTGATGCCTTTGAGCTGTGGTGCTGGAGAAAAGTGTTTAATATACCATGGACTGCTAGGAGACCAAACAGGTTTGTCCTGGAGAGAGTGAAGCCAGGCTGCTCCTTGGAGTCAAGGATTCTGAAGCTTTATCTGACATACTTTGAGCATGTTGCAAGGAGGGACTGTTCCTTGGAGAGGGACATCATGTTTGGGAGAGTGGAGGGATGATGCAGGAGAGGAAGACCCTTGATGAGATGGATCGATTCTGTGATTGAAGTGATGGGAATGTGTTTGAGACAGCGAGGTTGGCACAGGATAGAAGGGTGTTTAGGGTTCTTATACATAGGGTCGCTATGAGTCGCAAGCAACTCAATGGCACATAACATCAACAACAGTAGTAGCTTGTAAAATATGCATGGTGAATGCTTGAAATTTATGAAAACTGTTGTGAAGAACCTGAAGAATATTACCAAAATGTGTGTGAAGTGATTCTCTGTAAATCAATAATCAACTCACAGCCTGATTTACAGTCGCATACATTTCCTCAATCCTATATTCTTTTGAGGCAAATTTTGGGTATTCTTTTATCCATAAAAATATCAGTACTTATATCTAAAATACTAGGGTTATGCTTATTTTCAAATGAGGATAATGATGTTATTACACCATAAATTATTAATAATCAGGTCTCCTCAGGACTAGTCCCTCCTTAGGAAAGTAGGTGATCATCAAAAAAGATGACCCTCAGAGTGATGGAATGACAGTGTGACTGCAACAATGGGCTCCTGTACAGCAGAGAGAGTGGATGGTGCAGGATGAGGCACGACTTTGTTCTGTTATGCTCAGGGTCACTATGAGTCAGAACTGTCTCTATGGCACTTGATAGCAGCACTGTTATCAAAATAAACAGTGTTCATAAGGAAAAGGGGATGGCGTATTCTCTTAGCTACTTCCTGCTGAAAAGGGACGCTGTGGGTTTCAGGGTGAAGATCTTCTCTCACTACTCTAAAGGGCCCCTTTGGCAGTAGGAAACACAGGGAGGAGTGATAGGGAATGGCAAAGGACACACCAACAAAGGAGATTAATCAGAACTGACTTTGACAAGCACTGTGGCAACTGGACAATTAAAACAGACATTCGGATGGCGGGGAAGAACAACAAACTGGAGAGGAGGGTAGAGAGAATGGTGCAGCAATGAAGGAATGAAAACCCAAAATCCCTGTAAATGTTCATTAAAACTAATAAAATTTAATTAAAAAAAATAAACAGTGTTCACATTTCCAATTAGCTCATCAACATCATACTTTAGTTTTTGTTTGTAAATAAGAATCCCAATAAAGTCTATATTATATTAATCTATCTTCTAAGTCCCTGTTAAATTGCTGGTCCATATCTCCTTTCCCACCCTTCGTCCCTTGCAACTAACTTATAAGTAAGTAGGTTGTTTATTCTTTAAAATAAAAAAGTCCCTTTTCAGGACTTTGCTGATTGTATTCTGGGGTGGCCTTTAACATCTTTTTCTGTTCTTTGTATTTTCAGTTGTCAGTTGAGAGTTTAAGGCCTATATATTTGAATGTTTCATTTGGCTTTCACTCCTTTTTATTCATTCAGCTTTTACTGGCACTTTCATGTGTCTGTAGAAACAAAGATACATCAGAGGAATTTAGATTGGAGTAAAGGAAATGCATGCTATCATTAGAATCACTGTGTTAGATGTTAAAACAATGTTTCAATTAGCTGCCAAGGAAGAGCAGCAGCTACCTTGCTTGAGGGAAGCCTGTAAGGCTTTACTCTGAGGTCAATTTTGAGCTAGACTTTGAAACACTAGTAAAAATTATCAGATTAGAATGGGGGCCAATTTCTAATCCAAGTGAGTACATGTGAAGGTGGGAAATCTAAGACCAAAAGCGCCTAAAAACCCCATCTAAACAGGAATGTTAAGAAGTGTTCCTCAACAGGATAAAAAAAAATTTTTAACTTCCTCATCTCTATTTCTATTTCAGAAAAATTGGTTGCTTGGTTCCTGCCTCTTTAGTCTGTAGACAAGTTAATGGTTTTTAATAAGAGTTGATTGTCTTAACCAAGAAGATCAAGTATAAACTGGATACTATTTATACTCTTGGCTGAGTATTCAAGGGATTCTAAGAACAGCAGAAAATGAACTGTAGGAGATGAGTGACCAGGAGGTCCCAGCACTGTGACCAAGCTTTGGCTATGGCCCAGTTGGCCTGTTGTGCAGCTGGAACCTTTGGCACATCTCATGATTGGCATAACATTTTGCACATGTATTCAGAGGCAGCCTTTGATAAAATGGCCAATTAAGTGAAGTTTATTCTCGCTATTCCCTCAACTCCATTAGCATGCTCTTCTCATCTTTCTCTTCTCCATGCCTTTGGTCATATAAGAGAAGAATACAATTCTGCAAGCACAAAAAGATAAAAAGTTGTGGGGAGATAAGAGGGAAACACAGAAGTAGGGTGGAAAATGAGGAGAGTAGCAGAAACTCTCGGGGCAGCTATCCCAGTAAGAGATTCCCAACTGTCCCAGGCTGCCCATCTCTGACACACTGGGAATTCCCACTCAGCCCTGATCCGGACCATCCTAGGCTATTTTAACTTGCCTTTACCATTTCTACCTTTCATGGTGCTATTTCCATTCCTCTCCTCATGACTTAAGGCCAACTCAGGAGGTGACCACAGCATAGTGAGTAGTTCTGTTGTTCAAAAAGGCTTTCCTATCCATTATTTTTGGCTTTGCCATCCAGACAGGAGGGAAAATGAAAATGGAAGATATATATCCTGGGACTCCATCATACCAGAAAGCAGGATCCAAATGACCACCTTACTTCCTCTGAGAGAAGGGATACAACACTGACATACACTTTTCCTGATTTTAAACCTAGCTCTGTTTGCACAACCACCTCTTGGTCTAGGTATAGGTTTGCAGGAGTACAATTAACTGTTTTGGGAATTCCATTCTTCTCAATGTTATTCATAATTTGTTATGATCCACACAGTCAAATAAAGCACAAATAGACATTCTTCTGATATTCTTTGTTTTCAGCCAGAATCTATCTGGCATTAGCAATGATATCCCTGATGCCACAGCCTCTTCTAAATCCAGCTTGAACATCTGGCTATTCTCGCCTTTTTTTTTTTTAATGATTCTCAGCAGTATTTTGTTTGCATGTGCTTTTTTTAAAAAAAAAATAATTTTAATGAGCAAGTACAGAGATTTTGCATTTCCATGCATTCATTGCTGCACTTCTCCGCCCTCCCAGCCCTCCCCCCGGCCCCCAGTTGGCTCCTCTCTTTCAAAAGTAAAAGAAACACTCCCTCCCTGGGAAAAATTCCCCCACACCCCTCCCGCTGCCCCAAGTACATTCCACTATGCAACCTTAATTGTGGACTCTTGTGATAACCATAATACCCTATCATACATCGCTTATAAATTATTCTCTCCCTCATCTGTTTCAGTGCAGTATGCACAATTTATCCAGTTTTTCTCAGTCTTACCCCAACCCTGATATCAGTCCCATTTCACAACAGTGGCACCATGCAATATTTGTCCTTTTGCGACTGAGATATTTCACTCAGCATAATGTCCTCCAGGCTCACCCATTTTGAATAATATTGCATGGGTTCCTTGCTTTTCAATGCAGCATAGTATTTCATTGTGTGAATAAACCACAGCTTCTCTATCCATTTGTTTGTTGATGGGTTGCACGTGCTTTTAATGATGTTGTTCAATAATTTCCATATTCTGCTGGATCACCTTTCTTGGGAATGGGAACATTGGTCTTTTCCACTGATTCGGCCAGCCAGCTGTCCTCCAAATTTCCTGGCATAGACTGGTGAGCACGTCCACAGCTGCATCTGTCATTTGAAACATTTCATTGATATCCAATCTGTAAGAAGCCAAATTTCATACTAGATATTTATAATAAACCAAATGCTATATCAGGATATGAGGGAGGCATGGATACAAGTTGGAATTCACCCTGAAGCACTAAGGCAAACCTTAAGTGTTTACAGGGGTAGGTACTAAGACAAACCTTAAGCATTTACACAATTCTTGTATTTGCTAACTCCTCCCACCTAAATCAAGTATAAGGTTTTCAATAGAAAGAGCTTAGCTTCATTTGCATTGAATTCTTTTTGTGATTTGCTCCCCGGCAGTTTTCAATAAAGGCTCAGGGAAGCTGTGATGGCAATTCAGTTGTTGAGAATTGTTCACCTCCTGCTTTACTTCTTTTTACTTATACATTCTTGATGTTCTGACTTGTTATTAATACTTATTAATATACTTTATCCTTGGTCTATACCACCAATCAATTCTTGGGTACTTTTATTTTTGCTAATGCCTTCATTGCAGCTCTAATTTCTTCCCTAATTATCATAGGCTTTTGATCAGATGGTACTTCCTGAAATATTTCATTGTTGTCCAATTATTTTTGGTACAGTGCCTTTGCATGTTCCCTCCATCTTCTTTTGACATTTCCTAGATCATTCAATATTTTATCCATAGCATCCCTAAGTATTGCAATTCTAGGCCTGAAGTCAAAATTTGGTTTTCAGTTCCTTCAGCTGGAGAAATGCTGAGTAAATTCTTCCCTTTTTATTTTTCAGTTCTAAAATTCTGAACATTCTGTTACAGAAGTTTGCTTTTCTTCCTGAGCTGTACTTTGAAATCTTTTGTTCAGCTCTTTTATTTTAGCTTTCTTTTTTCTTTTTTGGCTTCTTGATGCCCAGTGCCATTTTCAGGGTCTCTTTTTTAAAAAAAAAAATTTTGTGTGCGTGTACCATCAAATCAGATCTGACTGGTACAGGAGGAGATTGTCCCTCCTTCCCCGGCAGAGCATCTGGTGGATTCGAACTGTACGCCTCTGGGATTGTAGTTGCAGCTCCTTGCCACTAGGCCACCAGAGCTCCCCCAGGGTCTCTTTTGACATTCATTCTGGTCTTTTATCTGTATTTAATCAATCATTGTTGTTGTTGTTATGTGCCATTGAGTCGCTTGAGTCTCATAGCGACCCTATGTACAACAGCCCTAAACCCTGCTCTATCTTGTGCCAATCGCACTGCCTCCGACACACCCATCCCGATTACCCCAGTCACTGAATCAATCCACCTCATAGAGGGTCTTCCCCTCTTGCGCTGTCCCTCCACCCTCCCAAGCATGATGCCCCTCTCCAAGGACCTGTCCCTCCTTACAACATGTCCAAAGTATGTCAGACGAAACCCCAGAATCCTTGCCTCCAAGGAGCAGTCTGGTTTAACCCTCTCTAGGATGACTCTTTTCTTGGCAGTCCATACTCTTCTCTAGCACCACAGCTCAAAGGCATCGATTCTTCTATCCTCCCTAGTCATTGTCCAAGTCTGATGCTTAACAAGTGATTGCAAAGACCATGGCCTATTATCAGATGCACCTTAGTCTCCAGAGACACACTGTTGCTCTTTAGAGAGGTCCCTAACAGCAGATTTTCCCATCGCAATACGCTTTTTTTTATTTCCTGGATGTTGGTGCCAAGAATGCTGACGTGGAGCTGAGCAAACTGTAGCTGTGAACAATCTCAATCTCTTCACCATCCATCCTGATGCTGCCAGTTGGTCCAGTGGTGAGAATCTTTGTCTTCTTGACATTGAGCCTCTGTCCATACTGAAGGCTGCAGTCCTTGACCCTCTGCAGCAAGTGCATGAGGTCCTCCTCAGTTTCAGCAAGCAGTGTTGTGTCATCTGCGTAACACAGATTGTTAATAGATCTTCCACCAATCCTGATGCCACACTTCTCCTCATAGAGCCCAGCCTCTTGGATAATCTGCTCTGCATACAGGTTGAAAAGGTACGGAGAGAGGACACATCCCTGGCGTACACCCTTCCCAATTTTGAACCATACAGTGTTGCCCTGCTCTGTTCTGACGACTGCCTCTTGGTCCAAGTATAGGTTTTGCATTAGCACAATCAAATGTTCTGGGATTCCCATTCTTCTCAGAGTCAGCCACAGTTTGTTATGATCCATGCAGTCAAATGCCTTTGCATAATGAAACACAGATAGACATTCTTCTGGTATTCCCTGCTTTCAGCTAATACCCCTCTAACATCAGCTACAATATCCCTAGTACCATGACCCCTTCTAAACCCAGCCTGGACTTCTGGCAGTTCTCTGCTTATGGGTTGTTCCAGTCATTTAGATAATCTTCAGTAGAATCTTCCTTGCATGTGAAATCAATGATATTGTTCTGTAGTTTCCACACTCTGTTGGGTCACCCTTCTTTGGAATGGGAACAAATATAGATCTCTTCCAGTCAGTTTCCAAGTGGTTGTTTTCCAGATTTCTTGGTACAACTTGGTGAGCACATCCAGGGAAGCATCTGTTAGCTGAAATACGTCAATTGGTATACCATCTATTCCTGGGGCCTTGTTTTTACTAGTTCCTTGAAAGGAGCTTGAACTTCTTCCTTCATTACCATAGGTTCTTGCTCAAATGCTATTTCATTAAATTCTTCTGAATCTGCCAATTCCTTTTGATACAGTGACTCAGTATATTCCTTCAATCTTCTTTTAATACCCTGGATCATTTAATATTCTACCTAAAGCATCCTTGATTATAGCAACTCAAGATTTGAATTTGAATCAATCTATAGGCTGGACAAATTATTCAAGAAGCTGAATTCTGAAGAAAAATGTGGCTTCATGACTGGAGTAAAGTTCATTATTAATCTTCATTATGCTGATGACAAAACCTATGTGCTCAAAGTGAGAAGGCTTGATGTACTTGCTGCAGAAGATTAAATACTGCAGCCTTAAATGTAGGTTGCATCTCAACATCAAGAAAACAAAAATCCTTGCCACTAGACCAATGGGTAACATCAAGATGGTCAGAGAAAGGCTTAAGACTGTCAACAACTTCATTTTATTTGGATCTGAAATTAATACATGTGGTACCAGCAGTCAGGAGATTAGGAGGCATATTTCATTGGAAAAGTCTTTAGTCAGGGACCTCTCCAAACTGAGGAGTTATTATGTCAGTTTGACGACTAAGGTGTGCCTAATTCAGGCCATGGTCTTTTCAATAACTTGCTATGCTTCTGAGAGCTGGACAATGAGTAAGAATAAAAGAAGAAGAATTGATTCCTTTGAGCTGCAGTGTTGGAGAAGAGCACTGAAAATCCCATGGATTACCAAAGAAACTAAAAGATCTGTCTTGGAAAAAGTGAAGCCAGACTACTCTGGAGGCGAAATAATAAAGCTTCATCTTACATACTTTGAACATATTGCTAGCAAAGGTCATTCCTTGGAGAGGGACATTATGTTTAGATGGAGGAGGAGTGGTGAAAGAGAGGAAGACTGACCAGGTGGATTGACACCTGGGGCAATCGGCTTGAGTGTGTCAGACATTGTGAGTATGGCACAGAATTGAACAAGTATTCAGATCAAGTTGTTCAAATGGTTGGCTATGAGTCATTCTCAACTCAACAGCACCTAAGAATAACAGTTCCCCTGAGTTCCAATAGGAACTAAATTTTTATAAAGACTGCTTCTATGACTTGCATTCTCTTTCTGATCACCTCAGGCAACACTTCCAACCTGATCCAGCTGCCTCAATCATCAACAGTTGAGTGAGCCATTTCTTCTCTGAACTAGAGATCCAACATGAAATAGAGCTGACCTTAGAACTGTTACCCCATGGAACCAGGCCTAGGAGCCTTTGCCTAAGCTTGTTGAAGGACTAGGAAGGAACGAAAGATGACTTAATTAGCAAGACAGAGAACTTTATAATACTGACCTAAAGTCACAATGTCCTGACTGAGAGATTATATTCTGCTGCCAGCCTAAATTTTAATCCTTTAGCTTCCCTAATACACCCCATAATTTTATGTTTGTGTGGCATCTGTGTAGTTGTTGCAATGAATTTAAGAACCCAGTCAGGCAGTAAGATTGGTATTAGAAGTTAGTGGAAATGGGAGTAGAGGTGTGGGGACCTATCTGATCACAGAAATTGGTTCTATGTTATTGATATTGTTGATGGAGACAGTTCTCCCTTGTAGAGTTAGTTGAGGTTAGACTTAGCCATCCCCAGAATGCCCTGGCTCTTTTTACAGCCACCGACTCTGATTACAGAAAAATACTCAGACTGGAAAACTGTTCACACTACTTATGTGCTAATTTTTATTTATGCACCCACTGCTCTACAATATAAGAACCATTAAAACTCCTTAAAAGCTAGATTTTCTTCTACATCGAATATTAAAATACACAATAAACGTTTGCCCACCAATCAGTCATACTGTCAGTTTGTCATAGTGTGGTGTTTGCATGTTACTGTGATGCTGAAAGTTATTCCTTCTGCATTTCAAGTACCAGAATATTGTAGACATGTTTTAGTGGATGATCCAGACTAAGATAGACTGGGAAGTTAGGCTGGTCATCCACTTCTGAAATAATGGGCTCTTAACAACCTTGTTAACCTCAGTAGAATGTGTCTGATGAGGTCCTGATATTGGAAGGCCCTCAAAATACCACTGAAGAAGAGATGCCTCCTTAAAGTAGAGCCTACATTACAGACATGGATGGAGTAAGCTTTCAGAGAATCACAACTTTTTATTTACTGAGATGGCAAGACTTAAAATGAACTGCAAATATTCATTAACTATGGGAACATAAAATGGGTAAAGTATGGATCAAGAAAAAATTTGAAATTTTTAAAAATGAAATGGGTAAAGATTGCTATTCTAAGCATTAATGAATTGAAATGGACTAGTATTGGCCATTTTGTATCAGGCAAACATGATCTACTGCTCTGTCAGGAATGACACATTGATGATAAATGGTGTTCCATTTATTGTCAAAAGGAATATTTAAAGATCTACCCTTGGAAGATGCCTTGAAGAACAATGCTGTCAATAACAGGTTATTATCCATACATATATCAGTAAGACTTAATAATACAATTATTATGAAAATTAACAAAAAAAGCCAAAGATGAAGATATTGAGTATTTCTACCAACTTTTGGACTTTGAAATTGAAGGAATATACAACCAAGATGCATTAATACTGAAGAAATTCAAACCTCGAGTTGCTATAATCAAGGATGCTTTCGGCAGAATGTTAAATGACCCAGGAAGTATTAAAAGAAGATGGAAGGAATATACTGAGTCACTGTATTGAAAGGAATTGGAAGACACAGAAGAATTTCATGAAACAACATATGAGCAAGAGCCTATGGTGATGAAAGAAGAAGTTCAGGCTGCTTTGAAGGAAATGGAAAAAAAGAAGGCTCCAGGAATAGATGGTATACCAATTTCAGTTAACAGATGCTGCCCTGGATGTGCTCACCAAGTTGTGCCCAGAAATCTGGAGAACGACCACTTGGCCAACTGACTGGAAAAGATCTATACTTGTTCCTATCCCAAAGAAAGGTGACCCAACAGAATGTGGAAACTACAGAACAATCTCACTGATTTCACATGCAAGCAAGATTTTATTGAAGATTATCCAAAAATGACTGGAACAGCACATCAACAGAGAACTACCAGAAGTCCAGGCTGGGTTTAGAAGGGGTCGTGGTACTAGAGATATTGTAGCTGATGTTAGATGGATCTTGGCTGAAAGCAGGGAATACCAGAGGAATGTCTATCTGTGTTTCATTGACTATGCAAAGGCATTTGACTGTGTAGATCATAACAAACTATGGCTGACTCTGAGAAGAATGGGGATCCCAGAACACTTGATCGTTCTAATGCGAAACTTATACTTGGACCAGGAGGCAGTCATCAGAACAGAGCAAGAGAACACTGCATGGTTCAAAATTGGGAAGGGCGTACACCAGGGATGCATCCTATCTCCATACATTTTCAACCTATATGCAGAACAGATTATCCGGGAGGCTGGGCTCTATGAGGAGAAATGTGGGGTCAAGATTGGTGGACGATTTATCAACAACCTGTGTTATGCAGATGACACAACCCTGCTTGCTGAAACTGAAGAGGACCTGAAGCGCCTGCTGCAGAGTGTCAAGGACTGCAGCCTACAATATGGATTGAGGCTCAATGTCAAGAAGGCAAAGATTCTCACCACTGGACCAATTGGCAGCATCTGGATGGATGGTGAAGAGATTGAGATTGTACACAGCTTTAGTTCGCTTGACTCCGTAGTCAACAGTCTTGGCACCAGCAGCCAGGAAATTAAAAGGTGCATTGCCATGGGAAAGTCTGCTGTTAGGGACCTCTCCAAAGTACTGAGGAGCAATGGTGTCTCTCTGGAGACTAAGGTGCATCTGATACAGGCTATGGTCTTCGCAATCACTTGTTATGCATCAGAGAGTTGGACAATGACCAAGGAGGATAGAAGGAGAATTGATGCCTTTGAGCTGTGGTGCTGGAGAAGAGTATTGAGAATACTATGGACTGCTAGGAAAACAAACAGATTCATCCTGGAAAGGGTTAAACCGGGTGGCTCCTTGGAGGCAAGGATTCTGAGGCTCCATCTAACATTCTTTGGACATGTTGTGAGGAGGGACCAATCCTTGGAGAGGGACATCATGCTTGGGAGGGTGGAGGGACAACGCAGGAGAGGAAGGCCCTCTATGAGGTGGATTGATTCAGTGACTGGGATAATTGGGATGGAAGTATCAGAGACAGTGCGATTGACACAGGACAGAGCAGAGTTTAGGGCTGTTGTACATAGGGTCGCTTTGAGTCGCAAGCGACTCGAAGGCACATAACAACAACAACAAACTGAAATGCAAAAATTGAAAGATTGTAAAAGTTGGAAAATATGACATTGGTGATAGAAATGAAGTCAGTGATCATATGATAAAATTATGTACAATCAATGATTTACTCATTGCAGATATCTTTTTGGAAACTATGACCAGTTACTGCATGTGAGCCTCACTTGACTGTATATACAGGAATCAAATCCATTTTATCTGTGGAAACGTTCAATACTACCAGTCAGAACAAGGCCAGAGCCAACTGTGGAACAGACTCTTATAAAAATTCATAATCAGAATAAAATTAAAAGTTCATTTACAGGATCCAAAATACAACCTTGAGTATATCCAAATAGCATGTAGAGACTATCTCAGAAACAGATTTGAAACTTCAGACACTAAGGGCCAAAGACAAGTTGTGAAATGACATCAAGGACATTATACATGAAGAAAGTAAATGGGCATCATTTGAAAGAAAGAAGAGACCAAAATAAATGCCAGAAGAGACTCTTGCTTTACAATATAGAGAAGCTAAAACAACATTATAAAGAGCTGAGTATATTTCACAAGCTGCACAAGAAGACAAAGTATTATAATGAAATGTACAAAGATCTAGAATTAGAAAATAACTCAGCATTTCTGAAGTTGGAAGATCAGAAGGGGGAGTGGGAATCAAGCCTCAAGTTATAATACTGAAAGATTTTAAGGGCAAAATATTGAATGACACAGAAAGAAGCGAAAGTATACAGAGATTCATTGTGTCAAGCGGAATTGCTTGACCCCGAGCAATTTCAGGTCATAACATATAATCAAGAACGAATGGTACTAAAACAAGAAATTCACCTTGCATTGAAAGCATTGGGGAGAAAAAAAAAAGACTCAAAGAATTGGCTGAATAGCAATTGAGATATTTCAACAAACAGATGCAGCCCTGGATATGCTCTCTATATCCAACAATAAGAAATTTGGAAGAGAGCTACCTAGACAATCAACTAGAGAAGATCCATATTCATGTTCACACACACAAAAGATTGAATAGAATGAAGACATTCATGAACAGTATCACTAGAACTATACAAAGGTAAAAAATCTTTTTGAACGTTGTTTAAAAATGGCTAGAATGGTAAATCAACGAATAGGGAACTGCCAAAAATCAAGGTGGACTCAGAACAAGCTGTGAAACAAAAGATAGTATTATTGTGATCAGCTGACTCTTAACTGAAAGTATATAATACTAGGGGAGAAAGTTAACTTATGTTTCATTGATTATGCAAAAGCATTCAACTGTCTGGACCATAAAAATATGGATAGCATTGAGTAGAATGAAAATTCCAGAACACTTAGTTGTACTCATGCAGAATCTGTACAGGAAAGCAGCAGCAATTATTAGAACAGAATGAGAGGATATTACATAGTTTGAATGTGGCATCAGGAATGGAGGAAGACTCATCAGCAAACTTTGTTGTGCAGATGACACAACATTGCTTGCTGAAAGTGAGGAGGACTCAAAGTACTTGCTGCAGAAGATGAAGGATTACAGCCTTCAATATATTTTGTATCTCAATTAAGAAAAATCTACTTGTGCAGTATTGCGAGCGCCCTCTCTTTCTTGTCCTCATACCCAGAGGCAGGCCCTCGTGTGGACCCTTATCAAAATGGCACTCAACAAGTTTCAAAGGAGCTTGGAATAGTTTATCTGGTTTGCAGTAGATACACACCGCCAGGGGAAAAAACCAGTTGAAGCTGATAAGCCAGGAAAGCTCTTCACTGGAGGGCTCAATACAGAAACAAATGAGAAAGCCCTTAAAGTTGTATTTGGCAAATATGGACGAACTGTAGAAGTGCTCTTGATGAAAGATGGAGAAGCCAACAAATCAAGAGAATTTGCTTTTGCCACCTTTAAAAGCCCGTGTGATGTCAAAGATGCAGTCAGAGATATGAATGGAAAGTCTCTGGATGCAAAGGCTACCAGAGTGGAACAAGCCACTAAATCAACATTTGAAAGTGGTAGGCATGGACCCCCTCCACCTCCAGGAAGCAAAGGTCCTCCAAGAGGTCTTCGAGGTGGAAGAGGAGGAAGGGAGGAACCAGGGGACCCCCTCCACGTGGTGGTCACATGGATAATGGTGGCTATTCTATGAACTTTAACATGAGTTCTTCCCAGGGACTACTGCCAGTGAAAAGGGGACCACCACCACGAAGTATAGGGCCACCTTCTAAAAGATCAGCCCCTTCAAGACCTGTTCAAAGCACCTGTATCATCTGGAAAAGAAAGTTACAGAGGTCCTCCAAAAACGGAACCCTTACCTTCACGTAGAGATGTTTATTTGTCCCCAAGAGATGTCAAAACAACTATGAGACATCATCTCACACCAGTCAGAATAGCAAAATTTAACAGAACAGCAAGCAACAAATATTGATGAGGTTGTGGAGAAACTAGAACCCTTATTCACTGTTGGTGGGAGTGTAAAATGGTGCAACCACTGTGGAAGCCAGTATGGCACTTCCTCAAAAAGTTGCAAATAGAGATACCATTTGACCCAGCAATTTCACTACTGGGACTATACCCCAAAGAGACCATAACTGACACCCAAGCAGATATGTGCACACCCATGTTTTTTTCTGGGTTTTTAAAAAAATTAAATTTTATTAGTTTTGATGAACATTTACAGAGATTTTGGGTTTTCATTCATTCATTGTTGCACTGTTTTCTCTACCCTCCTCCCCAGTTTGTTCTCCTTCCCCCCACCCAAATGTCTGTTTTAA
>NW_006399804.1:5350601-5371093 GCF_000299155.1 Elephantulus edwardii | reverse complement strand
GACTAGCACTTTGTCTATTATAGTGTACAGGTTAGGAACCACAAGATGTAGAGGCTCAGCTATGTCATTTTTGCTTCTTAAGTCCTGGAGCAAATTCCATCTACTACTGGGCTGTTTTACAACTCAGAAGTTCACATGCAAGGTAGAGGTGAAGTAAGGAACTGCCTATAAACACGCACTGTTATCAATTGTGCTTAGCCGTACATGTGCACAACAAGCTGCAATAAACATGGGTGTGCCTATATCTGCTTGGATGTCAGTTATTGCACACCCTTGTTTATTGCAGTTTTGTTCACAATAGCAAGGAGTTGGAAACAACCTATGTGCCCATAAACAAATGAATGGATAGAGAAGCTGTGCTATATTCACACCATGGAATTCTACACTGCACTGGAAAAATAAGGAACTCATGCAATATTATTCAAAATGGGTGGCCATGGAGGATATTATGCTGAGTGAAGTATCTCAGTCAAAAAAGGACAAATACTGCATGGTGCCACTGTTATAAAACAGGACTGACATTGGGGTTGAGGGGAGACTGAGAAAGATGGGATAAATAATGTGTACTGCATTGAAACAGATGAGGGGGGAAACTGTTAAAAAGGGGTATGTGATTAGGTATTTTTGTTATGATGGGAGTCCAGCACAAAGGCTGCATAGTGGAATGGGCCTGGTGGGAGTGATTGTAAAACAATGAAAGAATTTTTCTTTTACTTTTCTAAGAGGGTAGTGTACTAGGGGGAGGGTTGGGAGGGGAGAAAAGTACAACAATGAATGAATGGAAAGCCAAAGTCTCTAAATTTTCATTGAAGTTAATAATTTTTTAAAAATTAGTCAATAAAGCAATGTAAAAGACCCCCAAAAAAAGAAAGGTAGACTTATTAATTTATTAAAATGTGAATTTTTTTTTACTGTTATGACTCTGTTTTTTCTCAACAATACCCTCTCCTCAGAAACCCTAACATGGTTATAAAGGTTTTCAGAGCTTCCCAAAGATAGCAACGTATACAAACAGAAGACTATAGATAATCCTCTTCTACCCATCCCAAAGTGTTTCATCTTGTTCTATCTCTAAATATTTCCCCATTTATCTGTGTGGTGTGAAAGGGTTAGTGCTCAAAATGGCTTCTCTAACTACTGAATGTCTTTGCCATGTGGGTGGGCAGAAAATATGCAAATAGGGCATGTTAGCCTATCCACAGGGGATGATCTAGTCTCACCTTTGAATTAGCAGATCCAGCAGCAGAATATGAGTAACCTCACTACTAGAAATGAAGCAAGAGAATACAGCTCATCCTTTAGGACTAGAAATTCTTGGGCCAGCAAAACTAGGGCCAGGGGAGCCAACAGCATACCAGCCACAGCAGAGAACCAGAGATCTCATATGAAACAGTATACCACAGAACCAGAGCTAAGAGCCTTTTGTCCAAGTTTGTTGGAGGACTGAGGAAGAGAGAGAGCCATAATTGACAGAACCGAGAACTTTTTAACACTGGCCTAAAGCCATGAGGTTCAAGTCTGAAGAACCTGCAAGCACATTTTGGAGCCTGTAACTAACCTGGATTACAACCTTTTGACTTCCCCAATATGATTCTGTGTGTTCTGTGAGCTATTGCATTGGATTTTGGACCTGGTAAATCAGTAAGACTTGTGCTGAGTGAATAGAAAGAAGTACGGGAATGTTGGAGACATGAGTGACCTCAGGTGAAATGGTTTTGTGTTGTTGATGCTATTGAAAAGGACAGTCCCCTTTGTGAAGCTGATAAAAGTCAAATATGGCCATGTCCATTTGGTCCTTGCTCTTTTTAGAATCTTTATTTAACATCTTCCTAGATGGTCTATATTTTACTGAATGATGTACTGAATTCTCCAACTAACATTGTAGAGCTTTCTATTTCTTCCTTCAAATCAACCTGTTTTCACTTTACATAGTCTGAGGCTCTGATATTGGCTGCATATAAATAACTGTAATATCTTCTTGAGGGAACTCTGGTGGCCTAGTGGTTAGGAGTTAATCTGCCAACTCAAAGGCAGATAGTTTAAGTTCACCACCTGCTCCTGGAGACAAACATAAGATATCATTCTCCATGCAATTTATAGCTTGGGAATACCCACTGAAAGTGAGTTTTGCATCAGTTCCAACTCCATGGCATATAGCAACATTATCTTCTTCAGAACTGGCCCATTTATCGTCATGTAAGTTTTCTCCATTTAATATCAATTTTTACTTGAGGTTCATTTTATCTGATATTAAAATCACTACAGCAGCTCTTTATTACTATTTACATGGACAACACTTAACTATCATTTTGCATTTACAACAACAAAGAAAATACTTTCCAACTATTTTGCATATTAATTATATACATATGAGCATTAATGCAAGGCAAAAGCAATGTTGACTCTAATGGTTAAGGATATATACCATCTTGCCTGGCTTGGTAGTTATATAATAATGTTATTTGGCAGTTATGGAATGATGAAGTTAGCCTCTATTTTGTGATCTGGTATCTTCATCTTCCATTTTCACAAAATGCTAATTTTTTCAAAACTATCAAGTTATGGAAAAACCCATGTCAATAACTAAAGAGTGGTGTATTTTTTTTTCTTTCATACTTTCACTTTCAACCCATTTGTGTCTTTTTTTTCTAATACATCTATGTTTATAGACAGCATGTGTTGTTGCAAGCCATAAAGCTATACATAACCAGACTCCAGTAGGTTTTCAAAATCAGTAAATTTGCACAGGAGTTGACTGCCGCACTTTCTTTCACAGAGAATGTGGTAGATATGAACCACATACATTTGTGCTGGAGGTGCAATTCTGTGCCTTTAAGCCACCAGCACTCCCTAAAACAACATGTATGTCTTGCCACTCTATTCCTTTTTAATGGAGTTGTTTTATTATAGTGGCCTTGTGGTAAAGAATTGCTCTGCCAACCTGAATACATGTGGTTTGAATCCACCAGCTGTTGTTCTGAGAGAGAAGAATGAGAAATCTCCTCCCTCGTGACTGTCCATTTTTTTCCTAAGGAGCAGCTGGACCCTCTATGAGATGGATTGATTCGGTGACTGGGGTAATCGGGATGGGTGTGTCAGAAGCAAAGCGGTTGGCGCAGGATAGAGCAGGGTTTAGGGTTGTTGTGCATAGGGTCGCTATGAGTCGCAAAGGACTCGATGGCACATAACAACAACAACCACCTTTGTATTGGCAACACAACTTCTTACCACTATGCCACCAGAGAGCATCTATTACTTAACTCTTATTAGAAACTTAAAGAGGTTTCGACAAAGTCTGAATTCCAATCCTGATTTTGCCACCAACTTAATAAAAACAAAACAAAACGAACAAAAACCCTTTTGGCAACTTATTTCCAGGCTTCATTTTCCTTATTTGTTAAATGAGGACTTTTGTTCCAGGTGATCTCTATGAAGCTTCCAAATAGTAAATGTATCTGAAGAGAACCACAATATCTCCCACTTTAGTGACCTTGCCCCCCCTCCTTTTAGGTGTAATTTACCTAGTAATTACAACAGAATGCACACATGTAAGTGTGAAAATGTTTTTGACAAATGTATACACCTGTGTAAACACCACCACAATCAAGATGTAAAACATTTCTATTACTGTAGAAAGCTCCCTCCCCCTTCACTTTTGCTGACAATCCCACCCTCAAGCCCCAGGCAGCTAGTGGTCTGCTTTCTGTTACAGTAGATTAGTTTGCCTTTTCTAGAATTTCATATAAATTAAATCATACATCATGCACTCTTTTGAGTCTGGTTTCTTTCATTCAAAATAAGTTGGTTTGCGTTGATTGTTGATTTCCCCCACCCCAGTGTGCTTATTTCATTCTCCCACCAAGAAGCAGAATCTTTTTCCCAACTCTTGAATTGTGTTGGGGTTTGTTCCCCAGAGCTAAAGTCCCTCAAGGTTTGTGTTTGCAGACAGAAAGACTGACCTGGAGACACACTGAAAGACATTAAGTTATTGAGACTGGAAACCAGAAGATGCAGCACTGCACACATTCCAGAGGTGGGGAGAATCACCACTGAAGAAAGGGGGAAGCAGCTAGGCATTTTATACCCCCCTCCACAAACAACCCCCAATCCATAGCAAAGTCAGGAATTACATAGGTTGATGGGAAGACAGTAGCAACACACAAACTTAGTTTATGGGGGAAACTTCACTGACTGCTGGATAAGGGGGAATGGTCAGCTTGCTCTCCTTCTTTAGGCGGGGGAGTGGGAGTGGGGACCAGAAAAACAAATCTAGTATAAAAATCTATGTCAGCCAGATTGCCATTAGTGTAGTCATTTTTGGGTGGTTACAGGATATACCCTGGAGGTGAATAGATATATAGAGAGATATATAATCTTGAGAAAAGTACAGCCAGAGCGCTCCCTGGAAGCAAAGATTGCTAAACTTCATCTTTCATACTTTAGACATGTAGCAAGCTGAGGCTATTCCTTGGAAAGGAACATCATGCTTGGAAAGATGATCAGTGAAGGAGAAGAAAACCCTCTAATGGATGGATTGGCATGGTGACTTCAGCAATGGGATCTAATATGTAAGAGATAGTGAAGATGGCACAGGATAGGGCAGGGTTCAGGTCAGCTGTTCATAGGGTCACTATGAGCCATACTCAACAGCACCTAACAACAGGATAAGCCGTATCCTGGCCTTCTGACTTACTTTGACTAAAGAGGGATGCTCTGTGGCCCCTTTCACTCCCTTGGAAGACAGGTGCCAGTCATGTGAGATCATATGGACAGAGAGAAGTTATTAGAGTCAGGGAACACACTAGTCAGCATCAAGGCCCAGACATGGAGAGTAAGGTCAACACAGATACCCCAAGCCCAATGTGCACACACAACCCCCTACCAGTAAAGATCACCGGACACTGAGAAAACCACCCTCACTGAGCCCTTCCTAAATTCCTAAGCTGAAAAATTATAAGCAAATAAAATGCTCTTTAAGTCACCACATTTTTGGAACGACTTTTATATACACTAACAGTTAATTCAAACAGTGAGTCTCCAACAAGGTATTATTCTCTGATAGTCTAACAGAACTTTGTTTCGGGTCCTTTTAGGACTACAGACTAACTATACAGATGTTTTACCTTAAATCTCTTTACTTTTTATTTCGCTAGCCCCCTCATGTATCATAAATTGCATGTGGACTTTAACCATACAATAACCTAATACATAGAATTGGAAACCATAGTATGTTTTCTTAGATTTTACTTCTGTAGTACTAAAACAAAATTATGTCAAATTCTTTCCCTCGTTGCATAGATCCAGTGTTCTGGCATTTGCCCTACAGCATGTTTTAGAACAAAGATTGTGGAGTTTGAGATTCTGGAGACCTTATTTTATAACTAGCATGCTATATGGCTCCTGGCAAATATAAAAGTATGCTGTGCTTGATTTTCTCTGTGTACTATCAGAAATATCTAGTGGGCCTAGACAGAACAAACTGCAAAAACAGATGGGAGGATTATTCAAAAGCAAAAGCATTTTCCATTCCCGTAACTCCCACAGGTCCTCTGCAATGATGTTTGCACACCTTCCATGTGCCAAGTATTCTGTCACAGGACTGAAGATTCATTGTCTATCATCTGGAGGACAAGGTATCATCATTTCTGCCTTACAACCTTGTACCGAAAGAAGTAATGAGGTGTTGGGTGTATTGCTATCCTCCACACTACATTTAGTCCTTTGCTACCTAGGGAGCTCTGGTGGCATGGGAAAGGGGTTGTGCTGTTAACCGAAAGGTGGTCCTTCTCTGGTAATTCAAATCCACTAGTGTCTTCAGGAAAGAAATATGGGCAAACCCCTCCCAATTGATTTACAGACTCAGAAACCTGCTAGAGGATCAGCTGAGTTGGTTCTGACTTGATGGCAAGGAGACTGAAGACTATTTATGAAGCCAGGCAAAGGCCAGGAGCAACTGATCCTCATGGGAGATGAAAGTTGAGGTTTCCATGTTAGAGGTGTATTTGTTTGTCAATTATTTAACAATAGGGCTTAAGATTTTCAGAAGCCACACCTAGTACTGAAAGATTTATTGTATCTCATCTCTCTCCACAAATACAATACTAATTTTAAAAACCTCACTAAACCCTTAAACACACAAAGCCAAACAAGCTTTCAAAATTCCTCATAATAGTTACTTCAAAACTTTCTTTGAAATAGCAACGAAATGTTTCTTATCTCTAATTTCCCCAGTATTCCTGTTTTTGTTGATGCCCTGCTGTTGTGTGTCTTCGGGTCAGTATACACAGCTGACCCTCCACAGGATTTTAAGAGGCAGTAAATCGCATGGGGGATTGGCCATCCTTCTCCCAGTTGGTGCTCCAGAACAGCAATTCTTCTAGTGTGATTCCTAAAGCAGCAACAGTAATATCACCTGAGAACTTGTTAGAAATTCAAAGTCTTGGGCCCCACTCCAGATCTCCTGGACCAGAAACTCAGAGGATGGGCGAGGCTTAGCAATCAATCTGCTTTTCAACAAACCATTCAGGTGCTTCAGAAGCATTAAGGTTTGAGAACTATTGCCTCATTTAGATACTGTATTGCTTGCTGCACTGTTTCTAGTCTGGCTGCTATTTAGAATTTCCTGGGGAGTGTTATAAAAATTTCAAAGCGAAGGCTCTAACTCCATAGATTCTAACCAGCCTGGGTTAGAGACAAGAAGATAGTTTTTTGTTTTCTTTTGAAAGCATGCTACGTGTGATTCTTAGGAACTCTGGTAAGCTGTTGTGCTAATAAAAGGGCCGCAGGAGTCTGGCAGTTTGATCCAGCAGTGACTCCACTAGAGAAAGATGGACAGTCTCCTCCTATTAACATTTACAACCTTGGAAACCCAGGGAGGGTTGCTAGGAGTCTGAATCCCCTCAGTGCCAGTAAGTGGTTCTAATTCGGCTGAGAATCCCCTGGCTTCAGCAGTGGGGAGAAAGATGGAATAGAGAAGGCATTGGTAAGTTTTTTAGTCTGAAAACAATAAGCAACAAAGTAGGGATCAGTCAGGAAATTGTTTAAGCAAATTTGAAAAATCTAAAGATGATATGAGGGAGAAGGTGTTATAGTTGAGCCACTGAGAAAACATGTTGGCAGTAAGCATTTTAGACTGAATGAAAGAAAATTTAGAGCAAAAAAAGTGAAAGAAATTGAAAGTTAATACAATCAAGATAAATTAGTCTTGAAAATTCTTTCCAGTGATACATTAGAACCCAGATGTACATTTTTATTCTGAGATTCTAAACTAACAATTCTTTCATTTCTTTAAAGAGAGCACGACCTTAGAAAGGAACACTTGTCTTGCACACTTCTTTTCACCTTTCCTTTTCAAACAGTTGTATATAGTTGTCTTGTTCCTATTTGCAAATGAAATAGCTGTACTGTCTTTATTCTTCCCAATTCTTCTGTGACTTGGTCCTTGTAGTTTTCTTTGTCTACCAATTCCCTGTCTATCCTTCCCCTCCCCTAGTTACCCTCTTATTTTCACAGTTGTAGCCTGGACAGTCAGGGGGATGGCGAGGGTGAAGGAATAGATAAGGTGTAATAGGGACTTGAAGAGCTGAGGAGATAAAAGTAATAAATCAATAATTATCTAAAACACAATGAACACAAATGATAGCATAAAACAAAATGTGTATTAATGAGACAATTATATGAATGATTGTATAAAAGTGAATGATGGTATAAACCTTTTTTTTAAAAAAAAGCATATTATTTTCCGTTTCTTATTGAGTAGTAATTGTCTACATACACACACATGCCCATGTACCAAGTGAAGAAAACCAAGAAGATACTTTAATATTTAAAAAATTGCAACTATAAAAAGAAAAATTGACAACTATGAGATACCATCTCACCCCAGTCAGAATAGCAAAATTTAACAGAACAGCAAGCAAAAATGCTGATGAGGTTGTGGAGAAACTGGAACTCTTATTCAGTGTTGGTGGGAGTGTAAAATGGTGCAACCACTGTGGAAGGCAGTATGGCACTTCCTCAAAAAGTTGCAAATAGAGATACCATTTGACCCAGAAATTCCACTACTGGGAATATACCCCAAAGAGACCATAACTGACATCCAAGCAGATATATGCACACCCATGCTTATCATGGCTTTGTTCACAGTAGCAAGGAGTCAGAAACAACCCAGGAGCCCATCAACAAACGAATGGATAGAGAAGCTGTGGTATATTCACACAATGGAATACTATGCTGCATTAAAAAACAATGCAATATTATTCAAAATGGGTGACCCTGGAGGACATTATGCTGAGTGGAATATCTCAGTCGCAAAAGGACAAATACT
Source organism: Elephantulus edwardii (assembly GCF_000299155.1). NCBI lineage: Eukaryota > Metazoa > Chordata > Mammalia > Macroscelidea > Macroscelididae > Elephantulus > Elephantulus edwardii. The sequence goes on along the minus strand of NW_006399804.1, from coordinate 5,362,767 downwards.
GCATGGTGCCACTGCTGTAAAAATGGGACTGATATCAGGGTTGGGGTAAGACAGAAAAACTGGATAAACTGCATATACTTCATTGAAACAGATGAGGGAAAGAATAATTTAAAAGCTATGTATGATAAGGTATTATGGTTATCACAAGAGTCCACAATTAAGGTTGCAGAGTGGAGTGTACTTGGGGTGATGGTAGGGGTGGGGGGTGTGGGATTGTATATCAAAGAGAATTTTTCTTTTACTTTTCAAAGAGGAGTGAAAGGGGTGTGTGTGCAGGAGGGAGGGCTGGGCAGGGAGAAAAGTGCAACAATGAATGAGTGGAAATCCAAAATCTCTGTAAATGTTCATTAAAATTATTTTTTTTAAAAAAAAGAAAATTTGGAGAAATAGACTCTCTTGAAAATATCAAGAGTTTGGATCTTTTTAAGGATCTGGTTTTTCAATTTTGTCAGATGCTTTTTGTTTGATTTGTTTCTATTTTGAGACACAGAAAATAGAAGCAGCTTGGGGGGGGGGAAGCAATCTACAGAGAAATAACAGCGAAGAAACAAAAACTATCACTGCTACTGAGTTGATTCCAACACATACTGACCCCTGGGTCGGGTCAGTTTCTGAGGCTGTAAATCTTTACAAAAGGAACACTTTCCATAGTTACCATGTGGAATAGGTGGGTTCAAACTGTTGGCCTTGTGGTTAGCAGCCCAAGTAACACACTACACTACCAGAGTTCCTTAACAATGAGGAAGGTAGTGGTAAATTAAAGAAAAGGACATAGTGAAAAGACAAAAGGAGCCCAGGGGAGTGGAATGACATAAAAAAAGGGCTTCGTATTTTTTGTTTGTTTTTGGAGACTTTGGGGGATTTGTTCTTGTTTGCTGCAATGCTTTTAAACAAAATGATCACTCTGCTTCTAATTAAGTTGTAACTACATCATTAGGCACTGTCTTCAGGGAACCACAATAAGGGAATAAACAACCCGTTGCTCTCACAGGTGTGTATGATGTAGCCAAAGAATATATGAAAAATACAGAACCTATCAGGTGACTATAAACGCTATGAAGATCAAAGAGGAGAATGGAATAGAGGCACGCTAGACACAACTTACTTCAGTGATATTAAAAAAGAACACATGGCAGTTCCCTATTTTCTGCCACCGCAAGCGTGTACTCAAACAATAGATGCTATTCCAACTGACAGTACTTTTTAGGTTCAGTTTCCTCCTCTTTCTCTGGGCATGTCTATTATATATTTATAAAAATCGTAGAATTTGGGAATCCTAAAGTAATCTTATTCACCGCTAACCCCAGTTGTTCTTCCTTCCTTCAGACCCGCCATTCCTTCTTGGGCCTGTATCAGAGAAACCAGGGTAGATTCTGCAAAACCTACCTAAGAAACAATCTGTATGAGGACTGTCAACACCCCAGAGTTTCTAATTCTTTCTGAAGGAAGGAAAATAAAGGGTGAATTTGCAAGGGAATTCAGATTCCAAATCAAATTGTAGAGTAGAAATGATAAAATCTAAGGAATAAAATTTCAAAGAAAATAAAGCTTTCTATCGCTGCACACTTAAGTCTCAAGTATTAATGAAAACGTAAGGGTAAAAATAGAGTTTTTCGCCACCCCCTCTTTTATGTGGCGCTGGAAATAGCAGTGGCTCCTGCGCCAGCGGCCATTCCAGAATGGCCGTTTCACAACCGCTCTCCTCCCACAGACAAAGCCCCCTTGTGAATCCCTCGGCTGTCCCCAAATAACCACAGAAGGATAACGAAGCTGCGGGACCTCTAGGGTGCCCAGACAATAACAGCAGGCGGTCCCCTTGCTTCTATCGCGCTCCTAAAATGAATTCTCCAATACCATTGTCATGAGGTACAGAAGAAAATGACCCCAGATTACTCTTCCAGCTTGCGCCTTCCCAGTGGAGAGGAACCCCAGGAAGTGGTTGCGGCAGGGAACGTCCCGAGTCCGCGGCCAGCAGTGCGTCTCCGGGGCCCGTACTGCCCCGTTTTCTCCCGGCGTGAGGAGCCAGGAAGGGGAAGCGGCGGCTGTAGTCACCGCCGGCCAGCAACTAGAAGCCGAACTGCAAGACTCAAGAGAGAAACGAGGCGGGCCCGCCCGGCACGCTTTTGTAGCCTCGCGGTGACGCGCCTCGCGGAAACGCGCCCGGAGTCTCACAGCTCCACTCGAGCCTGCGCTGGCGCCGCGTCGGCTTCGGAGCACCGCCAGGCCCCGCCTCCGCGCCTGCAGACGCCCCACGCGAGCCGCCCGGCTTCGAGCCCGGAGCTGGCCGGCCGATGGGGCTGTGGAGCCTATGGTACCGGCCTGAATTTGGAGTACGCAACGCGCCCACTCCTGGGCTGGTTGGGGGGGCCCGTGCCTAGAAATCGCCAGGCCCCACCTGCCCCCCTCCAACTTGGCAGCAGGTGCCCTCAGGCTGGACTCTAACCTTGCTGTGGCAGCCAGGCTGGCTGACGGGCAAGACTGTACCGTATGCTTCCTCCCCAAACGCAAACTGACATTTCCCCCACTGTGAGACAAGATAGCTGTGAGGCTTCTGGGGGAGATAAAACCGGCAAGAATGCCTTCTACTTAGCACACTGGAAGTTCTCCATAAGGAGGGCACAGCCATCCGCTATTAATACACGTAACAGCATGAATAAAATTTAATACGTCTCGCAGAAAACAAAGTTAAGCACAAAAGACATCCAATTGTATGAAATTCAACACGTCTTGCAGAAAACAAAGCACAAAAGATATCTAATTGTATGAAATTCTAGAAAAGGTAAAATTGATAGTCTTTGAGGGTGAGGAGAAGGTAGGGAAAGTGTTGGAATGCAAATAAGCAGGAAGCAACTTTGCTGGGGTCATGAAACTTTTATAGGAGTGATGTTATATAATCTAGCTGGTCACCCAAATCCACCAAATCATACTCTTTAAATGGATGAATATTACTATATGCAAATTATACCTTAAAAAATGTTGGGGGAAACGTAAGATGAAAGAAATTGTAGTTAAGACCATTTAAAAAAACAAGTCGATGGAAATTATGTTCACAAGATCTGAAAACCAGCCGTGTGCTGTCTCTGAAATGAATGGCTCCTTCTAGTACCCTCAGAACTAGTAAACATACCAACAGGAGAAATAGCTCAGATGGACGGAGTACACCCCTAACAAACCCAACTTGTGCACTTACCCAAATTTGCTTTGCCCCACAGTGACCACACTATCCATGACCTGTGGCTCAACGTAGAAATTTTTCCTCCACTGCTGAGGCTTCCTCTTCTTCACAATCTCCTAGGCAAAAGTTTGACTTAAGGAGATAGTGACCCCGCCCACCAGTCCTAGGCTCAGGTGGGAAATATTAAGGGGGAGGAAAGAATGTGAAGCTAATATGCTGAGTGGGGCACCACACTCAGAAGAGTAAACTTGAATAGAAAAGGCCTGAAAGCAACAAAACAGAGCAAAGCCCACTGTCATTGAATTGGTTCCTACTACTCACAGGACAGGGGTCATTAATCTTTACTGACGCAGACTTCCATATCTCTCTCTGTGGAGCGCTGCAGCTCCTGAATTTCAACTGGTCACGAATTCTTTAATGGCTGTAACTAACACCAGGGATCCTGAAAGCAAGGAGCCAGCATATGAACTCTACTGTTTTCCTCTCCAACCATTGCCAACTGCCATGGTTCTGTATGGCTTATCTTGGAATTGTCTTTTTTCAACTGTGAGAACAGTAATATTTTCTTGTTTTATTGTAATCAACTCAATAATGCACCATTCTTGCTACTCAGGAATTGCACCTTCCAGCAACACTTGAGCATTTAAATTTGGCCTCGGGCTCTGTTTTCTAGAGACTCTGTTAGTAGCCATCTTTAGGTTTGTTCTTTTTTTCCTGAAAATTTCATAGGCATAACAACAAAATTAAGACAGTTGCTTTTGATTTTGGTTTTCCCTCAATTTTAATTCTAATATATATATATATATATATATATATATATATATATCGGTTCAAACTCACCAGCTGCTCTGTGGGAGAACGATGAGATAGTCTACCTCTGTACCTCTGTGAGCCTTGGAAACTGTATAAAGTTGTTCTACTCCATCCTACAGTGTCACTATGAGTCAGAATCAACTCAATGACCCTGAGTTTGGTTGTTTTGGAATTGAAGAAGACAAGTTCTAAGGGGGTACAAGTGTTTAAGTTCTCCACTTATGAGCTAAACAGTTAGTGATTGAAATCCATTTAAGTAGGCTTGGGATCTGCTTCGGAAGAGTCACAGCCTTGAAAATCTGCTGAAACAGGATTCTCCATGAACATATGAGGTCACCATGAGTTAGAAGCTGGTGATTAACAATAACATTTGAAGAAGATAAAGATAAAAGTTTGGACTTCTACTTACTGGTTCCTAATGGTATTTCCTTTCAGGAATAAAGTCATAAAGCACAGGCTCTTAATATGTTTTACACATTTGGAAGTTGGAAAGAATTAAAATGCATGTGGATACAAACCAGAGAAAGCACTATTCAATTGTGATCATAAAATTGTTAGTCTGGAAGTCTATATTTTTGCTTTTTTTGTTCATTCACAAACCATAGTTTATCTTTCCAGAGATCTTTTTTTTTTTACTTTATATTGGTTTGCATACAAATTTCCTATATATTGTGTTTCATATTTTCTTTCACTCACATTGTTTCGTACAATCATTTCCAGAAATCTTACTCTTAGGCAAGTTTGTAAAAGTGAATTCTGGTCCAGAATACTTTGCAAAAACAACATTTATTTGAATTTTAAATATGAAATTGTTTAAGAAGTTTTGAGTGCTTAATGGCAATGGCCATTAACATTGTAGCCTATTCATTGTACTTCCAGTCCTGGTTCTTGTTCCCCTCCCACTTATTAACCTTATGTAACTTGATCATCAAGAGTTTAAGATGGGACTGGTCAGGGTCATACGTTAAACAAAACACTTTTACTTTTCTGATCACACAATCTTCTCCTTTTTGGCCACTTAAAAACTGCTAGGTAATCTACAAACACATGAATCTAATGATTTTCTGTTGCATACCTTGGTAAAGGTATCACCTGCAACTAGCTTCTTTCTATTGGCTCAATTTTTTTTTGGTCCCCCCCCCCCGCCCAGGGATTTCTTTTATTGCTTATAATTCTTCTAATTGCTTACAGTGCTCTGGCTGGCCTCTCGAGCATTTAAAAATAATTTTATAAATGTGTTCTTCTTCTTCCCCACATTCTGTTGTCAATTGCTGTAAATTTATTATTGTAAATAAAAGTTGTCATTCTACCATGTGAAAACATTTTGATATTTACATTTGAAAATATTACACCACTGATTAAATTTCAATCACAAGCAATAAGCCAAGCTGCTGTTGTTGTTATGTGCCATCGAGTCGCTTGCGAATCATAGCGACTCTACGTACAACAGCCCTAAACTCTGCTCTGTCCTGTGCCAATTGCACTGTCTCTGACACACCCATCCCGATTACCCCAGTCACTGAATCAATCCACCTCATAGAGGGTCTTCCCCTCCTGTGCTGTCCCTCCACTCTCCCAAGCATAATGTCCTTCTCCAAGGACTGGTCTCTCCTTACAACATGTCCAAAGTATGTTTGACAGAGCCCCAGAATCCTTGCCTCCAAGGAGCCACCCGGTTTAACCCTTTCCAGGATGAATCTGTTTGTTTTCCTAGCAGTCCATGGTACTCTCAATACTCTTCTCCAGCACCACAGCTCAAAGGCATCAATTCTCCTATCCTCCTTGGTCATTGTCCAACTCTCTGATGTATAACAAGTGATTGCAAAGACCATGGCCTGTATCAGGCACACCTTAGTCTCCAGAGAGACACTATTGCTCTTCAGTACTTTGGAGGGGTGTCTAACAGCAGATTTTCCCATGGCAATATGCCTTTTAATTTCCTAGCTACTGGTGCCAAGAATGTTGACGTGGAGCCAAGCAAACTAAAGCTGTGAACAATCTCAATCTCTTCACCATCCATCCTGATGCTGCCAATTGGCCCAGTGGTGAGAATCTTTGTCTTCTTGACATTGAGCCTCAATCCATATTGAAGGCTGAAGTCCTTGACCCTCAGCAGCAAGCACTTCAGGTCCTCCTCAGTTTCAGCAAGCAGAGTTGTGTCATCTGCATAACGCAGATTGTTGATAGACCTTCCACCAATCTTGACCCCACATTTCTCCTCATAGAGCCCAACCTCCCGGATAATCTGTTCTGCATACAGGTTGAAAGGGTATGGAGGTAGGACGCATCCCTGGCATATGCCCTCCCCCATTTTGAACCATGCCGTGTTCCCTTGCTCTGTTCTGACCACTGCCTCCTGGTCCAAGTATAGGTTTCACATTAGCATGAGTAAATGTTCTAGGATTCCCATTCTTCTCAGAGTCAGCCACAGTTTGTTATGATCCACACAGTCAAATGCCTTTGCATAGTCAATGAAACACAGATAGACATTCCTCTGGTATTCCCTGTTTTCAGCTAAGATCCATCTAACATTAGCTACAATATCCTTAGTACCACAACCCCTTCTAAACCCAGCCTGGACTTCTGGCAGTTCTCTGCTGATGTGCTGTTCCAGTCGTTTTTGGATAATCTTCAGTAAAATCCTGCTTGCATGTGAAAACAATGAGATTGTTCTATAGTTAGCACTCTAATGGGTCATCTTTCTTTGGGATGGGAACAAATATAGTCTCTTCCAGTCAGTTGGCCAAGTGGTTGTTCTCCAGATTTCTTGGCACAACTTGGTGAACACATCCAGGGCAGCATCTGTTAGCTGAAATATGCCAACTGGTATACCATCTATTCCTGGAGCCTTATTTTTTTGCCATTTCTTTCAAAGCAGTCTGAACTACTTCTTTCATCACTATAGGCTCTTGCTCATATGTTGTTTCATGAAATTCTTCTGTGTCTGCCAATTCCTTTCATACAGCCAGCCGGTAGAGTATAAATTTATACTTAAATGCATTTTCATTTAAAATTTTACATGTATCTTGAGTAAAGACATGTGATTTCAATAGACTTCCATTTACTAAATGTGAAAATTTTTCTTTAAATTCCAGTACTTGATTGTTTCCAACTATATGATGGCAGAGATGTTCAAATGTACAGATCTTACACATTTATACATAATTTTTTCATTTCTCAGGATGTTGCCTATTCTTCCAGTTGTGAGGATTTTTATTTTATTGATGTTGAAGTATAATTCATATTGATGGCTGTGGTCTTTGATCTTCTGCAGCAAGTGTTTTAAGTCCTCTTCACTTTGTGTCAAATGCATAATGCAGATTACTGATGAGTCTTCCTCCAACCTCAATGCCACATTCTTCTTCGTATTATTTCATGGACTCCAATTATTTGCTCTGTATATAGACTGAGTAGATATGGAAAAAGGATACATTCTTGATGCACACCTTTCCTGATTTTAAACCATGCAATGCTTCCCTCCACCCCAGAATTTCTTCATTTTATTTAAGAACAGGGACAGTTGGATATCTCAAACTTATTGCCTTTAGGACAATGTCTCTTCAAATAACCCAAAAAGTAATTTTTTTCTACTAGTTTATTTATAAAACTTGAATACAAATTCTTTCAACTTCCCTCACACCCCCTCATTAAACTGTACAACCCAATTAATCCCCCTCCCCCTGCACATCCACATCCCTCTGATCCCATCCTCTCCCATCCCTCCTGGATCCTCATTCTACAATAACTGTTCTATACAATATTTATCCTCATGGGACTGAGTTAGTTCACTTAGTATAATGCTCTCCAGTCCCTCCCAAGTAAGATAATAATTTACAAAGTTATTGTTCCTGAGCGCTGCTTAGTATTCCATTGTGTAATATACCATAATTTCTCAATCCATTCATTTGTGGTTGGACATTTGGGCTGTTTCCATGTCCTTGTGATGATGAATAATGCTGCTATGAACATTGGTGTACAAATCTGTTTGTGCCTCAGTTCTCATATTCTCAGAGTATACTCCTAGTAGTGGAATAGCTGGGTCATATGGAAATTTCTATGTTCATCTTTTTGAGGAAGCGACAAGCTGCCTTCCAGAATGGTTGTACCATTTTAAAATTCCACCAACAATGTATAAGAAGAGTTCCTTTCTCGCCACATCCTCTCCAACATCTATTACTTGCTGCCCTGTTAAACTTTGCCACTCTTACTGGAGTGAGATGGGATCTCATTGTGGTTTTGATTTGCATCTCTTATTTCCAGTGATTTGGAGCATTTCTTTATGTGTCTGCTTGCCATTTGAATATCTTCCTCTGTGAAAATTCTTTCCGTGTCTTTTGCCTATTTTGTAATTGGGTTATCAGTCTTCTTCTTGTGGAGGCCCAGGAATATTCTGTAAACTTTTGTTATAAGACTCTTGTCTGAGATGGTATTACCAAATATTTGTTCCCAGTCTGTAAGTTTTCTTTTCACCCCGTTGGAAAAAGTGTTTGATGTGCACAGGGATTTAATCTTAAGAAGGTCCCATGTATATATTTTGTCCTTTTTAGATTGTGCATTTCTGGTTTTATTTGGCAGTCTCTTTATACCTTGGACTAGCACTTCTAAGCTTGATCCCAGTTTGTCTCTTATGAATGTTATGGTTTTGAGCTTTACTCCCAGGTCTCTGATCCACCTTGAGTTAATTTGTGTGTATTGTGTGAGAAGTGGATATTGTTTCAGCTTTCTGCAGGTAGAAGTCCAGTTTTGCCAGCACCATTTGTTGAAGAGAGTGTCATTTCCCTCTTGATTTCCTTGTCAAGTATCAGTGACCAGAGATAGCTGGGTCTATTTCTGAGTTCTCAATTCTTTTCCATTGGTCTATGTGCCTGTCATTGTATCAATACCATGCTGTTTTGGTTACCATTGCTGTACAGTAGGTTTTGAGGTCAGGGAGTGCTATGCCTCCAACCTCATTTTTGTTTCTCAGAAGTATTTGGCTTATTCGGGGCCTCTTTTCTCTCCAAATAAATTTTATAATTTCCCTTTCAATCTTGAAAAATGAATTTGGTATCTGGATTGGGATTGCACTGAACATGTAGCTTGCTTTTGGTAGGACTGTCATTTTCACCATATTGAGTCTTCCTATCCATGAACAGGACACATTTTTCCATTTCTATAGGCCTTTTATTGTGTTTTCCAGAAATGCTCTGTAATTTTCTTTGTATAGGTCTTTTGTATCTCTAGTTAGGTTCTCTCCCAAGTATCTCAATTTGTGGTTGGCTATTGTAAATGGTATTGCTTTATTTTTTTCTCTGAGTTCTCTTCTTTACTGTAGAGGAATCCTATTGATCTTTGGATATTGATTTTATATCCTGCCACGCTACTAAATTGGCCTATTAACTCTTAACATTTTTTTGTTGAGTCATTGGGGTTTTCTGTGTACACTATCATATCATCTGCATATAGCGACAGTTTAACCATTTCTTTACCCATCTGAATGCATTTTATTTCCTTCTCTTGTCATATTGCCCTAGCAAGCATATGCCGTGCTTTCTTGATCTTCTCAAACAACTGCTTCTTGGTCAATGTACAGATTTTCCTGTCAGTTTGCTGTACAATGCTGGCTTGTGTTTTCCTGTGATACTAGAAACTCTGCCACCAGTGTGTAAAACACCAGTAGGTTCACCTGTGGATGACAGGCTTTAGCAAAATACAGCTAAACATAAGCTTTCAATACAAGACAGACTAAGGAAGCAGGATTACACTTCCACTTCTGAAATAACAGACACTTGAAAACTCTATAGATAACAATGGAAGTAGAGGGCATTATTCTGGGTGAAATGCCAGTCACAAAAGGAAAAAGAATTTTATAATGATAGTTCTATAGGAAAACAAGTGTAGGTATACACAGAGAGACCAATGTTCATTGGTAATTACAAGGATAGTTGATGGAGAAGGGGGAATAACATGGGAGATAGTAACTAACACCCACCGCCTATTTTTCTGTCTGGTTAGAACTGCCAACCTTTGGGTTAGCAGTGCAACTCTTACAGTTAGACTACCAGCACTCCCGAATTAGTTCTGTTTTTTTCAGTTGTCATTGCTTGTTCTGAAATTTTTGTAAAAATATTTCAAGTTTTAAAAATCTCAACTTAGAAATTCTGTAACTCTTTTCACACATAACTTTGTTAATCAAAATAAGAACCATTATAATCTACATCTTTTCCAACAAGATGCAAGTTTGTTTATTCCAACAGCATAAAATTCTAGTGATTTAGAGTTGACAAATTCTTTGAAGGCAATTACAGTGGCATTTTTGGTTGCTGAAGAATTTCCCCTGTAAAAATCTAAGTGTTTGAGGTGGTAGTCGGTTGTTAAAAGGTCTGGTGAGTATGCTAGGTGAGGCAGAGCCATAGCCCAATTTGTTAAACTTTTGGAGCACAGATTATATGCAGTCTGGTGGAGTGTGGCTACACAGAAGGATCCAACCTTTCCTTTTAATCAATGCCATATTCATTATTTCAGTTTTGGTGCAATGCATTGATTTCCCTGTTCTCTGCTATACTGGTTACACTTAGAATCAAGAAGTGGTAGTGGATTAATCCAGCTGTGGATCACTGGTCACCATGACCTTCTTTTGGTTTTGGGTAGTGTTTTAATGCTTCATCTTGTGTTGAATGTTGCCAAGTGCCAAAAGAGATCAATTTTTTTATCACAGGTTACAGTGCATTTTTAAAAAATTATAATTTTAACAAAACTTTACAGAAAAGGTGGATTATCATTCATTCATTGTTGCATTTTTCCTCCCTCTCCCCAGGTCACTTTCTTTTTTTTTTTTTTTACATATTCATTGTAGCACAATTTCCTCCCACCTCCCCTCCCCCAGTCCACTTTGCAATGCACCTCTTATTCTGGACTGTAGTAATACATATGATGCCTAACCATATATTTCCTTTAAAATAGTTCTTTCTTTCACCTGTTCCAATGCAATGCTCATTATTTATCCTCTTTTCCTAGTTTCCCCCCAACCTTCCATGTCAACCCTCTTTGAGAACAGTGCTGTTATACAGTATTTGTTCTTTTGTGACCAAAATATGTCACTCATCATAATATCCTCCAGGGTCACCCACATTTTGTAATGTTTTATGAGTGCCTTGTTTTTCAGAGCTGTATAGTATTCCATTGTGTGATTATACCATAGTCTTTAGACTTGTTCATTTATTGATGGGCAGTTGGGTTGCTTCAATCTCTTCGCTACCATGAATAACTTGGAAATAAACATAGTGTGTTTGGGCAGCAGCTCTGAGTTCTTTAGGATATATTTCCAGTAGTGTAATTGCTGGGTCAAGTGATATTTCTAATTCCAACCTTTTGAGAAAGTGCCAGATCACCTTCCATAGTGGTTGTTCCATTTTACACTCCTACTAGCAGTGAATATGACTTTCAATCTCCCCACAACCTCACCTGCATTTGTTATTTGCTGCTCTGTTGAACTTTGCTACGGCTGCTGGGGTGAGATGATATCTCATAGTTAGTTTTTTTACTGTATTTTTTAAGTGATGAGAAAAGTTACCCCCAACATGGGTCAGACAGAGTACACATGACTCCACCAAGAAATACCCAAAAGGAAAGGACATTTTTGGTAAATTGTATATATTTGCAACAATATAAACAACCAAGAAAAAAGTATATATATTTTATCTATCTATCTATCTATCTATCTATCTATCTATCTATCTATCTATCTATCAAAACACTTACTATGCATCTGAGAGCTGGACAATGAAAGAACAGGATGACAGAGGAATAATTGATGCCTATGAGCTGTGGTATTGGAGAAGAGAAGTGAATATCCCATGGGCTGCCAAAAGAACAAACAAATATGTCTTGTGAGAGTGTGCAGCTGGAGAGCTCTTTGGGGGCAAAGATGATGAGGCTTCACCTTCCTTCAGGGATGTTGCAAGGAGGTGTTATTCCTTAGAGAGGGATATGATTCTAGGAAATGTGGAGGGATGGCAGAGGAGAGGAAGACCACTGACCAGGTAGACTGCCACAGTGACTGCCACAATGAGCTCTAATGTGTCAGGAAGTGTGAAGATGGCACAGGACAGGGTTCAGATCTGTTGTTCATAGGGTTGCTATGAGTCATGTTTGACTCAATAACATCTAATAACAACAACTATATATATTCATATATAT
>NW_006399804.1:5314894-5350501 GCF_000299155.1 Elephantulus edwardii | reverse complement strand
AAATATATACATTTCTTATATATATTTGTAAAAATGTATGGTTATCTATGTATGCGTATGTTATGCATACATTATTTATAAATATGCATATACATTATTTGTATGCATATGTAGATATGTGCATGTAGGCTATGTTATATCTACATATTCATTTAGATATGTTAAAGATCCATATAGATTAAGTTACAAAGTTACAGATACTTTCTATATATAACCAAACCCCTCACAAATTTGGTTTTCTGGGTTTGAAAGCTTAGGACCATCATCTCATAAGACAACTCAGTCAATTATCACAATATAGTTCATAAAACTTATGTTTTACATCCTAGTTTAATGAGTTGTATCTGATGTCTTAAAAGCTTCTGAGTACAGGACAGGAATCCAGAATTAAGGTTGCATAGAGAAGTGTACTCAGGGGGGGGTTGGGGGGGGAAGGGACATGGGATAGTATACTAATGAAGGAATTTTTTTTTCTTTTTCTCTTCGGAGGGGGAAGCGAGCTGGTGGGGAGGGGTGGGCAGGGAGAAAAGTGCGGCAATGAATGAATGGAAATCCAAAACCTCTGTAAATGCCTATTAAAATTAATAATAATAATAAAAATTTTAAAAAAGCTTCTGAGTAGCCATTCAAGAAACAACTATTGGTCTTTACTCATACAGAGAAAAAAAAGACAAAAAGAAAATCAAAAGCTCAGAAAAGAAGAAAGTAGTTTACAGAACCACCAGTCTACAGGAAACACACCCTCACATATACCTTGAGATCAGAATATCTACATGATGCCCCGCTACCACCACCAACCATTCTGATCAGAGCCACAAAAAGTAGATTCTAAGAGAATGAGAGAAAAGTGTGGACTAGATTCTTACAACACCCAAACTTATTTGACTGTTTGAGATTGGAAGACTCCCTGAGATATTTTAAGCCTTGAATATAAACTATCCCCTGAAATTACACTTGCACTGAAGAGCAGAGTGGCTTATAAAATAAAGAGAGTACACACAGGGCCCATCTGAAAAATCACCAATATGAGGCTAAATAGTCCATAATAACTCTAAAACAAAGATTAGAAAGGACAGGGCCTGCAAAATTAGACTATTAGAAATGGAGCAACCAGAACCAAATTATTAAGAATGCTAACAACTTGGGGAGAAATGTAGCAAATGTTGCTGAATAATTTATGTAGAAATCATTACTTGGAAATTAGAACTTAATTTGTTATAGAAACTCACTGGTGGGGGGGGGGACCAACCCTGATAAGCTGTTGTTGTAAAAAAAATATGTTTCAATAGTAAGATGACAAACGGCAAAGGAAGGTTAATTCCTCAAAATTCCATTTATACTTCTCATTCTTCCTTCCCAGAGGCAATATCTGTTACAGTTCTCTTTACATCTTCCCAGAAATTGTCCATGAACCAAAAATCATTAATACCTGCTCTCTTAAAAATACTAATGGAATCATACTGTACATACTGTTCTCTACTTGTTATTCTCATTCAATAAAATACCTTGGACATTATCACATATAAGTATATATAGAGCTTCCAGAATTTTTATGACAACTGAAATGAAACATAATTTAATTTATATGAATGACCTATAATTTATTCAGCAATATACTGGGACTATTTAAGCAATTTTCTATTTTTCTGAAATTATATTCAATAGTACAGTGAAGGTTCTTTAATATCTTTGCTTGTTGCTGATGGAATACTTTCAAGATAAATTTGAAGCAATGAAATTACTTGATCACTATCTGTATACATCCAAATTAACATTAAAAAGACAGGGTTAATATGTAAACCATTAAAGAATATTAATTAATGTTGATAATTATTGAAACTAGGTAACAGGCCACTGGAGTTAATGTTCATACAAAAATTATTTTTGTGTGTGTATTTTCAAATGTCCATAGTTAATATGACAGTAGAAAGAATCATAAAATTAGGAATAAAGATGTTTTCTGTTAACCATTATTTAAAATTATGCTGAAATAATTCTATCATAAGCCAATAAATAAGAATAATAAGAAAAATATTGGAAAATAGAAGGAGGAGAAAGGTCTTTATTTGCAGAAAACTCAAGAGATCTTTGAAAAGTGATCACAAAATAGCTATCAACATAAAGAATTTTCCTAGTGATCCAGTAATAGACTACTGGAAAACATACTTTTTTTAAAAAAAGATTCCATTTACATACAGATAATCTTGGTGAAAATGGAAGGATTCTATTTTTAAAACACTAAGCTGAAAATATTTTACTAAATTGAGAAATATGCTGTACTCGTAGGTAAAATGTATTTCTCTAGTTGCAGTTTTAACTGACATTTCAGTGGGATATTTTTGAAAGTTGAAATTTTTTCATTTCTGTCTGTGGTCAGGGGATAACCCAGAAAAGTGGTCAGAATATTTTAGAAAAGAAAGAGCAGTAACAGGAAGTCCACTCTGTCAGACGTTTACACATATAGAACCACAATAATTAATTGCAGTGACTTTGAAATTCTGAGGTGAGACAAGACTGAGGGAATATTCAATATATCAATAAATGAAGGATCACTAATGGAAAGAACATGGACTACTCAATAACTAGCACCAAAAAGGACCTATAATGGGGAGGTGGGAATAAAACAAAACCATTCCATTAGATTCTCACTTCATACTGTATGCTGAAATAAACCTCTGATGGATTAAAGAGGTAGTGGTGAAAAAAAACTGTAAAAGTACTAAAAGAAAATATAAGTGAACATTTACTTTTTTTTAAAAGACTATAAGCAGGAAACAATAAGTGACTTACCTGCATAATCATTTAGAACATTTGCATGTCAAGAAACAACAATAATAAATTGCAAAGTAAAAACATATTTGTCATAAATACAACAAAATGGCACTATTTATACTTGAAAACCCCTTTTGAAAGAAAAAATTCCGAAGCTTTTTCAGCAACAACATAAACTCAGAGGCAATCACTTTAAAGAAGAGAGAGAGCTCACTTGACTGGCACCCTTTTTTGAATGCTAGATTAGTTGGTTTAGGGAGTTTTGGGGGTTTATTTTCTTTGTTGCTCTATCTCCCTGCAATTTCTTTTTTCAGAAAACCTGGGTTTCAGTGTCTCTTCTGGAAGGGATTCCATTTATTTCTCTCATTACTACTCCTGGAGTTATGAACGTTTATTATTCCTATCTTTCCTATGAGAAGGGATGTATTTTTGTGGCTTTAAGCACAAATAGGCAGTATACAGGCCTGAACAATCACCCGATGTAGTCATTAGAAGACAATCCGAGAGTGAACACCTGTTAAGGAAAGCTAGGCCACTACTAACAGTCCCTGCCTATCATCAAAAGGCCCATGCTCAGTTGTTGTTATGTGCCATCGAGTCGCTTGCGACTCATAGCGACCCTATGTACAAGAGCTCTAAATGCTGTTCTATCCTGTGCCAACCTAGCCATCTCAAATTCATTTATTCCCACCGCTCCAGTCACAGAATCGATCCATCTCATCTAAGGTCTTCCTCTCCTTCGCCGCCCCTCCATTCTGCCAAACATGATGTCCCTCTCTAAGGACCAGTTCCTCCTTGCAACATGCCCAAAATATGTCAGACGAAGCTTCAGAATCCTTGACTCCAAAGAGCCTTCCAGCTTCACCTTCTCCAGGACAAACCTGTTTGTTCCCCTAGCAGTCCATGGTATATTCAACCCTCTTCTCCAGCACCACAGCTCAAAGGCATCAATTCTCTATCAACCCTATTCACTGTTCAACTCTCTGATGCATAGCATGTAATTGCGAAGACTATAGCCTGGATCAGGCACACCTTAGTCTCCTGTCTGACGTCGTTGCTCTTCTTGAGAGGTCCCTTACAGCCAACTTTCCTAATGCAATTCGTCTCTTGATTTCCTGGTTGCTGTTACCAAGAGTGTTGATTATGGAGCCAAGTAAACTGTTAACTATCTCAATCTCTTCATCATCCAAACTGATGCTGCCAATTGGCCCAGTGGTGAGAATCTTTGTTTTCTTGATGTTGAGTTTCAGTCCATAGAGGAGGCTGCAGTCCCTGATCTTCTTCAGCAAGCGCTTCAGTAGGGATCCCTAATTCCTGAAGCCATGCTTGCTGTCGGAGAACAAGCCCAAGGAACATAGCCTTGCTTTTAGCAGTGCGTCAATCAGGATGGGCCCCAAAAGCCACCTGCTGGCCAGCTCTGACTGGGTGAGGAAGTACTGCCCCTGACCTCTGTTCACAATGAGTACTTAGAACCTGGTCTGTTCTCTGACTTCCAAACATGAATAAATGTCGTTTGTAACCATCCTTCAGTGAGCCCAGGGCTTAGGTACTCTTCCCTCATTTCCCTCATTCAGAAACGGATGCACAGCAAAATAGTTTGTTGAAGTTCAGATGGCTAGAAAATGGTCAAAGTTGTTTGTGAACCTGGAAGTTGGGACTGAAACCTGAACACTTTGACCAAATGAAGCTGGTAAACCGTGTAACTGTGTAACCTTCTACAGGAAATACATTTGACCTATACAATTTCCTAAACAGGTCGGTAAATATTCTTTACATAAGACAGTAGTAAATCAGAAAAGAGCATTGGAATTACTCTATTCTCTCTTCCTTTTAAATGCTATGAAAGAAGCTGGCAGCCATCTATATGGCTGGAATATAAAAATATGGCTTCCTTCTGAGAAAGAAATGGCCTAAAGTTTAGATACAACGTAAGTAATGTGGCAAGAAGGGGATCTGGAAACAACCCATGGGAGGCATCCTGAGCACAAGAATGGAAAGTGCATGAGATCACAGCATTGACTTCTGAAAGGGTGTCAGAAATAAACAGTGACAGGAGATCATGTCCACCGCATTCCTGTCATGTTGAACTCGTCCACCCTTGTGGAACACCAGCTCGTCTTCCATGCTGCTGTTTGTCTGAGTCCTTATTGTTAATTTATGCTTCCTTTTATTTACATGACCTTTATTAGTTTATTTAACAAGTCTAGAGGCCAGACCTAAAGCACCAGAATGAAACACCCCTTGCACAACAGAATTTTCACTTAGTCATTAAGTATAGTCACAGTAATAAAGTTTATAACAATACTTTTAGGTTTTGCTGCCAGAGAACTAGAAAGATTATCGGCTATTTCTGGATTTGATGCTTCTTTTTGACCAATTTTTATAAAAATGTACAATATTGTGAATACAAAGAAACTTCACAAAGAACATGCATGTTCTGAGAAATGATTGATTCATGTTAACTATACTGTTGTTGATTGCAGTTGAGTGGAACACAACTGTACTAGAATCCATTTTATTTCAAATGGGGACAGTAAAGACTTGATTTGCTATATGGCTGTCACCTACTCATTTATCTGATATTTTAAAGTCTGAATTGATAGGTATCAGAACAGATAGTTAGGCTCCGTGTTTTTTTATTTTTTTTTTTATTACAAACCCTTGTGTCGAGGGCTGACTTTCAATAGATCGCAGCGAGGTAGCTGCTCTGAGGCTCGGTGTTGTTGATGTTGTTGTATGTGCTGTCAAGTTGCCTGTGACTCATAGCATCCCTATGTACAATAGCCCTAAACTCTGCTCTATCCCTTGCCAATCTTATTGTCTCCGATACGCCTACCCCCATTACCCCAGTCACTGAATCAATCCATCTCATTGAAGGTCTTCCTCTCCTGCACTGTCAGTCCACCCTCCCAAGCATGATGTCCCTCTCCAAGGAATGATCCTGCCTTGCAATGTGTCCAAAGTATGTTAGAAGAAGCTTCCAAATTCTTGCCTCCAAGGAGCAGGCTGACTTCACCCTCTCCAGGATGAACTTGTTTGTTCTCCTAGCAGTCCATGGTATATTCAATACTCTTCTCCAGCACCATACCTCAAAGGCATAAATTCTCCTTCTATCATCCCTAGTTATTGTCCAGCTCTCTGATGCATAGCAAGTGATTGCAAAGACCATGGACTGTATCAGGCACACCTTAGTCTCTAGACTGACACTGTTGATCTTCAGTATTTTGGAGAGGTTTCTGACAGCAGACTTTCCCAGTGCAATTCATCTTTTAATTTCCTAGCTGCTGGTACGAAGAGTGCTGATTGTAGAGCCAAGCAAACTAAAACTGTCAACAATCTCAATCTCTTCACGATCTATCATGATTCTGCCAATTGGCCCAGTGATGAGAATTCTTTGTTTTCTTGATGTTGAGCTTCAATCCATATTGAAGACTGAAGTCCTTGACCTTCTGCAGCAAGTGCTTAAGGACCTGCTCAGTTTCAGCTAACAGGGCTGTGTCATCTGCATAACTCAGATTGTTGATGAGTCTACCTCCAATCCCGAAGCCACACTTCTCCTCATAAAGCCCAGCCTCCTGGATAATCTGTTCTGCATATAGATAGAAAAGATATGGAGACAGAACACATCCTTGATGCACACCCTCCCCAATTTTGAACCATGCAGTGTGTCCTGGCTCTGTTCTGACAACTGCCTCCTGGTCCAAGTATAGGTTTCACATAAGCAGAATCAAGTGTTCTGGGATTCCCATTCTTCTCAGTCAGCCACAGTTTGTTGTGATCCACACAGTCAAATGTCTTTGCATACTCAATGAAACACAGATAGACATTCCTCTGATACTCTCTACTTTCAGCCAAGATTCACCTGACATTAGCTATAATATCTCTAGTGCCACGGCCTCTTCTAAAATCCAGGCTGCACTTGAGGCAGTTTTCTGTTGATATGCTGTTCCAGTCGTTTTTGGATAATCTTCAGCAGAATCTTGCTTGCATGTGGTATCAATGATACCGTTCAATAATTTCCACACTCTGACGGATCACCTTTTTTAGGAATGGGAACAAATAAAGATCTCTTCCAGTCAGTTGGCCAGGTGGTTTTCTTCCAGATTCCTTGGCACAACTTGGTGAGCACATCCAGGACAGCATGTTTGTTGAAATATGTCAATAGGTATGCCATCAATTCTCGGGACCTTGTTTTTTTCCCCAATTCTTCCAGAGCAGCTTGAATTTCTTCCTTCATCACCACAGGCTTTTTGCACAGACATTGTTTCATGAAATTTTTCTGTGTCCACCAATTCCTTTTGGTACAATGACTCTGTATACTCTTTCCATCTTCTTTTAATGCTTCCTGGATCATTTAATATTCTGCCCAAAGCATTCTTTAGTATTGCAACTCAAGGTTTGAATTTATTCTTCAGTTCCTTCAGCTTAAGAAATGCTGAGCGCGTTCGGCCCTTTTGATTTTCTGACTCCAGCTCCTAGCACATTTCTTTATAATACTCTACTGCCTTCTGGAATATTCTTTTCAACACCTTAATATCTTGGTTTCTTCCCTTTGCCTTGGCTTCTTGGAGCTTCAGTGTAAAATTTAGAGTTTCTTCTGACATCCATCTTGGTTTTTTCTTCCTCCTCTGTCTTCGTAATATCTTTTGCATTCTTCTTGGATAATATTCTTGATATCCTCCCACAGCTCATCTGGTCTTTACTCATTAATGTCCAAGGCCTCAAAATGGTTCCTGAGATGGTATTGAAATGCAGGTAGGACAAATTTTGGTTCCTGTGGACTTAATTTTCCTCAGCTTCAGCTTGAACCTGCATATGAGTAGTGGATGGTCTGTTCCACAATCAGCACTGGGCCTAGTTTTCACAGCTGATATTGAGTTTCTCCAGAGATTTTCCAAAGGTGTAATCGATCTGATTCCTATGCATACCATCAGGAGATATAGTCATCTCAAAATTTTCTTAGGAATTTAAAATTGAGATACATCACCAGTAGCCAGAGAAATTCTTTTACTTATGATAAAACTCATAATCTCAACTTTTATTCAATATTTTATCAGTATTATAAATTTATTATAAAGCTTTTAAAAGTATATACATTTTTATATTAATTTTTTATAATCAATCTTTTATATAAAGCTTCTCCAAAGTAAACAAATTTCAGGTAATAAGACTAACTGGATGGCATCTAACAACAACAACAACATTCCTTTTTGGCTCCAAATAGTCTTCCTTCCTGTAAACTTTGCCACCAAAATCCTCTGGTGATCTGTAGCAACTAAACAGGTTTCCTGTATTTGATCTCCAACAGTTTAAAAAAGCATGAGGATTGTTCAAACTGAAATATTTGGCTATGCCTCAGGGTGGGGGTGGAGGAACAATAAAAGACACTCTTAATCTATGGTTATAACAACATTGTTCTGATTTTGTTGTTGTTGTTAATTGTTGCTGGTGTGGGCAGAAATGAAAGATAGGATGATTCACTCAATGAGAATTTGAGTGCTGGTGAAATATCCAGGTGAGTGAAAGGAGACAGGAATTGAGGAAATGCAGTCAGAAAATGGAAAGGTCTGAATGCAGGGAATCAAGCATAGCAGATCTGCACTTCTAATATTTAAAGCCTGGTAAAGACCAGTGACATATGACACCAGGATGGGAGAAAAGCTGAGGGTGAAAAGTTTCTAAAGCTGCCGATTAAATAGATGTAACTCACTGACGAGTGTGCCCATGTGGGATTTTAATTACTCAGACATCTGTTTAGCGAAGTGTACTACTAAATAGGGATCAAATACAGAGATCAAATTTCGTAGCGAGGGGAGTGGAGATGACATTCATGTCTCAGAAAGGAGAGCTATCAGCCAGGGGAAAATCAATCCTAGCTTTACATCTCACTAACAGAGAAGCAATTATTTTAGATGTGGGACTGGTTAGAATCCTGGGTCATGAATTTAATTAAATAACTCTCTAGTGGCAGAAAACAGAACAAACCACTGTATTTAACTGTCAGAAAGACATGCCACAAATCAATGGCCCTAATTCTTTCTCTTTTCCTTCTCTCTTCCTAGATATTTTTGGTATAGTTTTTCTTAAATCCACAACTATCTTCTTTTTCTAATTTAGCCTTTCCAGTAACATTCAATTAAAAACAAATATTGCTGTTGAGCCCATTCCGACTCATGATGATCCCCTGTGCTACAAAGGAGAACCTCTGCACAGGATTTTCTTAGCCTTAACCTTTACAGAAGCATATTGCCTGGCTTTCTTCCCTGGAGCATCTGGGTGGGTTTGAACTACCATCATTTAGTGAGTAGTCGAGAACAAACCATTTCTACTATGTGGAAATCCAATGTTGTTATTGTTAGATGTGATCTAGCTGACTTCACCTCATAAGAATCCTATCGACAACAGAAGGAAACACTGCTTAATATTGCACTGTTTCACAATCACTGTGGTTCTTGGGCCCATTATGGCAAGCCATCTCATGGAGAGTCTTCCTTTTCTTCAGAGACATACTATTAACAGGAACCAGTTCCTGCAGAAAGTCATAGTGGGAGAAGGGCAATGGGGTGGGGGGGGGGGAAGGGCAAAGTACAAGGTTGAGCATCCAGTAAACTTACCCAAAATTTCCACAATAGGGTATTTTGGAAAATAGAGAAAATGGGCAAGGATTAAGTCATCAAGTTTTTTTTATGACCTAAGTAAGGAGTTGTGCTGCAAAACCAAAGCCAGGCAGTTCAAATCAACGAGCTGCCTCAAGGGAGAAAGATAGAAAGATGGACAATCACTTCTTTCTGTATGGTTTTATAGCCTCTGAAAACCCACTAGAGGGTCAGCCAGGAATTGGTTTCAACTTGATGGCAATGAATCGAGTTTGAGTTTACACTCAACAAAATGTTATTGTTGTTTACCATCCTGTCAGAACCAACTCGTAGCTGACTCCTCCAGCAGGTTATTAGAGCCAGTAAAACACACGGGAGGAGGCTGCCCATCCTTCTCCCTCAGAGCACCTGGTGGATTAGTCCTTTATAAACTAGTGTGCCTTCTTGCCACTAGGCCACCAGAGCTCTCTGGGAGCTCCTTTGGAGTCTTTCGGAATTCTCTCTCCTTGGAATTTTGGGTTTCACACAGAGACATTAATTGGCACCAGCGGTCAGGAAATAAAAAGACAAACTGCATTAGGGAAATCTACTATCAGGCACCTCTCCAACAGCACTGAAGAGTAAACATGTCAGTCTAGAGACTAATGTGCACCTGATGCAGGCCAGGGTCTTTGAGATTACTTGTTTCGTATCAGAAAGCTGGGCAATGACCAAAGATTAAAGAAGAAGAATTGATACTTTGAGTTGTGTTGCTTGGAAAAGAGTTTTGAACATACCATGGACTGCCATGAGAACTACCAGGTTTGTCCAGGAAAGGGTGAAACCAAGGTGCTCCCTGAAGGCAAGAATTTTGAGACTATCACACATACTTTGGTTAAGTTAGTCAGAAGGGGCCAGTCTTTGGAGAAGCATATCATGCTTGGAAGGATTGAGGGACAGCACAGGAGAAGACCCCAGGTGAGACAGATTGGCACAACTTGGGTAATGAGGGTAGGTGTGTCAGTGAAAATGGCTCAGGATAGAGCAGGGTTCAGAGCAACTGTGCATAGGGTCACTGTGAGTTGCAAATGACTTGATGACACACAGAAACAATGGGTCATTATTGTTAGTACTTTGGAGGGATTAGTGGATTTCAGATTCTGAGAACATCAGAAGTGCCCTCAGAATAACTTCAGTTACTCAAGTCTTCCTTGGATTCTATGAGATACCAGAGTGTCTTCCAGTGCATTTACATATTTAAGTTCATTCCAATTAGGTTCTGTGATTTGCAAACAGAAGAAAGCTATTCTAAAGGGAATTAGTAAATCTAAATTAAGCATGGGAAGAACGATGACATCACAAGGGGTAAATGGCTGATAGTTGACAGAAATATCCTTGAATCAAAGAGAAGCCATTATGGTGCTCTTGGCACCTTGAAGAATAAAGACCTGAGGGAGGGAAGACATAAGCCAAAAAAGTTCAAGTGTTTAGAATAAGAAGAGCAGTCTTTCACCAAAGAGGGGGGAAACATTCAGTTGGCTTGTTTGTTTTTTCATTCAGTTGTTTTTGAAATGGACAGTTAATGTCTATTAAAAGACAAGAATGTGGGCAGGGAAGAAAAGGTGCAACAATGAATAAATTGAAGTCCAGGTCTTCTATTGTTGTTGTTGTTGTTATGTGCCGTGGAGTCGTTTGCGACTCATAGCGACCCTATGTACAACAGCCCTAAACCGTGCTCTATCCCGTGCCAATCTCATTGCCTGTGACACACCCATCCCGATTACCCCAGTCACTGAATCAATCCACCTCATAGAGGGTCTTCCCCTCCTGCGCTGTCCCTCTACTCTACCCAGCATGATGTCCCTCTCTAAAGACCTGTCTCTCCTTACAACATGTCCAAAGTATGTCAGATGAAGCCCCAGAATCCTTGCCTCCAAGGAGCAGCCTGGTTTAACCCTCCCTAGGATGAATCTGTTTGTTTTCTTGGCAGTCCATTCAATACTCTTCTCCAGCACCACAGCTCAAAGGCGTCAATTCTCCTTCTATCCTCCCTAGTCATTGTCCAACTCTCTGATGCATAACAAGTGATTGCAAAAACCATTCATTAAAATCTGTTTAAAAAAAGGGGGGGGAAGACAAGAATAGCTGTATGTACAATGCCAAATATTCTTTACTGGTTATCAGTGATGTTATATTGTTCTTTTTGTTGTTGTGTTCTGTAGTCAGAACCGACCCATAACTGATCATTCAGTGGGCTTTCAGAGGCAGGCCTTTGGGACTACTGTGAGGCTTCTTGCCACTAGGCCACCAGAGCTCCCTTATCAGTGATGTTGTTGGCTGTCATCGAGTCGAGCAGAACTCACTATGACCCTATGAACAAAAGGCATTTTTATAACTATCGTCATTTATCAAAGTTCAGTTTCCAGAGGCACTTTGTTTAGGAAGTGGATGCCACTTCTGCTTCCAAATCTGTCTTAAACGAGGAGCTCACCAAACACAGTCCACCATGGGTAACTGTTATGGCATTTGAAACCCCAATGGCACAAGGTTCAGCATCACAGCAGCTCCAGGCTACCTCAGCACAGCGTATCAACAGAAGAGTGTTGTACTACTTAGAAGAATGTTTCTCCAAAATATAATAACCGGCTTTTAAGTACAAAGGTCCTCCTCAAGGTCTTGTTGACTCTAAACAAGAGGCTTAAACAACAACAAAAACCCAAAACACAACCAACCAATATAGTATGTTGTTGTTATGTCCCATTGAGTCGCCTTGAACATATAGGAACCATATGTACAGCAGTTCTAAACCCTTTCCTGTCCTGAGCCAGCCTGACTAATTACAACATACCAACCCTCATCTCATCCGGGGTCTTACACTCCTGCGCTGTCCCTCCACGCTTCTGAGCATTATGTTCTTCTCCAAGGATTGGTCATGTACCAAAGTATGTGAGACGGAGCTTCAAAATCCTACCCTCCAAGGAGGGACTTGGTTTCACCCTAAGACAGACCTATTTGTTTTCTTGGTGGTCCATAGTATGTTCAGGATTCTTCTCCAGCACCACAACTCGAAGGCATCGATTCTTCTGTCACCCTTAGTCATTGTCCAGTTCTCTGAAGCACAGCAAGTAATTGAGAAGACCATCACCTAGATTAGGCACACCTTTATCTCTAAAGTGACATCATTGCTTTTCAGCACTTTGGAGAGGTCCATGACAGCAGATTTTCCCAATGCAATTTTTTGGTTTCCTGACTGCTGGTGTTGATTATGGAGCCGAACAATCTATTAACTGCTAACAACTTCAATCTCTTCTCCATCTATCATGGTGCTGCCAATTGGCCCAGTAGTGAAAATCTTTTGTCTTTTTGATGTTGAGCTTCAATCAATATTAAAGACTATAATCCTTGACTTTCTGCAGCAAGCATTTCAGCTCTTCTTCAGTTTCAGCAAGCAAGGTTGTGTCATCTGCATATCATAGGTTGTTGGGTCATCTTCCTCCAATCTTGATTCCACTCCTCCTCCTCATAAAGCCCTGCTTCCTAAATGGTCTGTTCTGCATACAGATTGAAAAGGTGTAGGGACAGAATGCATCCCTGACACACTCCTTTCTTGATTTTGAACAATGCAGTGTTTCCTTGTTCTGTTCTAAGGACTGCTTCTAGGTCCAACTATATAGGTTTTTGATAAGCACAATCAAGTGTTCTGGGATTCCCACTTTTCTCAACGTTAGCCACAATTTTTTGATAGGAGGGGAAAATGTTCTATGATGTCACTATTATGAAATGAATACTTAAAACTATACTTACACACTCTGCTGAGCTCCCTCCAGTCAGCTATCCTGTCTGCCAGCCTCTTGCCCACAGTTGACTCTTGCAGAAAGGTTTGTCTTCAAGCCCATCTCTCTACTCAGGTGTCCCTCCTACCCTGCCCACTTTCCACCTAAGATGTCATCATTCTTCTGATTCTTAACTTAGAGATACTAATCCCTTCTAGAATGGCTTTCTTTTCCTTGCAAATAACAGAAACCAAAAGGAATCAACTTAAATGTGTAAATGTACTTGGAAGATACTGTTATCTCATGAAATCCAGTTACTCTGAGGGCTCTGAGGTCCTCAGAAGCTGAAATCCACTGATTTCTCTAAAAGATTGCCAAAGATGACTCAGCAACAAACTCTCAATTAATTTGTGTAAAACTCAAAAGAGCTAGGAGAATCACACACACACACACACACACACAAACACACATACAATTTAAGCTCAAGCTAATGATATAATTCTGAAAATTCTCCTACATTTTATGCTAATTCCTTCCAAATCTGTCTTGTCTATTTTTTTTTTTTTGCTATCACTTTTAAGTTCTAAGAAAAACAGCTAAATCAAACACTGTTAACCTGAATTGGGTGACTACAGAGAGAGTGTGTACAAAGTAACAGTTCCGAAAGAGTGTAACTTAGAGCCTATACTTAATGGGGCATACTACACTTGGCAATCCCTTCAGGGTTGCCAACAACTAGGAGCTCTATGCCAATACCTTTATTTTTTCACTCATTCCTTTAATAATTATTTATTGCTGAGTGCCAGGCAATTATGCAAAGTGTTACTGCTGGAAGCAAAGATGAGACAAATACGGTTTCTGTGATTACAGTGCTTAAAAACCAGACATGCATCTCCTACATGGCCAGCAATCTAAGAGCCAATCCTTCATATGAATATGCATTTTAATCTCTCTCTCCACAGGAGTGGCATGGTTAACACAATCAGATGGTGACTGAAAGGTTGGAGGTTTGAGTCCATGCAGATGTACCTCAGAAGAAATGACTGAAAGGAAGGTCTACAAGCAGAAAGAAGTATCTCTGGAGGATTACCAGGGACAGAAAGGGAGGCAGGGAGAGAGAAGAGTAAAAATTAGTAAATAGGCACATATTAAGATGGGCGAAGGGAAGGCAATAAGGGGATGATCAGCATAACACAACTAAAGAAATGAAAGACACAAAGAAGGATACAAGAAATGCAGTCAACAGCAGACATATAGGCAGATGGGCAAGTTGAACAGATATGGAGAGGTAAAACGTACTACAGCCACCACAGCCACGACCATTCGTAAATTTGGCAGATATTTCTAAATTCACATTAATATATGCTGTAAATACATCCATGTATATAGTAGTGCCAACATGGGACAATGTTTTGTAAGCTTCTCAATCAAAACAGACACCCCAAGACAATAGGGTGCTGGTTCTGGAGTCTTGGATCCATAGTCCTGGCATCACAGAGTTCGCAAAGATAATGTTCCAAGTCCTACTTTGGTTGAGTAGTAATTGGGATCTTAAAAAGCTTTTAAGTAGCCAACTAAAGTACAACAAATGATTTCTTTGTGTCCAGAACAAAGAAGAGGGAAAGAAAGTAAAGATGTACTGAAACAATTAATCCAAAGGACAATAACCTTAATTTCCACAATGCTGACACATAGAAGCAATTACAGTAGTAGACCATGGATAAAGTAGGAGATAATGTGGATAAAAACTGAAAAACATAAAGCAAGCCAGGTTTACTGGTCCAATAGAGACTGGTGGAATCCCCTTTGGTCATCCTTAAGACCCAAAGGGCTCAACTTTTGGTCAAAAAATAGAAAGATGATCAGTAACATGAATTGTTATATGCCGTCGAGTCACCTGTGACTCATAGCAACCTTATGCACCAGAGCCCTAAACCCTACTCTATCCTGTGCCAACCTGTCTCTGGCACACCGACTACCACTACGTCAATCGCTGAATGTGATCATCTCATCGAGGGTCTTCCTCTTGTGCAGTCCCTCCACTCTCCTAAATATGTCCTTCCCTCATTGCCACATGCCCAAAGTATGTCAGACGAAGCCTCAAAGTGATATATGA
Source organism: Elephantulus edwardii (assembly GCF_000299155.1). Lineage (NCBI taxonomy): Eukaryota > Metazoa > Chordata > Mammalia > Macroscelidea > Macroscelididae > Elephantulus > Elephantulus edwardii. Next base: position 5,335,265 of record NW_006399804.1, on the reverse strand, counting down.
TTGAGTATTATGGTTAGCACAGGAATCCAGAATTAAGGTTGCATGGAGAAGTGTACTTGGGGTGGGGGTGGGGGGAAGGGACGTGGGAATTGTATACTAATGAAGGAATTTTTTTCCCTCTCTCTTCAGAGGGGGAAGCGAGCTGGTGGGGAGGGGTGGGCAGGGAGAAAATTGCGGCAATGAATGAATGGAAATCCAAAACCTCTGTAAAAAAATAAAATTGAAAAAACAAACAAAAAATTCTTGCCTACAAGGAGCAGCCCAGTTCCACCCTCTCCAAGATGAACCTGTTTGATCTCCTAGCAGTCCATGGTATATTCAACTCTTTTCCAGCACCATAGCTCAAAAGCATCAATTCTCTTTCTATCATCCCTAGTCACTGACTAAAGCTCTTTGCACATCTTTGTCATCCTGAGCTGCCCTTTGAGATTTTCTGTTCAGCTCTATGCACAACTAGAGCCAAAGCAGAGGAAACAAAAGATATCTACCAACTTCTGCAGTCAGAAATCGATTGAACATGCAATCAAGATGCACTGCTAATAGGTGACTGAAATGCAAAAGTTGGGAACAGGGAAGAAGGATCAATAGCTGGAAAACACGGACTTGATGACAGAAATGCAGCTGGAGACAAAATGGTAAAATTCTGTATATTTAATGATTTATTCATTGCAAATACCTTTTACAAGAATCCCAAACACAGGCTATACACATGGATTTCACTTGATAGTATGCATAGGAATGAAATAAATTACATCTGTAGAAAGATTCATTGGAGAAGTTCAATATCAGCTGTGAAAACCAGGCCAGGTGCTGACTGTGGAACAGATCACAAACTACCTATATGCAAGTTCAAGATGAATAAAATAAAACCAAACCCTCAGGAACCAAAATTTGACCTTAAGTCTTTCCCACTCGAATTTCAAAGCCATCTCAGGAACAGGTTTGAGGCCTTGAACACTAATGAACGAAGACCAGATAGGCTGTGGGAGGATATGAAGAATATTGGCTATAAAGAATACATTTGCTCAAAGATAAAGCCTTGAAGATAGGAAGGTGTAGACTAGAAGGATGAATGGAAACAAGAATTACAGGGGTGAAGCTGGAAAAGTACAGTTGCAGTGCGGGTATTATAATTAAGGTTATAAAAGAAAATGCATATGAATGGCTGAATAAAAACAAATTTTCTTGGTAGACTTTTGCTCAAGCCAGAATAAGAAGAAATTAATTCACTAAAAAAGAAAAGAAGAAGGACCTTAGTGACCTGCTTCAGAAAAAGCAGCCATGAAAACCTTATGGAGCATAATTCTATTGTAACATCCATAAAATTGCCATGACTTGAGGTTTCCACGTTCAAATCGACAGCCATTGATTTTAAAAAGGTAAGGGTTTCCCCTCTTCCTTTCTTGGGTGAGATATGAGACAGTGTCATAGCTAATGAGCTTAAGATTTTGCTCCCTGTGTTTAGGGCCTTCATTAGGCTAGCAGTTGAGGACGGGGATGGCTGCACAATTAACTAGAGGTCAAGTGTCACATATTTGATGATGTGGCTTTAAGTGTATGACGTTGATGGGTGTGGACGCATTTTTTTAAAAGAGTAACATTTCCCCCCTCCTCTGAATCATAGATAAGTCTATTATTTGCTTAAAATAACAGTCATTTCCCTTTTAAACTCAAGTGGGAGAATCTGTAAGCTAAACTGCTTACAGAAATCAGGAGCTTCTAGTTAGAGTTGCTAAGGCCAGGAAGAATAGCCCTGGTTATTCAAAGGTTATATACACCAAGTGTTTGGAACATTGACAAAAACCAAAAACCAAAAAACACCCAAAAACCCACTCACAAAAAGAAAACAAAAAGCCCAAACCCATTGTCAATTCTTATTCATAGCAGCCCGCCATTGGGTTTCCAATCTTTACAGGAGAGCCTTCCCATCTTCCTGCTGAGAAGCAGCTGGTGGATCAGAATCAATGACCTTCTAGTTAGCAGCTAACACTTAACAAACTATGCTGGGAAGCAGTTCTTGGAAAATTTGACATTCTGATTAGAGTTGATTCCAATTTGAACTACTTGCCTGTGTTCTCAAAAATTTTTTTTGGTTCAATTTAAGATTTTCATTCTAAGATCTGGCAAATTATTGACTCATTCTAGAACAAGAAATAAGTGTTATGGTTTAATTTAGGCCACATCTGTGGTGAGTACATAAAAGGTGTGGTTTTAAGACCGCAATAGCTGGAGGATGGGTACATAAGCATTTGGCCCTGAAAAAGTGTTGAGAACTATAGTGTCATCAGAGTTCACCATTTGTGTTTCTCATCTTCATTTGCTTCATGTAATAAGCTTACCCAACTAGAAACCGCTTCTATATTATTCTGATGGATTATTAGGAAAAGCCTACAAGTAGTACATTCTTGGAAATCGAAAGCCACTGTGGGTACAATGGATTTCAAGTCTGCAATAGCTGATAATGCATCATCTCCCTTCTCCAACACCCATTTCAGGATTCCCTTGGTCTTGGCTGGCACCCATGTTGATCTAGGTGGACTGCCTGATGGAAGGACCCAGAACCCTGGACTTCTCAGACTGTGATTCTGTTTTTGTCTTTTTACTGTTAAAACTGGGCATTGATGCACTAAGAGATACCCTAGTGAATCATCGTGACAAACATTTCTTCCCTGCCTGCATTCTGGAACTGCAGCCTAACTTTGCCTGAAGATCAGGACCAATGACTTCTCCTATTATAACCAACTTATTGCCATCGAATTAATCCCAACTCATGATGACCTTCCATTAGGCTTCTGAGGCTACCTAAGTCTTTACAAGATGACACTGTTCATTTTTCTCCCACAGTGTCTGATGGATTTGAACCTCCACTCTTTTGGGTAGCAGCCCATTATATTATATCCTAAGCCACCAGGAATCCTTATTCTGCTAGTATAGCATAGTGACTCCTTTTCAACTGTTATTGGGTTTGAGAAAACGAAAATGACTGAGTGGCAGCTGTAGCTTAAAGTTCAACTGGACCAGTACTGAGTCCACTGATATTAGTATGACTTCTCTGGGACTTCTTGACTACAGAACCTAAAGGTTCAGAAAGCACAACTACTCAAATGACATAACTATAAATTATAGTAATCAGGATTATTATGCATGATACCTGTGCCATTGGAAACAGTATTCTATTTGCAATGATGCACCATAGGAATTGACTTAAGAGAAGTAACTCAACCTCATATCATAGGATATTATAGAGACCTTTTAATTATGTCAGTGACTTCATGGTGTTTAGTATGTACTAGAATAAATCCATCAGATGATGACCATATGCCTCATTTCCTTTGCCGAAAAGTTAATCTCTTTGTCCAAGGTAAATTGAGTGGGATCCTGCATCAGTAGATCAAACATTTGTCAATCCTTAGATAGTAGTATTAGCTGAGTACCTCTCTTAGTGGATAATCAAGACAAAATCATAGCAAAATAGTGCAATCTCGATCAATATTAATTCCTGCATATACTTGTATATACAGGAGCCTTGTATATACTATATTGGGCTGCTAATGGAAAGGTTGGTGGTGTGAATCTACAAATTGCTCCATGGAAGAAAGATAGGAAATTTTCCTCTTGTAGGTTTACAGCCAAGTGGATCTGATTGCAGTGGGTATTTGAGCTTTGGTTCTAGGGTAGAAGAGGTCCACACTGGAGTCAGTTTGCCAGCAAGTGTGATGTTGGTCTCCTTGAGGGATGATTCTCTCAGGAATTCAGCACTGCTCTCCACTTACTGCTAAGGCATTGATCATTCTGCAACAGCAGTAGTTAGGTCCCATCCACTATCACTGAGTTAACTGTGACTCAGGTACCACACAGCGAAGAGTAGAACTGCCCTATCTAGTTACTAGGGCTATCAATAATCTATCTCCTGCAGAGCAACTGGTGGATTCAAATCACCAACTTTTCAGTTATCCGGCCAATGCTTACTCCACCATGCCATCAAGGTTCATGTAGCTAGATCAGCTATGGTGAACAGCATTTCTTATTGACTCTGTGCATAGCTACCATCCCTGCCACCATAATTACTACATGCACATCATGCTAGCCCTAGAGCAGTCAAAGACCATGGTTGGCTGATAACCACTGCCTGAGTAATTTTGTCTACAGAGTTAATGTATTTCCTGTTGGGGATATTCTTTAATATGCAACATGCAACACAAAGTTTTTCTATCTTTGTATTCACACCTTGTTCCTATCTTCCAATATTGAAAAGTTGTCTGGAGCAGCCAGATTCTACAGAGGTTTGTTTGCAGGTTCTGGTGAGACTTGGGTATGGAATGTTTACTCATCATTGTGTGTGAGCTGATTGGATTTGGCCTCCTATTTACAAAGGCACTTGGGCCCTCAGGCCTGGTTTTAATTGTTTTTGGTCAAACATTCTTCTAAGTGGTATAGCACTGGTCTGTTCATTTGCTGTACAGAGGTAACTAGTGGTTGCTGTGATGCTAAACACTGTGACACTGATGTGTCAAATGGGATAATGGTTACCTATGGTGGACAGTGTTTGGTGGAGCTTCCTGATAAAACAAGCCTTAGAAGCAGGAATGGCATCCACATATGAAATAGCTTACCTCTGGAAACTCTATGAACTTGGAGAAACGATTAAAGTTATACAAGTGTTCAGGTCTTTCATTCACAGGGTCACTATGAGTCGTCTACAACTCAACAGTACTTAACAACAACAATGCATTACTTGGAATTCTCTTCAAAACCCAATTTGTGAATATGAAAATTATAGCAAATATTATTTATGGAGCATCTATGCCTATAGTTGCACAGGTAGTGTACAGTACAAGGGCAACTATGAGGGATTATGGTTGACTTCTTAATGTGATTTACATATTTATTAAGAAACATTTTCCAGTAGATGGCAGTAAAGTGTCTTGACATGACAAAATCAAAATAGAGTAATAATTTCTACCAGATGGAAATAAAGTGTCTTTAGGACTGATCCCTTCCCCCCTAGCTACACAATAATATCATACAGTTGAGTAGTGGCATTACTTACTTGATAGTCCTGGTGCTCACTCATTCCGTTTAATCTTTAGGCACCAGCAACAAGTTGTGATTAGCTTTTTCTATTTTATCTTTCTATTTATAGATTGAGGAAAATAAAGCTTTTAAGTGTGCAAGTTTTGAGAGTCTATCATGGATCTCTTTAACTCCATAGCCTTCACTTTTCCACATCACACTGTATGCTTCAGAAAACTTGGGCCTTGCAATGTGAAGAGACTTGACAGTCACAGAACTAGTCCAGTTGGAAGGAGCCAGATCTCAAGTCCTGACTCAGACCAGCCCATCACAGTGCTTGGTGGCACCAGGAATAGAAGTGAACAGGACATTTTGTATACATCTAAGAAAAATGTCATACTTCAGTTGGTGAAGTAAAAATGGAAAAAGGTTTTTTTTTTGTTTGACACTTTAAGCTTGTATGGTTTAAACTGTACTGCTATAGAACTTTTTAAAAGTGAGAATTTAATTTAATTTAATATAGGTCACAACAGTTGTCAAAAAGTTAGACTTCCTTAGATTAAAAAATACTTTGGTTACAATTTACCATCAGTAACATATTTGAAAAAGCACAAATTTAAACAAGATTGTGTTATTACATATTTTGTACAGATAAAAAAAATTAGACTTTAATGTATACATATATACACCAAACCACATTGTTAGAAAGCTTACAAATCACAGACAGCACTGTTTCAAATTTAGTCCAGCAAATAACCTAAATCATTACTAATAGGTGTCTGTCCATTGTTTTTTTAATTTTTTTGTCCATTTATGTTTTATATGACCTCTAAATCATCATTAAAGAGACCTTTATGTAATTATCTAAACTCATTGAAATAAAAAAATATCCCACCATCTTTCATAAAATGAGAATACTGTTACCTTTTGGATTTTTAATTTTAAAGTAGCATATGCACAGTATGAATATGGATTTCCAAAATGTTTTATAGCTGTACAAATACTTAGAAGTATTTGAAATTGTGTTAATTCCCCCCCCCCGCCCCCCCCGGCATGTACTTTCTTAACTGTAAGGTTTAGAGTGGTGTTTCTGCAATTTTTTTTCATCCTTTCATAGACAGTCTAAATTTTTTAAATGATTTTTATAAAAACAATAAAATATACCATACTGTAAAGCTCTATCACTAAATACACACCTTATTTTATAGCCTACCAAGACTTAGAAAAAACAACAGCCTAAAAATTTTTAAAAAATTAAAAAAAAACCACAAAAACACCAACAGTATAAGAATTCATATTACTAGAATACTAACTGCATAGATAAATAGAATTGTTTTTAAAGTCCAAAATCTTTTAACCAACTGGTAAATGTAATAATTACAGTTAAGATTGCTGTTCAATGCTTTTATTCTCTACAAGGAGCAGAACAGCTATAAATCAACAGTTTCTAAATATAAGCAATGATTTTTGTGGCAAAAGAAGTTACAGTTCATAAGCTTTGATATTTGCTAACACCCACCTTAATCAAAGAGTTGGCTGTTTGAGAACACAACAGAAAAATTTTAATTCTTCCAAGGTTAGATTCTACACTTGACATCCCAGATAGGTGATGGCCTCACCCAAGAATTTAAGGTCAGGGTTTATGTTAAGCAGGACTTCAAATTGAATTTAAAACAATCAAATCTATAATCCTTTCTTTAAGCAAGGAGCTTGAGAGGGAAAGGTTAGAAAAATAGGTCAACATCCTGTATATATGACATTGGCATTTGTTTTTCCAATCTAAGTTAAATATGCCTGTTTCATGTTTCATACTTTGTGCCTATTCTGCACCCTGTGTCTGGGCAAATGTGTTTATATTAGAAAACTCCATGAGGGCAGGCAATGTGTCTTGTCTTTATCCTAAATCATCTGGTTTAAACTCCACTTATCTAAGAAGAGGAGACCTGGGAGGTGTTGAAGAATTAGTAAAAAAAAAATGTTCATTTTGTTATTAAAGTAGCAATTATATCAGAGAACTGTGTCAGATCAGTACAGCGACACTTAGAGACCTTACATAATTGTTAATTGTTTATTATAAGCATAAGGTGCGCCTGATCCAGGCCATGGTCTTCACAATTATGTGCTATGCATCAGAAAACTGGACAATGACTAGGGATGATAGAAGGAGAATGCAGTGACTCTTCTGTCACTTTCAATGTCCAACTTTCAGGTGTATAAGAAGCAACTGAAAATGCCACGGCTTGGAGCAGGTATACTTTTGTCCTTAAACGGTTATCTTTGCTCTTTAGCACTCTGGAGAGATCCCGGACAGATTTTCCCAATGTAACATGTCTTTTGATTTCTTGATTGCTACACCATGGGTGTGATTGTTGATCCCAGTAAAATAAGATTCTTGACTTCAATTTTTTCATTGTCTATCATAATGTTATCTTTTGGTCCAGTGGACTTTTGTTTTCTTATGTTGAAATGCAATCCATACTAAAGGTTTTAGTCTTAGATCTTCTTCACTAAGTGCTTCAAATCTTCCATTCCTGATGCCATATTCTTATTTATATTGTACAACTTCTTGAATTATTTGCTCATTATAAAGACTAAATGGGTATGGAAAAAGGATGCCAACACTGATGCATACCTCTCTTGGTTCTCTTGTTCTGTTCAGACCACTGCTTCTTGGTCTATATATAGGTTTCACATAAGCAGTTCTGGGATTCTCATTCTTCTCAATGTTCACCTTAATTTGCTATGATACACAGTTAAATGTCTTTGCATCATCAATAAAACACAAATAAACATTTCTCTGGTATTTTCTGCTTTCTGCTGAGATCCATTTGACATTAGGAATGATATTTCTTGTCTCACAGCCTTTTCTTAATCCAATATGAGTGTCTTACAGTTCCCTGTAGATACACTGTTCAACTGTTGGAACAATCTTCAGCAAAATTTTACTTGCTTTTGATATGAATAGTATTGTTTGATAATCCCCACAATCTGCTGAATCTCCCTTTTTTTAATTTAGAGAATATTAGTTTCTGTAATCAAACCCATGTAGATAAGACCTTACATATGTAATACAGTGCATTACCCCTGTACAAATGGGGGAAAAAGATTAAGTTTAACACTTCTAGATCAATATGGCTGTTAATTTCTGTACAGTGCCAATTCAACACGGTACAACTGGGATACTTTTATCCAAAGTTGACAGCATAGCTAGTTTCCAAAAATTCAAATCATATATATGTGTGTGTGTGTGTATACACACACACACACACACACATATATATAAAGACCAATAGTGGTGTGTTATGCATCAACAACAACAGCTTTTCCAGATTCGGCAGTCATTGGAACAAAAATAACAGAGACATCCACCACACTCCATTAAAAAAAAAAAATCTCAGAAAACAGCAAAGTTCTGTTACTGTTGTGGTAGTACCTGGCACCTTTTTTTTTAAGCTTCTCAATCATCATCTGGAAAGAAAACACTCTAGAATAACATCATTTAAAAAAAAACAACAAGCTTTCTACGAAGATGGCGCCGAAAGCGAAGAAGGAAGCCCTTGCCCCTCCCAAAACTGAAGCCAAAGCAAAGGCATTGAAGGCCAAGAAGGCAGTCCTGAAGGGCGTCCACAGCCAAAAAAAAAAAAGAAGATCCGCACGTCACCCACGTTCCGGCGGCCTAAGACGCTGAGACTCCGACGGCAGCCCAAATACCCCCGGAAGAGAGCTCCCAGGAGAAACAAGCTTGACCACTATGTCATCATCAAATTTCCCCTGATCACTGAGTCAGCTATGAAGAAGATAGAAGATAACAACACACTTGTGTTCATTGTGGATGTCAAGGCCAATAAGCACCAAATTAAACAAGCTGTAAAGAAGCTCTATGACATTGATGTGGCTAAGGTCAACAGTTTGATTAGGCCTGATGGAGAGAAGAAGGCCTATGTTCGACTTGCTCCTGATTATGATGCTTTGGATGTTGCCAACAAAATTGGGATCATCTAAACTGAGTCCAGCGGGCTAATTCTAAATGTAATACATTTTTCTCACCAAAAAAAAAAAACCCCAACAAACCAGCTCTGATATATAGCAGGATCACTATTACATATCATGAAGCATGTACAAGATATTTTATATTCACAGAGGTATGACCTGAATCCACCAGCAGTTACTTAGGAGAAAGATGGGCTGTAATGTAATTTATAGCTTTGGAAACCAAATAAAGTTTCAGGTATGAGTTGGTTCTGGGTGAACTGTAATGAGTAAATGAGTAAGTTAGGCAATTATAATGTCAAAAAAGAATACAGACAAAACTAAAACAAAAAATTGATGGGCCTTTTTTGAGATAAAATAAAAAAGGTACATTCATTAAAACACACACACACACACACACACAACTGAAAATAGGGCCAAACTCAAAATACCATGGCTGAGGGGCTATCCAAGTCACACAATCACCTGACTTCCACTAGGAGAAATCACTATAAGTAATGTCTCTTTAGATCAAAAGACAAATACAATACCAACCATCAAACCAAGATTCCCAAGTCTATCATAAATTCTCCAATGTAAAAAATATAGTAGGAAGGAGACAGGAAACAAACAATTCTTGTGCTATTTTTATTTAAAAATTTATTAACATTCTCCCCCACCTTGGTACTGCTTCCTAAGTAAACATGCATATAAAGTCTGAGTCTGATGGTATGCTTTTAAAATAATGCCCTAAATTTCTGTGAATGTGATTTTTTTAATCTGGAGAAAGTTAATACTGAGAATTATTTTACATGACTGCTTCCTTGATACTTGGGAACAAAGCTAGGTGAGAAACTTTTCCATGGAAATGGAAATGGTGTATGCAGTAGCTAATGCTTAACACTGTCTTCTACCATTTTTAGCCACCTAAACAATAAAGAACAAGAAGGGAAAGAGGGAAAGTGCAGAGGAAATTTGTGGTAAGAGTAGGGTTTTCATAAATTCTTAGGAAAACTAAACAAGTCTCAACAAATTCTACGGGTGAGGTTAATACATTTATGTAACCAGCACTAGAACCTATTTCATGTGCTCTGTATCACAGCTGTTCGTTTCCTCTTTCAACGTCTTCACCTCTATCTGTGGAATTTACAATGACAGCTTTGCTATGCATATAAAGAATCAGCCATAATAAAAGAGGATTCTTTTGAACACCCTCTCTCTTATATATCTCATCATGGGTGAGGTATGCATGTGTGTGTCTATTCATGTTTGCCAGTGTATGTATGTGGCTTCTTTACCATAATAGAACAATAATAAATGTCTTGAAAATTTCAGTGTTGTTTAAAATCCAGTTTTAGAGCAAATGGCCATGTATAATTCCTCATTTAAAAATCTACTAATTTTTAAAGTACTATATGAATTTAGAAAGTATTATCAAAATGCACTTCACATTGAATAAAAACTCTAGACTGTTATATAGATTTTTGATAATAATAACTATTAATAAATGTTCTGCTGCAATTCTGAATATGAAAGCATAACTGTACTTAGTTAATAACTGGTTGATAGCTGTCAATCTTCTCCAGAAGTGTATCTGAATATCCAGGGGAATAATACCTGAAAAAGAAATGTTCTCATTAGATGCTTGTGAAAAATCTGCACAGAAGACATAAGATATCCAACATAAAGTACACTGAAATAACGCTATGAATTAAACCTCATCTATATCCTAAATTATACTTCAAAAATGCTTGATGCATAAAGTGCAAATATTATAACTAAATAATGCCAGCTCATACTACTATGGGAAATCTTTTAAGTAATATAAATATAAAAGAAAAAAAACCTTATTTTCAAAGCATAACACTTTAAACAAGTGATAATCTTATTATATAGACTTTTATTATACTAAGTATCTAATGCTGCTTTAAGCATCCTAAATGATAGATCTTTTCTTCATAAGCCAGACAACAAAGCCTATCATTATTGTTAGCTTTTATTCTCACTGTATTTTTTTAATATGATCAACCATAAAAACAGAAATATCTGGAAGCAAAATTCACATGAAAAGTTAGTTAATAAATGATTTCTAAAACTACAGAAATATTTGAAATTAATTATCTTTTATACATCTACAGAACTATACATTTATAAATTTTACATTTTATAAAATATTTAGTATAAAACAATTCATTATCTTGGTTAATGAATGGTGGGACTGCCTGCTATGGCATAAAAAACTTACACATATATAAGCCACATGAAATTTACAGATGTTATATAACAAATGCCTCAAAAATCTAGGTAAGTTCCCTGGAAATTTCCCACAATATTAAAAATACTTACTTTTCCCTTGAGTATTTTATCCATAAAAACTTAATGGAGATTGCTTATGAGGAGACAAGACTGAGGTGTCCCTGGGGTTACAGTTCCCTCCAACTGGGGATCATTGCCTTCTCAGCTACAGGACCATTCCAGGGGCCAAACAGGACAAGAGACTTTAGTATACAAAACTTCAAGCAGAGGAAAGAATTTTCTTAGCTCTCTGTGACAGAGGGCTGACTTGAGAGCCTCTGCAAACAAGCTACCAGAGCTGGTGGTCCTGATCTCCCACCACACCAGAGACAATGGAAGACATTAAGCTGTAGGAGAAAAGATGAGGGAGGTGAGCCTCTGTGCTGAAAGTGAGCACTCTCCATTGCTTATGAGGAGACATTACTGGTACCTCCATCTAGGGGTCCTTGTCTCCATGGCAGCAGGACAATACGAGGGGCCAAACAGGACAAGTATTCAGAACTTCAAGCAGAGGAAAACATTTTTGTAGCTCTCTGAGACACAGAGAAAGAGACAGACAGACAGAGAGATCGCTGACTTGAGACCACCTGCATGCAAGCTCCTTGAACTGGCAGCCCTGATCTCTAATCTCATGCCACTCCTGAGACAAAGAGATTAAGCTCCAGGCGAAAAGGTGCATGAGAAAATGATTGAGTAGAGTACCTGGTCTCATACCACTCAGCCACTTCATACACGAAGGAGGCCTATAGCGTTGGTGTCAGGGGACTACATCAAGGTAAGATTAATACAGGGCATCAGTGCAGAACACAGAGAATCTCATTAAGGACTTTAGGAAAGGCAAATTTTCCCAGAAAGAACTTACAATAGAGTGAGTAGCTTACCCCATAGACTGAACATTTTAACTTGGCAACTAATTAGTATCCTTATAAAGACAAGAACCACCAACAACTTTCACAGACACAATAGAAGCAACCTACCACTTATCAAGAAAAACTTCACATAATATCAAGGAAGCAGCAGGCAAGGTCAAACACAGAAAAACACCCCAAAATTAAGCTTTCTCCAAAAAAAGCAGAGACTATTACAGACCTTATGAATGGGAGAGTCAAGAAGGTAGATGATGTATGTTGCTATGGAGACATTGAAACAGCTACGAATGAAAGTACAAATGATCAAAGGAACAATGGAAGCCACAAATAAAGGGAACAACCTAAAGGTAGAGAATGAGGAAAAAAGTATTGATGAAGATTTATTTGAACAGATAAGGAAGAAAGTACAAATGATTGAAGAAAACATGGAAACCAGTAAGAAAGCAAATGCTCCAAATCATGGAGCCAGAAGAAATACATTTTCTTCAATGAGATAGAAAAGGCATTCTCCAATTTTTTTGGAATGGAAAGAGGGCCCGGGTGAGCAAAGCACTCCTTAAAAAGAGAAACAAGGTTTTGAAGGACAACTATAATTTTATTATTTAATTTTAGTTAAGCAATTTTAGTACTTTTGCATAGAGGAAGAGAATATATACTGCTACTTCAAAGTTTTTGTGTCAAATAAGAAATAACATGAATGAAATTCTCTCCTGGAAAAAAAGAGAGAGAGAGAGAGAAACAAGATAGGAGGCATTTTACTCCCTGATTTCAAATCCTATTACACTGCCGTGGCAGTCAAGACAGCGTGGTACTGGTACAATGACAAACACATAGATCAATGGAATAGAACTGAGAATCCAGAAATCAGCCCATCTATCTATGGTCAACTGATTTTTGACAGGGAGATGAAATCAGTTAAATGGGGAAACGACAGCCTTTCTAACAAATGGTATTGGCAAAATTGGAAAACTATCTGTAGAAAACTCAAGAAAGATCCATACCTCACTTCATACACAAAAACCAAGTCAAAGTTGATCAAAGACATAGGACTAAAACCAAGGACTATAAACTTCTTTAGAGAAAAGCTTGGAAGAACTCTAGAAGCCTTAATCCACAATATAAAGTCTTCCAAGCATCCTGAAAAACCTACAATCCAGAGAGGATAAAATCGATGAATGGGATCTTCTAAGATTAAAATCCCTATGCACATCCAAAAACTTTTCCAACATGGTAAAAAGGGAAACCATAGACTGGAAAAAATATCTGGTAATGACAAGTCTGAGAAGGGACTTACATCTAGAATTTATAAAATAGTCAAGCACCAAAACAAGATAAAGGTAAATAACTCAACTGAAAAATGGGCACAGGATATGAACAGACATTTCACCAAAGAAGATGTTCAGACGGCAAACACACACATGAAAAAATGTTCAAAATCCATAGCTCTAAGAGAAATGCAAATCAAAACAACTATGAGTTGTCATCTCACCCCAGTAACAATAGCAAAATTTAACAGAACAGCAAGCAACAAATGCTGGTGAGGTTGTGGAGAAACTGGAACCCTTATTCAATGTTGGTGGGAGTGTAAAATGGTGCAACCATTATGGAAGGCAGTATGTCACTTTCTCAAAAAGTTGGAAACAGAAATACCATTTGACCCAGCAATTCCATTACTGGGAATATAACCTAAAGAAACTGGAACTGACATCCAAGCAGATATATGCACACCCATGTTTATTTTGGCTTTGTTCACAATAGTAATGATTTGGAAACAACCCAAGTACCCATCAACAAATGAATGGATAGAGAAGGAGTGGATTATTCATGGAATACTATGCTGTATGGAAAAACAAGGAACCCACAGAATATTATACAAACTGGGTAACCCTGAAGGATATTATACTGAGTGAAATATCCCTGTCACAAAAGGACAAATACTGCATAGTGCCACTGTTCAAAAGTGGGACTGACACTGAGGTTGGGGGAAAACTAAGAGGGGATAAATAAAATATATTGCATTGAAATAAATGAGGGAGAGAACTATTTAGGTGGAATATATGATTAGGTATTATTGTCATGACAAGAGTCCAGAATGAAAGCTGCATAGTGGAGTAGACTGAGGGTTGGGGGGGACTGTAAAACAATGAAAGATTTTTTTTTAACTTTTGAAAGAGAAAAGTGAACTGGGGGGAGGGTGGGCAGGGACGAGCATGTGCAACAATGAATGAATCGAAATCCAAGGTCTCTGTAAACTTTAATTAAAATTAAAAAAAAGAAATATGTTGATGAGAACATGCACAAATATGGAAGAAAATGCAAAAAATTGGAAGAATTGAAAACATAGATAAAAACTATAAGAACTTAAAAAATCTTCACAAGATGGAGAGGGTACTGCCAACAAAGTACTAGAAATAACAGAAAGGCATGAAAATGCAATCCAGAATATTAAGACAGAAATGGCAGAAGTGTCCAACATGCTTGAAGGACAAAAAAGATGAACAGAAGAGATGAGGCATAAAGTCAGTGACCTTGAAGGCAAGAATCACAATAGAAACAGAAGAAAAATCAGAAATGAGACATTAAAAAAATGAAGGAAACATTAGAATCATGTGGAATATCAAAAGGAATAACATACGTGTGATTAGAATTCCAGAATATAAGAGGGGTAGGGAAATCACTGAGAAAATTGTGGAAGAGGGACTAGAAGAAAACTTCTCAAGTATTACGAAGTACAGGAAAATCCACATTCACAAAGCTCAGTGAACACCAATAGACTAGACCCAAAAAGGAAAACATAAAGACATAGTCAAGTTCTCCAAAGCAAAAGAGAATACTGAAAGCAGCACGAGAAAAACAAAGAATCACCTGCAAAGGAAGAGCAATTAGATTAAGTTTTGACTTTTTTCAGCACAAATCATGTGAACAAGATGATAATGGGATAGCATATACAGAAAGTTGAAAGAAATCCAACCAAGGATCCTGTACTCAGAAAAGCTCTCCATCAAATATGAAAGAGAAATAATATCCTTTGCAGAAAAGAAAGAACTTAAGAAATTTGTGAAAACAAGACTAAATCTACAAGAATTTTTAAGGGAGGTCCTTCACCTAGAGACACCAAAGGAAAGTGGACGGACCATAGTAACAAGAAACAACAGAAAAGGTAGCACAGCAAAATGGTAATGATAAAACCTGGCCTGGACTAAATGAACCAATCAAAAGAAAACTAGTAGTAACAGGAAAAAAAAACAAAGCTCATCAATATGTTGTCTACACGAGATACATCTAATAAATGAAGAGAAAAATAAGACTCAAAATCAAAGGTTGCAGAAGGATGAGGATGTGTGGGGGTGGTGGGTCTTACTCATGGGGTTGTACAGTTTGATGGGTGAGGGGGTGAAGGAATTTGAAAGAATTTGTTCTTGAAAATAATGTATTTGAGTTTTGTAAATAAAATAGGAAAAATTTAAAAAAAAATAATAAAAGGCTGGAAAAAATATACCAAGCAAATGACATCCACAAAAAAGCAGGAGTGGCAATACCAATTTCTGATAAAATAGACTTCAGATTAAAAATCAACATAAAAGATAAGGAAGAGCACTATATAATAATTAAAGGCACAGTGGATCAAGAAAACATTAGTCAAATCTATGCACCAAATGATAGACCTGCTAAATACATAAAACAATTGTTAATAGAATTGAAGAAACAGACAGCACTACAATAGGGATAGGAGACTTTAACACACGACTATTACCAAAGAATAGGTTAACTAAAAAAATCTTAACCAAGATGCAGAAGACCTAAACTATGCAGTTAGCCAACTCTGCTTTGTGGATGGATTCCAAGCACTGCACCCAACTAAAATGCAAATCAATTTCTTCTCCAGAAATGATCACATGTTAGGGCACAAAGCAAGCTTCACAAATTCAAAAACACTGAAACAATACAAAGCATCTTCTCAGACCACAATGCCATTACACTAGAAATTAAGAAAGCAACCAATGTGGATGTTAAATAATACTCTACTAGAACACAATTGGGATAGAGAAGAAATAAAGAATGGCATTTAAAAAATTCCTCGAAACAAATGATAATGAAAATGTACCAAACCCTGTGGGATGCAGCTAAGCAGTCCTCTGGAGGCAGGACAGTTTATAGTAACAGGTAAACACATAAAAAACAAAGAAAGAAGCACAATTAATGATCTAACTCAACACCTTCATCAAACAGAAAAACTATCCCAACAACCTCTAGAAGAAAGGAAATCACAAGAACAAGAGCTGAAATCAACGAGATAGAAAACAGAAACAACTGAAACCATCAATAAGATGAGAAGCTGGTTTTTAGAAAGGGTCAATAAAATTGACAAACAACTGCCAAACTTGACAAAATTTAAAAAAAGACAAATAACTTGATTAAGAAATGATAGAGGTGACATCACAACAGAACCAGAAGAAATTAAATTTATAATATTGGAATATTATGAAAAGCTATACTCAGATAAATTTGAAACTTACAGGAAATAGACAAATTCCTTAAAATGCATGTCCTAGCCAAACTGACAAGGTCTGATGTAGAATAGACCCATTACAAAAAAGAAATTGAGATCATAAAAAGACTCCTCCACAAAAAAATCCTGAACCAGACTGTTTCACAGTTGAATTCTACCAAACATCCAGAGATTTATCACCAATTCTACTTATTACAAAAATTAGAAAAAGAATGAACACTCCTAGAGACATTCTATGAAGCAAGCATAACAAAAATACTAAAACCAGACAAATATATTACCAAAGAAGAAAATTACAAAGTAATTACCTCTCATGAACATAAATCCTTAACAAAATCCTAGGCAAAATACCATCTCCAACAAGAGCCTCATAACGAAAGTTTATAGAATACTCCTTGGTCTCCACAAGAAGACTGATAACCCAAATTCAAAATGGGCAAAATACAGGGAAAGAATTTTCACAGAGAAAGATATTCAAATGGGAAACAGACACATGAAAAAATGCTGGCAATAAGCAAATCAAAACCATAATGAGATACTATCTCACTCCAGCAGCTATGGCAAAGTTTAACATGACAGCAAGTAATGAATGTTGGAGAGGATGTGGAGAGATAGGAACTCTTATACATTTTTGGTGGGACTATAAAATGGTACAACCACTCTGAAAGGATGTTTGGCGCTTCCTCAAAAATCTGAACATAGAAATTCCATATGAACCAGCTATTCCACTGCTTGGAATATACCTCAAGAAAATGAAAACCATTTTCAAACAGAGACTTGTATACCAATGTTCATAGCAGTGTTATTTACCATCACAAGAACATGGAAAAAGCCTAGGTGTCCAAGTGCAAACGAATAGACTGAGAAGTTGTGGTACATTCATATAATGGAATATTACGCATTATACAGGAGCAATGAATTTGCAAATTACTACCTAACTTGGAAGGGACTGGAGAGCATTATGTTGAATAAACTAACTCAGTCCCACAAGGACAAACACTGTATAGAACCATTACTGTAGAATGAGTATGAGGATCCAATGGCGTTGAGGGTTGAAGAAGAGAGATGAGGATGGGCAGGGGACAGGGGAGTGTTAATCAGAGGGTTGCACAATTTGATGAAGGATGTGTGAAGGAAATGGGAAGGATCTTATGTGAAAAACAATGTATTTGAACTTTGTAAAGAAATCAGTAGTATTTCTGTTGTTATGTTCCATCACGTCACGACCCTATGCACAAGAGCTCTAAACCTTGCTCTATCCCATGCCAATCTTATTTTCTCCAACACACCTATTCCCATAAAAAGGTTTTTTTAATGTAAATAAATAAATATTAAAAACAAAACCAAACCAGTTGAGCCAGTGGTATCCAAAAAGGCTTTGCTCCAGAATTACATCTTTTTAAAAATTATTTTTTGTGTGTGTACCGTCAAATCGGATCTGACTGGTACAGGAGGAGATTGTCCCTCCTTCTTCATCAGAACATCTGGGAACTGCTCACCTCTGGGATTGCAATGCATTATTCTAAGTGAATTACAAATACTGTATAAGACATTATAGAATGAGTACGAGGATTCAAGGCAGGAAGTGGGGAGCAGAGGGTGAGAATGGGCGGGGGGGAGGGGTGGCAGCTTAATCACAGGGTCACAAAATTTGATGGGTGGAGGGTGGGGTGGATAAAGGAAATGGGAAAGATCCGGTGTGAAAAAACAATGTATATGAACTTTGTAAGTAAACCATTATAAAGTTTAAAAAAGAAAAATATCAGGGGAATGGAGGTAATTGTGCAAAAATGAAAGAATATTTTAAAAAACCAAAAAAGGGAACTTTGAGGAATGGATTGAGAAGGGGTAAAAATGTTCAACAATGAATGAATGAAAATGTAACTTTTCTATAAACTTTTGCTAAAATCACAATGAAAATATTTTCTTAAAAAAACCCTTCCAATTGGGTGAAAAGAAAACCTACTGACTAGGAAAATACATTTGGTAATGACATCTCAGACAAGAGTCTTCTAACAAAAATTCATAGAATGCAATAGGGCTTCCACAAGAAAAGACTGACAATCCGATTACAAAACTGGTACAAGACATGGAAAGACTTTTCAAAGGGGAAGACATTCAAATGACCAATAGACCTATGAAGAAATTATCAAAATCACTGGCAATGAGAGATGAAAATCAAAACCACAGTAGCAGTGGTAAAGTTTAACAGGACAGCAAACAATAAATGGTGGAGAGGATGTGGAGAGACTGCAATTGTTAGATACTGGGACTGTAAAATGGTACAACCACTCTTGAAGGCAGCTTGGTGTTTCCTCAAAAAGATGAACACAGAAATTCCGTATGACCTAGCTATTCCACTGCTAGAAATATACCTCAAGGAAAACAGAATTGAGACACAAATGGAGATTTGTACACCTATATTTACAGCAGTGTAATTCACAATTGCAAGAAAATGGACACAGCTCAAATGTCCATCAACAAATGAACACATTGAGAAACTATAGTACATTCACACAATAGAATACTATGTCACACTAAGAAACAATGATTTTGAAAATACAATATAAAATGACAGAGGCTGGTGAGTATTGTGCTGAGTGAACTAAGCACAAATACCATATAAAACCATTATGTAAAAATAGAAGGATGACTAGGATGTGCAGAAGGAAAAATGGGATGAAGCAAGAAAGCTGAATATGAGGGGTGGAAAATCATGGGATTGCAGGGTTTGGTGGGAAGAGGGAAGGGGTGAAGGAATTATGAAAAGCCCAATGCGAACCTGAAAAGAAGGAGTAATATTGAACATATATTGATGATGATTCATTTTATAAAACACAATGCATCAGAATGATCATATGAGACACAATGTGATTTAAGAAATCTGTGAAATGTATTGTATATGAATGAAAAACAACAGATATGCATTTTGTATACAAACCAACATAAAAGAAAAATAAACTTCTAAAAAGAAACAATCCAAAAAAACCCCTAACAACTTAAGAGAGTTCTGGTTGCCTAGTGGCAAGAAGCTGCACTGCAATCCCTGAAGGAACATGGTTTGACTTCACAAGATGCTCCACTGGAGGAGGGGCAATCTCCTCCTGTGCCAGTAGGATCTGATTCTCGGTACACAACAAGGAAAATTAAAAAAAAAACCAACTTAATGGAAATGATGTGTTTTTCCTTTGTGATTCTTATCTTGCCTTATACTTGACTATATATATGTATATATACAAAATTTATATTTAACCACTTATTTCTTCCATAATTTGTCAAGTTTAAGTAGAAAAAAAGTATTTTCCCAGTAGTGTGCATACAAACAGTAATAATTAAGCACACATATACATACATTGTTGTTGTTATGTGCCATCGAGTCACCTGTGACTGACAGTGACCCTATGTAAAATAGCCCTAAACCCTGCTCTATCTTGTGCCAATCTTATTGTCTCCAACATACCTACCCCAATTACCCCAGTCAAAAAATCAATTCATCTCATTGAGGGTCTTACTCTCTTGCACTGTCCCTCCACCCTCCCAAGCATGACGTCCCTCTTTAAGGAGTGGTGCCGCCTTGCAACATGTCCAAAGTATGTCAGATGAAGCTTCAGAATTCTTGTCTCCAAGGGGCAGCCTGGTCTCATCCTCTCTAGGATGAACTTGTTTGTTCTCCTAGCAGTCCACAGTATATTCAATACTTTACTCCAGCACCACA
>NW_006399804.1:5310671-5312196 GCF_000299155.1 Elephantulus edwardii | reverse complement strand
TGAGAGGTCCCTAACGGCAGACTTTCCCATCGCGATACGCTTTTTGATTTCCTGACTGCTGGTACCAAGAGTGTTGACTGTGGAGCCGAGCAAAGTGAAGCTGTGAACACTCACAATCTCTTCGTCATCCATCCTGACGCTGCCAATTGGTCCAGTGGCGAGAATCTTTGTCTTCTTGACGTTATATACCATAAAATCAGAACCAACTAATAACTGACCCTCAGGCAGGCTATAAATCACATGAGAGGAGATTGCCCTTCCTTTTCCCACAGCACAGATAATGAATTTGAACCATAAACCTTGAACTGGTAATGCAATTCCTTATCACTAAGCCATTAGAGCTACACATACATATACACATACACACACACACACAAAAGTTACAATGAAAAATGTTCTCCTCTAAAGGTTCCTATTCTTGATAAAACTATCCTTCAACAATAGAATTCTGTGATGAATTAGGTTTTTCTTTTTTGGTAATTCTTATGTCGTCCTTATCCATTATCCAGCTCTCAGGTGCACAGAAATTGATTGCAAAGACCATGGCCTAAATCAGGTACACCTTAGTCTTCAAACTGACATCACTGTCTCTCAGTAACTTGCAGAGGTTCTTGACATTGGACTTTCCCAAGGCAATGCGTTTCCTGATCTCCTGGATGTTGGTAATAAGGATGTTGTAAGATGAAATTGTTTGGGGTTTTTAAAATTTGTCTTTACATTTTTTTATTAATATTAATTTTAATGAATGTTTACAGAGACTTGGGATTTCCATTCATTCATGGTTGCATTTTTCTCCCTACCCACCCCCTCCCCCAAATCACTCTTCTCTTTGAAAAGTAAAAGAAAAATTCTGTCATTGTTATACAATCCCTCCCCCCAAGTCCACTCCACTATGCAGCCTTCATTCTGGACTCCTGTCATGATAATACCTAATCTTGTATTGCTTTTAAACAGTTCTCTCCCTCATCTGTTTCAATGCAGCATACATTATTTACTCCCTCTTTCTCAGTCTCCCCTCACCCCAGATATCAGCCCCATTTTACAACAGTGGCACTATGAAGCATTTATCCCTTTTTGGCTGAGATATTCCACTCAGCCTAATATCCTCCAGGGTCACCCTATTTCATGAGTTCTTTGATTTTCAATGCTACATAGTATTCCATTGTGTGAATATACCACAGCTTCTCTATCCATTCATTTGCTGATGGCACTCAGGTTGTTTCCAAATCTTTACTATTGTGAACAAAGCCACAATAAATATGGGTGTGCTTATATCTGCTTGGGTGGTAGTTGTGGTTTCTTTAGGGTAAATTCCCAGTAGTGGAATTGCTGGGTCAAATGGAATTTCTATTGGCAACTTTTTGAGAAAGTGCCATACTGCCTTCCATAGTGGTTGGACCATTTTATACACCCACTAACCGTGAATAAGGGTTCCAGCTTCTCCACAATCTAGCCAGCATTTGTTGTTTGCTGTTCTGTTAAATTTTGCTATTCTGACTGGGGTGAGATGATATCTCATAGTTGT
>NW_006399804.1:5298182-5309886 GCF_000299155.1 Elephantulus edwardii | reverse complement strand
AAGAATAGAGAGGAAGACCCTCAATGAGATAGATTGATTCAGTGATTGGGGTAATGGGAGTAGGTGTGTCACTAACAGTGAGGTTGGCAGAGGGTAGGGCTCTTGTACATAGGGTCGCTATGAGTCACAGCAACTCGATGGCACATAACAACAACAATTTATTACCTATGTAATGTCTATCGAATAGTGTTGCTTTAAATAAGAAGGCCCCAATAGATCACTTAGAATCTATTAATTCCTGATGTTTTCCTTGATTGATCTCCAAGCTAAATGTCACTGTTATTCCTTTCCTCAAGGACCTAAGACTCCACAATCCATGAGATTCACTATAGGGAAGGGAATATGTGTCACTTTTATCCCTTTGTACCCATCAGCAGAGTGCACATTCAGAATTAACAAAATGTACAGAGACTGTATGTTTTTGTATTTTAGTATTGTTATGTGTTGCTGAGTTGCTTGCAACTTACAGCAACCCTATGCACAACAGCTCTGAACCCTGCTTTATCTTGAGCCAACCTCAATGTCTCTGACACACGTACCTCCATTACCCTATCTCATCTGGGGTTTTCCTCTGTTGAGCTGTTCCTCCGCCCTTCCAAGCATGATGTCCCTCTCCCGGAACTGATCCCTCCTTGCAACATGCCCAAAGTATGTCAGATGGAGCTTCAAAATCCTTGCCTCCGAGGAGTAGCCTAGTTTCATCCTCTGCAGGATGAACCTGTTTGTTCCCCAAACAGTCCATCCAATACCCTTCCCTAGCACCACAATTCAAAGGCATCAATTCTTCTATCATCCTTAGTCATTGTCCAGCTTTCTGATGCATAGCAAGTAGTTGCAAAGACTGTGACGTGGATCAGGCTGACCTTAGTCTCTAGATGGACACTGTTGCTCTCCAGTATTCTGGCGAGGTCTCTGACAGCCAACTTTCCCAGTATAATTAATCTGTTAATTTCCTGGCTGCTGGTATCAAGAGTGTTGATTGTGGAGCCCAGCAAGCTGAAGCTGTTAATAATCTCAATCTCTTCACTGTCAATCATGATGCTACTAATCAGCCCAGTGGTGAGAATCTTTGTAAAAAGATTTTAGTATATAGATACATAAATAGAGAAAGGTGTTCAGTAACTGCCAGAAATTCCCATTCCAACTAGACTCTATCTGAAATGTAGGAATTTAAAAGTAGCCTCTCATTATGAAAAGGTTTTAACTCCTACAGAGCAACAAAAAGCAAATTGAACCTAAGGAGAATAAGCTTTACTTATGTTGTCTGCATTTCCAAAAATGAAACAAAAATGTGTTTGACATGCATTTATGATTAAAAGCAAAACCATGCAAAATTAGCAGTCAAGTGTCGCTATATAGTTCCTCCTCTATTACTACAATGCTTAATTTTATCCTCCTAAATATTTTATGTAATCTCAATAGAAAAATGAAAATAGAAAAGCCTAAGAGGATAATAATAGGTATTTATAGAACTGAATTCTTATTATGTTCAAACCCTTTGGCTAAGTAATTCATGAGCATTATCTCATTTAATGCTGACAACTCTATGAAGTAGGTAATTATCTTTATCCACATTTTGCAGATGTTTAAACTATACATAAGAGGATTTTAAGTACTACCTCTAATGTACTTACACATCTGGTAAGCAGTTGAGGATGAGATAGGAACCTAGGTTAGTTTAATACCAAAGCCATACCTCTTAGAAAGAATGAAAATGAACCTCTAAGAAACAACCAGAAGTTCCCTCCAAGCATCATTCACCTCGATTCCAAGTTACTTGTATATATAGCCTTTAAGAATGTAAACGAATTAATCTTATCCTACAATCATGTGGAATTTGGGCTATTACTATGTTGTTGTTGTTATGTACAGTAGACTCAACCAATGGCTGACCCTCCTCCTGGTTTTCAATGGCAGTAAATCATACAGGAGTTGACTGTCCATCCTTCTTATGCAGAGCAGCTTGTGGATTCAGTTCTTTACTTGTTATGATATTAGAAATGTCTAAAAAGTGGGAAACTGTCTATTTATATTCCCAAATCAGATGTTTCCCCACAAAGTAAATTCTCTCCAGAACAGGTAGAGATCCAGAAGATAAAAGAGTTAAAAAAATATCTTATGGCTGTGTCATGTTTCACTATATTTAAAAAGGCTTTATATAGATCCTCTCACTAGACTCTGGCAAAAACTCTTAAAAGAGTGGGAAGGCAGAAAATTTTCCCATTACACAAATTAAACAAAGAAAACCTAAAATAAAACTGAAGTCCAAAGATATTAAATGAATTACCAAGAACACACAGCTAGACACAGATGACCCAAGACTAAAGCTTAGGTCTTCCTTTTCAGTGGTCTTTCTCTCCCATCTTACCACATACCATTGTTACAATATTTTTTTTAATGCCTTTTTTTTATTAATTCAGATTTTAATGAAAGTTTATAAAGAATGTGAGTTTCCAATCCTTCACTGTTGTAGTTTCCTCCCTGTCCCTCTCCCCCCCATCACTTTTTTCTTTGGGAAAAAAGTTCTTTCATTGTTATACAGTCATCGTTGCCCCACCCCACCCCACCCTGCCCCAGACTACTTTACTATGCAGCTCTTATTCTGGACTCTTGTCAAGCCAATAATACCTAATCATATATTCCTTTTATATTATTCTCTCCCTCATCTGTTTCAGTGCCATGTATATTATTTATCCCCTCTTTTCTTAGTTTCCCCCCACACCCATGTCAGTTCTGTTTTTATAACAGTGGTATTACGCCATATTTGTCTTTTTGTGACTGAGAAATTTCACTCAGCATAAGGTCCTTCATGGTCACATATTTTGTATAATATTTCATGAGTTCTTTGTTTTTCAGTGCTGCATAATATTCCACTGTGAGAATATACAACTTCTCTATCCATTCATTTGCTGATTGGTACTTGGGTTGTTTCCAACTCTTTGCTATTGTGAACAATGCAGCAATAAACATGGGTGTGCACATATCTGTTTGGGTGGTGCTTATGGTTTCTGTGGGGTAAATTCCCAGTAGTCGAATTGCTGTGTCAAATGGTATTTCTATTTGCAACTTTTTGAGAAAGCGCGATACTGCCTTCCAGAGTGAGTGCACCATTTTACACTCCCACTAACAGTGAATAAGAGTTCCAGTCTCTCCACAACCTCGCCAGTATTTGTTGCTTGCTGCTCTGTTGAATTTGGTTATTCTTACTGGGGTGAGATGATATCTCATAGTTGTTATAATTTTTAAACTATTATTTTTGTTTAAAATACTAACAATGGAACACAAAATGAAATATTTAAGCTAATAGCATCCGAGGAAATTATTATTCATTAAATCTATCTTATAAAGAAAAATTAATTTTAAAATAGTCACCAAGTAAATCTCAAGAACTTACCATAAAATTAAAATAATTTTGAGATTATATTTGTCTATTTTCAGGAAATGCTGAAAGACTGTATAAAACACTTTTTGCACCAAAATGCTTTGAAAATATCAGAAATCAGAAAAAGGTTGTTGCCTAACTAAAATTCTTATAGTACTTACAACTTTTTAAATAAAACCTTATGTCACAAAGTCCAAGAAGTGA
The DNA here is from genome assembly GCF_000299155.1 of Elephantulus edwardii. Taxonomy (NCBI): domain Eukaryota; kingdom Metazoa; phylum Chordata; class Mammalia; order Macroscelidea; family Macroscelididae; genus Elephantulus; species Elephantulus edwardii. Next base: position 5,306,300 of record NW_006399804.1, on the reverse strand, counting down.
AAAATTTACAACTTTTTTTGGCAAAAAACAAAACCCAAACTAGATTCAATTCTAATATGAGTTTTTAACTGGCTGCTCTGATATAATACTCCTAAAGAGTAGTAGAGAAAATTTCTACAAAAGAAAACACTTTCCACTGATTGATTCTTGCACTTTGGAGGATTTCTTATTTACTTTCTTCTATTTTATTATAACACTGTTAAAAATGTCATCTTCATTTATGTAAGTATTCTTAACTGAAGGCACTTAATGTCCATGTACAAAACTTGATATTCTTGTGAGAAAAGAATCCTCCTTAACTTAGTGGTTTCACATACATTTTTATATATTAACTTCAATGTGCCTGTGCATTTGTATTACATACAAAAACAGTTAGAGCACCTCAATATCAGCTGTAAAAACTAGGCCATTCACTGATTGTGGAACAGACCATCAACTACTCATAAGCAAGTTCAAACTAACGCTAAAGAAAATCAAGTCCACAAGAACTAAAGTTTAACCTTTAGTCTATCACATCTGAATTTAAAGACCATATCAAAAACAGGTTTGAGGCCTTGAATACTAATAAGAGAAGACCAGATGAGCTGTGGAAGGATATCAAGAATATCATCAATGAAGTATATAAAGATAAAGAAGATGGATGTCAGAAGAATATTGCACTAGAGTGCTGAGAAGTCAAAGCAAAGAGAAGAAATCAAGAAGTTAAGGAGCTGAACAGAGAGCAGCACAGAAAGACAAAGGAAAGTATTACAATGAAAAATGCGTAGAGATGGAAAATCAAATAGGACCAACTAGCTTGGCATTTCTTAAGCTGAAGGAACTGAGGAATAAATTCAAGCTTCAAGCTGCAATACTTAAGGATGCTGTGGGCAGAATATTGAATGACCTAGGAAGCATTAAAAGATGGAAAGCATGATTCACTATACCAAAAAGAATTGGATGACACAGAAGAATTTCATGGAACCACATATGAACAAAAGGAAACAGTGATGATGGAGGAAGTTCAGACTGACTGAAAGAATTAGCAAAAAAACAAGGTCCCAGGATTGATGGAATATCAACTGACATATTTCAACAAACAGATGCTGCCTTGGATGTGCTCACCAGGTTGTATCAGGAAATCTGGAGGACAACCACCTGGCCAACTGACAAGAATAGATTCCTATGTATTCCCCTTCCAAAAAAAGGTAACCCAACAGAGTATGGAAAATGTTGAATAGTATCATTACTATCACACACATTCAAGATCGTGCTGAAGATTATCCAAAAATAACTTAAATAGCACATAAACAAAGAACTCCCAGATGTGCAAGCCAGGTTTAGGAGAGGCCACGGCACTAGGCCTTTGGCTAACATTACAGCCAGTGTTAGATGCATGATAGCAGAAAGTAGAGAGTACCAGAGGAATGTCTGTGTTTCATTGACTGTGCAAAGGCTTTTGACAATATAGTTCACAACAAATTGCGACTAATCTTGAGAAGAATGGGACTCTCAGAACACTTGACTGTGCTCCTGTGAAACCTGTACTTGGACCAGGAGACAGTCTCCAGAACAGAGCAGGGAAACCGCATGGTTCAAAATCAGGAAAGGTGTGCACAATGGATGCATCCTATCTCCATACATTTTCAATCTGTGTGTGTAACAGATCGTTCAGAAGGCTTGACTCTATGAGGAGGAATGTAGCATCAGGATTGGAGACTCATCAACAACCTGCACTATGCAGATGACACAATCTTGCTTGCTGAAACTGAGGAGGACCTGAGGTATTTGCTGCAGGTCAATATGAATTGAAGCTAAATAAGATCAAGAGAACAAAGATTCTCACCACTGGCCCAATTGGCAGCATCATGATAGAGGGTGATGAGATTTAGATTGTTAACAATTCAGCTTGCTTGGTTCTAGGATCAATACTCTTTGGCACCAGCAACCAGGAAATCAAAAGATCAATTGCACTGGGAAAATCTACTGCCAGGGACCTCTCCAGAGGACTGAGGAGCAATGATGTCAGTCTAGAGACTAAGGTGCACTTGATCCAAGCAACCAGAGACCTGGACAATGACTAAGAATGCCAGGAGAAAAGTCAATGCCTTTGAGTTGTGGTCCTGGAGAAAAGCACTGAATATACCAAAGACTGCTAAGGAAACAAACAGGTCTGTCTTGAAGAGGTTAAAACCCAGCTATTCCTTGGAAGGAAGGTTTTGAAGATCTGTCTCACATACTTTGGGTATGCTGACAGGAGGGACAAGTCCTTGGAGAAGGACATCATGCTTGGATGGATGGAAGGACAGCAGAAGAGAGGAAGACCCTGGATGAGTGGAATTGACTCAGTAACTGTAGTATTGAGAGTAGGTGTGTTGGAGACAGTGAAACTGGCTCAAAATAGGACAGGAGAGCTGTGGCACATCAGGTCACTATGAGTCACAGGTGACTCAACAGCACATGAAAACAATACAGACATAAATAAGATATACCCATTCCTTATATATAGATTAATATTTTCAAAGCTAAGTTATAGTACAGGCCATGGTCTTTGTAATCACTTGCAGAGAACTGGACAATGACTAGGGATGACAGAAGGAGAACTGATGCCTTTGAGCTGTGGTGATGGAGAAGAGTATTTAATGTACCATGGACTGCTAAGAGAACAAACAAGTTTGTCCTGGAGAGGGTGAGAACAAGCTACTCCTTGGAGGCAAAGATTCTGAAGCTTCATCTGACATACTTTGGACATGTTGCAAGGTGACACCAATCCTTAGAGAGGGACGTCTTGCTTGAGAGGGTGGAGGGACAGTGCAAGAGAGGAAGACCCTCAACGAGATGGATTAATTCAGTCACTGGGGTAATAAGGGATAGGTGTGTTGGAGTCAGTGAGATTGGCAAAAGATAGAGCAGGGTTTAGAGCTGTTGTACATAGGGTTGTTATGATTCACAGGTGACTCAACTGCACATAACAACAAGTTATGGTAACTCTTTTAGTCAAAGAGTTCTAAAATTCAGAAGTACATGAACATTCACCTCCTGAAATAACTCACTGACTGAATATATATGAATAGAGAGTAAGTTTTGTTGTTTTGGGATTTTTTTAAATTTGTATTTATTGTTGTACATTTTCCTCTTTCTCTCTTTCTACCCCCTTCCCCAGTCCATTTTGCAATAAACCTTCTGTTCCAGAATTTTGCTGTCATACATATAATACCTAATAATTTATTTGTTTTGGAATGTTCTTCCCTTCATCTATTCCAATGCAGTTGTCATTATATATCCACTTGTTTCCCTATTTTCACCCCCACTTCCCATGTCAGTCCCATTTTATAAGTGTTATGCCGTATTTGTCCTTTTGTGACTCAGCACAGTGAGAGCAAGCTTTAAATCTAAAGGAAATTATTTTTGTGATTTTAAAATCTATGTCACTAAAAACATTTAAAACCACTAGAAATAAATATTAGTTTGCTTATTACTGGTGTACTTGTGAGCTCAGGTGGTGTAGAAGCTGCACTGAATACCAAATACAGTGGTTTTGAATCCCTGTTATTCTGTGGAAGAACAATCTTTCACAAAGGCAATCTCCTCCTATGAAATTAACTGCTTCTGAAAACTTGCTGGAGGATCAGCTAGGGTTGGTTCTGACTCCAAAGTACACAACAAGCGTGAAACAGGAAGATTGAACAGATAAAAGGCATTTTATAAGGTATACTATACAGTATAAAACTGGCATTTATAGTTTGCACATTAATTGAATAAAGTAATAAATAATAGTAGGATGATGAAGATGTATACAAATATGATCTTTTATTCTACATGAAAATTCATGGGCATTTTCAGGATTCATGTGCTAAAATAACCCCATCTGTTCTAGTTAACTTTGCTTTCATTTATTTTTAATTTAGATGTAAACTTTTAGTTAATCTTTTAGATTATAGGACTGAGGTTAAACTGATTTCATGAACCTCACTTAAAAATATATCTAGAAAACAATTTCCTGCATATAACAAGCAACATTATTTAATATTTAAGCATTTAGTTAATAATTTCCTTTTCTACCATTCAACATCTCTTCCATACCATAATATTCTCATTAACATAAAAATGAACTTAAGGTAGAAGTAATATGCAGGAAACCAGAGAAATGGATTGAGAATCTACAGACATTTAATTAAGTCAGGTATTCACAATTCACAAATTAAAGAAATGAAATTTTCCATATATCTTAACTTAAACTTCATATTTGGGTATTATTTAGTAAAACTCAAACTCATTGCCATAGAGTATAAATCAATTCACAGCTGATTCTCCAGCAGATTTCCAGAGCTAAAGTTCATGGGAGGAAACTCCTCATCTTTCTCCCCTAGAGCAGCTGGCTGGTGAATTGAAACTACCAGATAGCCACTGTCTTTGGCCTTGCAGTGCAAAGCATACACTAAATTAGTTCTCAAAAGGAACTCCATTTGGACTTGGAAAAATGTATGTCAACAGGACATTATTCAAAGCAGGAAAAACAGGTTAAGAGAGAAAGATAGGTACATTGATTTCACAGAGCATTCTGAATCCACATTTTGACATAGTAGACTAAATCCAGATTTGAAAACAATGAAGTACATTTTAATTTTGAACCTCTTAATGTATAATTTTCCTACCTTACTATCTCCTCTGGATAACAATTATTAATATTATTGATGTATTCTTGAAGGAGAGATCCAGGTTCAGCTTTTATCTCCTGTACTTTTTTAAGTCCACCACTTGTTACAAAAAGTCGTCGGGCTTTGCTATCATGTGGCAGCACCTTGAAAAGTAAAGCACATAAAAAAAAAAAAAGTGAAGCACCCCAGTCACTGAATCCATCCATCTCATAGAGGGTCTTCCCCTCCTGCGCTGTCCCTCCACCCTCCCAAGCATGATGTCCCTCCCCAAGGACCTGTCCCTCCTTACAACATGCCCAAAGTATGTCAGATGAAGCCCCAGAGTCCTTGCCTCCAAGGAGTAGCCTGGTTTAACCCTTTCCAAGATGAATCTGTTTGTTTTCTTGGCAATCCATGGTACATTAAATACTCTTCTCCAGCACCACAGCTCAAAGGCAACAATTCTCCTTCTATCCTCCCTAGTCATTGTTCGGGTCTCTGATGTATAACACATGATTGCAAAGACCATGGCCTGTATCAGGCGCACCTTAGTCTCCAGAGAGACACTGTTGCTCTTCAGTACTTTAGAGAGGTCCCTAACAGCAGACTTTCCCATTGCGATACATTTTTTTTTTATTTCCTGGCTGCTGGTGCCAAGAGTGCTGATGGTGGAGCCAAGCAAACTAAAGCTGTGAACAATCTCAATCTCTTCACCATCCATCCTGATGCAGTCAATTGGTGCAGTGGTGAGAATCTTTGTCTTCTTGACACTGAGTCTCAATCCATATGGAAGGCTGCAGTCCTTGACCTTCAGCAGCAAGCATTTCAGGTCCTCCTCAGTTTCAGCAAGCAGGGTTGTATCATCTGCATAACGCAGATTGTTAATAGATCTTCCACCAATCCTGACGCCACACTTCTCCTCATAGAACCCAGTCTCTCGGATAATCTGCTCTGCATACAGGTTGAAAAGGTATGGAGATAGGACACATCCCTGGCGTACACCCTTCCCAATTTTGAACCATGCAGTGTTACCCTGCTCTCTTCTTATGACTGCCTCTTGGTCCAAGTATAGGTTTCGCATTAGCACGATTAAATGTTCTGGGATTCCCATTCTTCTCAGAGTCGGCCATAGTTTGTTATGATCCACACAGTCAAACGCCTTTGCATAATCAATGAAACACAGACATTCTTCTGGTATTCCCTGCTTTCAGCTAAGCTGTGGAGACAGAATAAAGGGCAGTGATATTTGGAAACATAAAGTGCTCTCTTCTTTGCTCACACCCACTCAAAGTTCCTTACTCCCTACCAGGGGAAAAAATGCAAGCCTTTTCTCAAGGCACAAGAAGCCTTCTGTTTTCACTACATCTTTAGCCATAATTTTGTTTCAATAGTATCAAGAGTATGCATGCAGTACCTTTGCCCATGTTATTTCTTCTTTGTATAATGTCTTCCACAATCAATATACTCCTCATTTACTTGGCTTTTGTTGTTGTTAAGTGCCATCGAGTTGAGTATGATTCAGAGCAATCCTATGAACAAAAGATCTGAACCTCGTTCTATCCTATGCCAATCATCACACTTTCTGACACACAAAAGCCGACTGCAGCAGTCACTGAATCAATCCATTTGATTGAGGGTCTTCCTCTCCTTCACCTACCCTCCGCCTTTCCCAGCATCATGTCTTTCTCCAAAAAAATAGCCCCTCCGAGCAACATGCCCAAAGTATATGAGGCAGTTTCATCATTCTTGCATCCAGAGAGCACTCTGGCTGCACCCTCTCCAAGACATATTTGTTTGTTCTTTTGGAAGTCCATGGGATATTCAGTGCTCTTTTCCAACACTACAGATCAAAGACCTCAGTTCTTATTCTGTCATCCTTATTCAATGTCTAGCTTTTATTCATCTTTTAAAATTCAGCTAAAATTTCACCTGCTTTAAGAAACTTTTTCTAGGACTCCCAAAATCTTTTATCCTACAATGATTCAGATATTTCTGTCAGAGCATTCTGTCAAATCCTATCAGTGTACTTAACACACAATATTTTTGCAATATCTGTATTTACTTATATACGTAAGTGTCACTGGAGGGGGAAAAAATCCCTGTAATATACATTCATTTATATCTTTACTGTCCAATACCTATGCTCAGTATGTGAAACAAGTTAATGAACATACAAAGGAGTATACAAAGAAAGGAGTTAGCAAATCCAAAAGACAATTTTTAAAAACTCAATTAACAAGAAAAAGAAAAATCACCGGGTTGGCAAAGAAGAGGGGGCTAAAGAATTGAGCCTGATGTAGTAAGCCTGAAAATCTGGTAACATACTTTGTAGGGAGCTGCATCCAAAGGCCTCACCTCTCTGGCAGTTCATATACAACCAGCAGCTCCATGGAACAAAGACAGGCAATCCTTCTGTGTGATTTACAGCCTCTGAAAATCTGCTGGAGGGCCAACTAGAAGTCATTTCTGACTCAACAGCAATGAGTGAGAAAGAATTAAGGAAAGGCAGTTACAGGTAGATGGCAAGTAAAAGAAATCAGATTGTTATCAGTTGAAGAGAGTACTGGAACAACATAAAGTTAAACTAATGTTTAAAAAAAAACAAAGGGGAATCAGAAGGATGACAAAGAGAAGTAAAACAGAGGAAATTTTGTTTCGTTCAGAGCATTGCATGTTTGTATGAAAAGAAAAAGAGCCAGGATAGATGAAGAAATTATGTAAGAGATTTCCCAAACAAGGAAGGTCATGGAAAGTGTGGGCTCAAAATGTAGGAATTCCTGCTCCTGTACCTGGTCATATCACTTTTCCCTCTTCCCTTCTCTGTTTTCAAATTCATCAAGAATCATCTTTTTTTTTTTTCTCTTATATTTCTTCCACTGAAACTCTCTCCAAACATCTTAGACTGCATTCACTTCCACCCTCCCAAAAATAAAGTTTAAACAGCTATGAGATATCATCTTACACCAGCAACAGTAACAAAGTTCAACAGGGCAGCAAACAACAAATGCTGGTGAGGTTGTAGAGAAATTAGAACCCGTATTCACTGTTGGTGGAAATGTAAAATGACAGAATGACTATGGAAGGTGGTACGGAGCTTTCTCAAGAAGTTGGAAATAGCTGTATCGTTTGACCCAACAATTCCACTACTGTGTATACACCCTAAAGAATCCAGAGCCACCACACAAACAGATGTATGCATATCCATGTTTATTGCTGCACTAGCCAAAATAGCAAAGAGAAGGGGGCTCTGGTGGCTTAGTGGCAAGAAGTTGCACTGCAATCCTAGAGGTGTACGGTTCAAATCCACCAAATGGTCTGCTGGAAAAGGAGGGACAATCTCCTCCTGTACCAGTCATATCTGACTCAACAGTAAACAACAACAACAAAATAGCAAAGAGATGGAAGCACCTATGAACACACAAAAGGATACAACAGTGCATTCACACAGTGTAATATTACACAACATTGAAAAACAATGATCTTCAAAACAACTATGAGATAT
>NW_006399804.1:5279465-5297325 GCF_000299155.1 Elephantulus edwardii | reverse complement strand
CTAAAAAAAAAGAAAAACACTATAATATCACTGTTATAAAATAGGACTGACATGAGGAATTGGGGGAGAATAGGAAAAGAATGGATAGATAACAAAAACTACATTGGAACAAATGAGGAGAAGGATGGTCTGAAAGGAGTGTATGATTTGGCATAATACGTATAACAACAATCTAGAACAAGAGATACATTGCAAATGGACTGGAGAAGGGAAAAAAGAGAGACAAGAAAATGTACAACAATGAATAATGGAAACCCATCCTTTTTATAAACTTTCATTAAAATGATTATAAAATAATTTAAAAAGAAATAATAAAATTTATCCTGAAGTCTAGTACATTTAGGTGTTTTCTATTTAATTTGTCTGGTCTCACCAACTATATTATGGTATTCCTTGAAGAATTTTTGTCTTATTTTTCTCTACCAGTACTTAAAAATGTGATGTATATATGTAGGCATTCAAGAAATATTTAAAAGTACTAAAAGATTTTATTTATAGAACAATTAAACAAATCAACTAAATAATGAAAGGTCACATTAGTATATATTTTTAAATGGAATCATTAAGGATTCATTATTTTCAATATTTTCTTTTATTTCATTATCTTCTGTCTCTGTCCCCAGTCACATTTAACAAATATGTTTTTATTTCCTGCTCTTTCCCCATCTTTCTGGTATTCTAGAATTCTTAGGTTAAGAGTACACAAAATTCTGCCTGAAGCAAATGTTCCTGAAAGCTGGGAATGATATGAGTAAAAAATTGATACAAGAACACTAACTGAAAGGTTAAAATTTCAAATCCACTAAGAGGTGTCTTAGAAAAGATTTGATGACCTGCTTCCAAAAGGTGAAATCCTTCAAAGTGCAATGAAAGAGTTTCACTCTGAAACTGTGGCTTTGGATGAATTAGAATTGACTCGACCACAATAAATATCCACTTATTAGAAGTGATGGTCAAGTCTTTAAATTATCCACTCAGTCCTTTACTCCTTCTTCTTAGTTATAACATTAACATTGCTATGGAATCCAAAGTGACTCATATCTAACTCACTATTTGGCTTTCCAAGGCAATGAAAGGAGAGTATCCTCTTTCTCCTAAGGGGCATTTGGTGGACAACACTACCAGAGTTCCCTAAATAATATATTAGCTGGTCAATGTCTTACTTGGCACTCAAAAAGCACACAAGCAAATTCAGCTGGAGGCTTGAATTTATTTTTCTGTTCTCTGAGCTTGAGAAATGCCGAGAGAGTTCTTCCTTTTCAGTTTCTAACGTCAGCTCTTTGCACATTCCATTATAATACTTGGCCTTTGGCTTCTTGAGATGTCCTTTGAAATGTTTTGTTCATCACTTTCATTCATAGATGGCTTCTCAACTCTTCAGCACAATTTTTAGAGTCTCTTTTGACATCTATTTTGGTTTTTTCTTCCTCCTGTGTCTATGCAATGATCTCTTGCTTTTGTCCTTGACGTCATCCCATAACTTCTCTGGTCTTCAATCGTTAGTGATCAGTGCCTCAAATCTATTCTTTTTTTTTTTTAATTTTATTTTTTTTTCCAAACCTATTCTTGAGAAGATTTTTTAAATCAGATGTGATAGACTCATGGTCATATTTCGATTTTATGGGCTTTCTCTAGTCTTCTTCAGCTCCAGTTTGAACCAACAGTACCTCAAAAGAGCTGACCAGAAGATTTCAGAAGGCAGCTCGAGAAGATAAAGTAAAATATTGTAGTGAAATGTGCAGAGAGCTGGAGTCAGAGAATAAAAAAGGGAAGAACTTGCTTGGCATTTCTCAAGCTGAAAGAATTTAAAAAATTCAAGCCTAGAGTTGCAATACTGAGAGATGCTATGGGCAAAATCTTGAATGATCCATGAAGCATCAAAAGAAGATTGGAAGGGTATGAAATTTGCTGCAGAAGATCAAGGACTACAACCTTTTGTATGGATTACATTTCAACATCATGAAAACAAAGGTCCTCACCACAGGACCAACAGCCAACAATATGACAGATGGAGAAAGGATTGAAGCTGTCAATGATTTCATATTCCTTGGATCAATAATCAACACCCGTGATACCAGCACTCACATTGGGACCTCTTCAAAATGCTGAACAGCAATGATGTCAGTTTGAAGTCTAATGGGCACCTAATTCAGGCCATAATCTTCTCAATCACCTACTACACATCAGAGAGTATACAGTGAATAGGGATGATATAAGAAGAGTTGATGCCTCTGAGTTGTAATGATGGATAAGGGCACTGAATATTCCATGGACTGCCAAAAGAACAAATAGAAATGCCTTAGTTAAAGTTCAGCCAGAGTGCTCGCTCCTTGGAGGAAAGAAAGACAAAACTTTATCTTTTATACTTTGGATATGTAGTTAGTTGAGGCTATTACTTGGAAACGGGATCAAGAATGGGCTTCTAGTGTTAGAGATAATCAGGATGGCACTGGAAAGGGCAGGATTCAGCTTGGCTGTCCATAGTGTTGCTATGAATGATATTCAACTCAATGGCACCTAACAACAACAATCAAAATTAATTTGTACCCATATTTATATTCTATTAAAATGTTTATTATTTAGCAATATCGATTCTCATGTCTTATTTCTTAAACAGAAATTTTCCTTCAATCTTATGTTTATTATGCGCCTAGTATTGAGTAAGACTCTTTGAATACATTATCTCATACTTACAATGACCCTACAAGATAAATATTATATTACAGGTGATGAAACTAAGCCTTCAAGAGTCCAAGAGTTTGCTGAAGATATTAGAATTGGTAAGTGTGAAATCGACGCACTCTAATGTCAGGGTCTGAGCTGCGAGCCACCATGGGATACTACTTCCACAGACCCCAGTTTCTTAAGTAGGCCAAACATAATTTAACCAGCTCTTGACAGTTTAGTGTCACCAGCCTGAATCAATGAACAATGAAAATGTAGTCATTTTCTTCTTTCTTAATAAATAGCACTTAATTCAGCTGGCTGTTCTCATCTAGGAGCTTTGCCATTCTATCTTACTACATTTAATCTGTAATGATCTGAGAAATCTGACAGCTTGATGTGTTAAAATTGTTTATAAGTCAATACGCTTCAGATGACAGCTTAAGGGCATTACAGTAAAGTGCATGGACTTAGTGAAAACTATTTCAGTGGCTCCAAGACCTTTTTTTCTTCATAAAATCTCTTCTATGTTCCTAAGTTAAACTAACAGACACTGAGAATATTACTAAAAAATATTTTCAATATAAATTATCTGTACTTGGAGCTTTTTAATATATTACTATTTATAAGAACAAAAAAAAGGTAAAATGTGGTAGTGTGAGAAAATAATGAAGTATTTACTTCTGAATGACTTACTAACCTGTGTTGCATTCCTTATCAATACAGATAACTGAAAGTTGAGTAGAATTAAACCTTACCACCATTTAACAGAAGTTTCGAAATGCTGAATCAACAGAAAAAAAATGCAAGAAATTATTTTCATTTATTGGCTAAGAGAATGCATCTCACCTTACTGAACTGTCCAACCACATGCTTCAGAATATTGGGAGGAGCATCATGCAGTAGTGGTTCAAGCGCTGGTAGGTAGGTACATTTTTTTAGGATATTCTTTATAGCTTTTTTACACTGTTGAAGAAATACAAAGTGAAATGCATATCAAACTAAGTAATCTCTGAACTGGTGATATTCATTCATGTGTACTGTTCTTTTTCGTTGACAAATAGTATTTCACCTTAATTCATATACTTGGGATCTGAAATAAAAGCCATCTTATTGTCCAACCTGCTGTTGTGGGAGTTTTTTTAATAGATTTTAAAAAATGTAGTTGTCAGAAAGCCTTCAATCTTTGTTGACTTTTGCTCTTTTGAATCATTCCATATTCAAAATCATAGAATGATTTTGCTGACTTGCTAGCTGACTTCTCGTTAAACCTTTAAAATGTACAATGTCTATGAGGTCATTAAAATGCTAACATCTATTTTATTAGTGTAATTGTGAAATTACAAATACTTCCTATTCCTTTCCAAGAGTAAATATGAGAAAATAATCAGTTTATCACAGCATGTCATTCATTGCCTGTCTACAGTCTCTAAAAGGTTTCATAATCAGAAATAAATTTTGCCCATATTCAGTGTTCTTTTGCATCTATGCTCAGATAATTGATGGATACAAATTTTCCTATTCATATATGCTTAACAGACAGGTTCCAATTATAAATAAAGGCTTCTCACAGCACTAGGGAGGCATCACTCACAAATAAAGAGTAGGTACTCATACCTGACATACCTTTCCCTTCTCTTCCCTAGCAGTCCACAGTATTTTAGAGTGACAATATGATACTATCCCTAGTGTCAAGTGTGGCTGAAGTAAGGCCCTAGGAAGACTGTAGAATATTGTTGCAGTCATCTCTAAGGTCAAGGTTGTCTGTCAGTCTATTTTCCATTAAAGGGTACCCATAGCATGTTGGAAAGCTACATAGTTGGGTTTGTCTACTGCTGTTTTCCACTGTAATTCCATCTGGCTGTATATATTTTGTGCTTCATTATATTCTTAATCTTTCTTCTGATATCTATTTTCTCTTTCTTTTGAGGCTTTTAGCAAACCTACTCCTCTAGGGACATAATAATGCTACTATAACATTTAGCAATACTCTTAGAATGTCAAGGAACATGTTTATTTTTTTTCCACATTGTGAACTGTTGAACAGAGACATGCATACAGCAAAAACTTCTAACACATTTGTGCTATTAGTAGTGCAACTCTTAATTTAAGGCTTACCAGAAACACAAGTTAGGTACTTTGTATATATCTTTTTTTTATCTCTCAACACATACACCCTCAAACATTGTTTTATAAACTGGATTAAATAATAAATGTATGAAACATAGCACAATTTCTTTCTAAAAATAGTATGACATGACTTGGAATTAAATTCTTTATTCTCAGCACGCTAAGTTATGCCTTTGTAAACCCCTTCTTAGTATGTTAACAAGAGTTATTAATCAATAATTATAGACATAAGCCTAATGATATTAGAAATTCACTGAACTTTGCTATTTTTCTTCTGGAATATCCTTGATTTATAACTGTATTCTTTAAGGGAAGAATATATGTCATGAGAACAAAATAAATACCAAAGCATTACAATTTTGTTTATATGTACCTTTCTGGGCTTAAGTTTTTAACAGCTTTATTGAGATATAATTAGTATACTATTAAATTCACTCATTTTAAGTGTACAATTAAATGACTATTAGTAAATTGACAGAGATGGGCAGCCATTTCCACAATTTCAGAACATTTTCATTATTAAAAAAAACAACCCACAAACTCTCACACCCACTATAAGAATTCTTTTTTCCCCCTTAATGCTATCAGGCCCTCATAACCACTAATCTACTCTTTTTGATCTATATAGTTTTGACTATTTTTTTACAATCCAAATAACCAGAATTATACAATATGTGAACTTTTGGGTCTAGCTTCTTTCCTTAAGCATTAGTACTTTAATCCTTTTCAGTGCCAATTTGTATTATATTTTACAGATCTAAACACATTTTGTTTGTCCACTGGATTGTTTCCATCTTTGGCTATTATAAATACTGCTGCTATAAAAATTCATATACAAATCTTCTTGTAAGCATTTATCTTCATTTATTTTATAGACACGATTGAGTGGAGCTATTGGGTGATAAAGGTATGCTTATTGCTACATTTTGAGAAAATACCAACATTTCCTCTAATGGCTACAACATTCAATATTCTCACCAGTGAGGTAATAAAGTTCAAAGTCTTCCACATCCTGGCTAACACATGTTACTGTCTGATTAATTACAGCCATTTGTGTAGATGTGAAGTTGTATCTCCTTCTGGCTTTGATTTCCATTTCCAAAAGTAATGCAATAGTGATCTGTCTATCCTCTTTGATGAAATGTTTATTCAAATATTCTATCTATCGTTGAATGTTATTATTTTTCTTATTGTTAAATTGAAAGAAGTTTTTTCTTTGTATAAGTTCTTCCTTGAATATGTGATTTGAAAATATTTTTTCCAAGACTGTAGCTCATTTAAAAATTTTTCAAATGTTATGTGTGAAGCATAAATTATTCAATTATGATAGCCAATGTTATCAAACAAAATGTACATTAATTGTTGAACAGAAAATTCATTTGTTCTGTAAACTTTTAGTCGAACCTCAACAACAAAAGAGTCAAGGGAAGAATTATTATCATTATGATGAAATACATTTCTCTTTTTATTTTGTGTTTATTCTTTCGCTGTCATGTCTAAGAAAACTTTCCCTAACTCAAAGTCTAAGAAGCATTATGTCTACATTTTCTTCTAAAATTTTATAGTTTTAACTCATACATAGGTCTGTGATTCAACTGGAGTTAATTCTGGTGTATGGTCAATAATACCAGTGTCCAAACTCTTGTTGTTTATAATGTGGAAATTATTGTCCCGGCACTCTTTGATGAAAAGAGTATTTTTCAAAATTATCTTGGTACCTTTGACAGAACTCAACTGATAATAAACATGAGGGTTTATTTTTAAATTCCAAGCACATTTTCCATTAATAGGCTATGTCTTTCATAAGCAAGTATTTCCCTGATTGTCATAACACTGGGATATTTTTTAGAAGGGAAAGGTAATAGGGGTCTTTTGTTTTCCTTTTCTAAATTGTTTGAGTTAATGTGGGGTCTTTGCATTTTCATATGGATTTTGTTTCATTTTAAATATTTTATTGTATTTTAGGTGAAAATATACACACTGTATATTGGCTTCCTATAAAACAATTTTTATCAAACTTATTCTGTGGTATTTTTAACACTGTCAATATTTTAATTATTTCCATTCTGACTCCATTAATCTACCTTCTTTGTGCCTCTGACATTCTCATCTTTGCTTTTAGGAAAAGTTTGACAATTTGTTCTCATACAGTTGATTATTTAACAAAGCACAGTGCTCACTGGTGATATTGTTTCTTTTATAAAGTAAACAATCTATCACTGGAAGCAGTACTGGCATCCACTTCCATAACAGCTTGCCTCTGGAAACCTTATGAACCACTTCCATAACAGCTTGCCTCTGGAAACCCTATGAACCTGGAGAAAGGATGAAAGTCACATAAGTGCTGAGGGGCTTTCATTTAGAAGGCAGCTATGAGTCGCATACGACGCCATGGCACTTAACAACAATCTATTCTTTAGATCAAAGGTGACCTCAAGAAGTAACTTCAATTCCAAGTTTAAAGAGTACCTCAGGGTGACGTCATAGCAGTTGCTCTTGGTTTTTCTTCCTGGAGGAATTTAAGCTTTGTCCTACATTTCTCACCCATTCTAGCCAATCTTCTATTGTGTCATGGATACATCTAGCTTTCATATCAGCTATGTATGTTAGGGGTTTTTTTAAGGCTTTGATTTCGTTCATTCTCTTTTCATGCAGTTGAGTAGCTCTAGGTAGCTTTTCACAAGTTGTTAAGACCCAAACCCTACTTATCAAACTAGAAGACAGAGCACGATCTTTATGAAAGATGGCTTGCTAATTAGCCAAGATATTTCATGATATCCCTATGGATATGGATTTCAGGATAAACTGTTTAATTCCTAGAGGAAAAGTCTGCTGGAGTTTCAATGAAAATATAGAGCAACTTGGGAGTATTTCCACCTTAACAACAAATCATTTGGTGTCCAATCAAAAAGCATGAAAAGCTCCTCCATTCATTCATACCTGTATAAAAATCAAGGGCAGCATAGGGATGGCTGCGTCTGGCTTTTACTAACTTCAAAAAGGGGAAATGTCTCCATCAACAACAACAACAGTACAAAACTAATTACAGTAATGTTAGACATGGCCTCCTGGCTCCAGTACCTGCTTCAATTAATTCCAACACTAATCTTATTCCTCTACTAGGTCTGAAATTCACTGCAGTAAGTATACAGACTTTACAGAATCATACTAAGTATACAGACTTTACAGAATCATACTCATGGTTATGGGGTTAATTAGGGAAGTTAACAGACTATAATTTAAGTTGGCAGCAGAACACAATCTTCAGTCCAGAAAGTTTCTAAAGTGTGGTCGCAGGTCCTTCGACCTTCAGACTCATGGCTTAGGTCAGTGTCATAAAGTTCCCTTAGTCCTGCCAGGTATGTAGTTTTCCCTTAGTCCTCCACAAGCTAGGGTGAAGGCTCTTAGCTCCGGTTCCTTGGGCCAGCAGTCTTAAGGTCAGTTCTGTCTTACATTGGGTCTCTGGCTCTCTGCTGCTTTTGTAGGCCCAGTACAGCTGGCGCTTTAATCTCTGGCCCTGAAAGATGCGAGATGCTCCTTCCTTGTGAGTGTTGAAATTTTAAATGTCTGCTGCTAAAATGGATAGACTAAGGGAGCTCTGGTGGGCTACTGGCAAGAAGCTGCACTACAATCCCAAAGGTATGTGGTTCGAATCCACAGATGCTCTACTGGAGGAGGAGGGACAATCTTCTCCTGTACCAGTCAGATCTAATTTGATGGTACATACAAAAAGTAATAAAACAATGTACATCCCAAAACTTCTCCAACAGGGTAAAAAGGGAAGCCACAGACAGGGAAAAAGTATTTGGTAATGACATGTCAGATAAGGGACTTATATCTAGAATTTATAAAATACTTGAGCACCACAACAAGATAAAGGTGAATAATCCAATAGAAAAATGGGCACAGGATATGAACAGACACTTCACCAAAGAAGACATTCAGATGGCCAACAAGCACATGAAGAAATGTTCAAAATCCCTAGCTCTAAGAGAGATGCAAATCAAAACAACTATGAGATATCATCTCACCCCAGTCAGAATAGCAAAATTTAACAGAACAGCAAGCAACAAATGCTGGCAAGGTTGTGGACAAACTGGAACCCTTATTCACTGTTGGTGGGGGTGTAAAATGGTGCAACCACTGTGGAAGGCAGTATGGCGCTTTCTCAAAAAGTTGGAAATAGAGATACCATTTGACCCAGCAATTCCACTACTGGGAATATATCCCAAAGAGACCATAACTGACATCCAAGCAGATATATGCACACCCATGTTTATCGCAGCTCTGTTCATAATAGCAAAGAGTTGAAAACAACCCAGGTGCCCATCAACAAACGAATGGATAGAGAAGCTGTGGTATATTCACACAATGGAATAGTATGCTGCATTGAAAAACAAGGAACTCATGCAATATTGTTCAAAATGGGTGAACCTGAAGGACATTATGCTGAGTGAAATATCTCAGTCGCAAAAGGACAAATATTGCATGGTGCCACTTTTGCAAAATGGGATTGATATCAGGGTTGGGGTAAGACTGAGAAAAACTGGATAAATTGTGTATACTGCATTGAAACAGATGAGGGAGTGAATAATTTAAAAGCGATGCCTGATAGAGTATTATGGTTATGATGTACTTGGGGCTGTGGGAAGGGTGCGGGGGAATTGTGTACCAGGGAAGGAGTGTTTCTTTTACTTTTGAAAGAGAGGAGCGAACTGGCAGGGGGGAAGGCTGAGGGGGGAGAGAAGTGTAGCAATGAATGAATGGAAATCCAAAATCTCTGTAAATGCTCATTAAAAATTATTTTTAAAAAAAATTTAAAAAAAAGTAAATTGTGTAGAGATGAAATTATATACTTACTTGTGTTTTGTGTTTAAATGAAAACAAAACAAAACAAAGAACAGAGGGATAAACATAGGTGGTATTTGAGAAATACTGGTTGAATAAATTTAAATTAGAATCATTGGGAATAATTTTTAAAATAAATGATAAGAAATTGAAAAAAATAAAATTAAAAATAGTAAGACTAGTTGATACCCTGGTGAATAGACTGACACATTCTATTCCTATGATCTCACCCACCTACGTGACTGAATCAAAGGCAATGGTCTATGAAAGCCAATTTAAACAACAGACCCACAGGACTGAGATACCCTTAAATTTTTTCTTCCCCAAATTTTGTTTTCAAAGTATAAAATCTTATACTTCTTTTTCTACATTTATTCATAAGGATTTTATTCTTTTTATGGTACTATGAATAAAACTACTTTCTTAACTTCACATTTAGAATGTTGATGATTATAATATAAAAGTATAATTAATTTTTATATACAGATCTTGTACCTTGTGATCTGGTTAAACTCCATTTGCTCCAATATTATTATGTTAATTCGTTAGGCTTTTCTGTATATCAGATCTTGTCATCTGTTGAGTTTGTTAACCTTTTAAAAAATGTGCTATTTGAGTTTGTCTTTTGCTTGTCAAGGAGAGGCATGAACTGGGGGCGGGGGTGGGTGGGGAGAGAAGTGCAACAATGAATGCATGGAATTCCAAAATCTCTGTAGATGTTCATTGAAATTAATAATAATAATAAGAAGAAGAATTTTTTTAAATGTGCTATTTATTATTTATGGTTGTGTGGAAAAATCATTCCTACAGTTTCATACTGTTGATTGCACAGAAAGCCTGTTTTTGTTTTGTTATGTGCTGTTGAGTCGCTGTGACTCATAGCAACCCTATGTACAACAGTCCTAAACCCTGCTCTGTCCTGTGCCAATATCACTGTCTCTGACACACCTACCCAGATCACTCTAGTCACTGAATCAATCCACCTGCACTGTCCCTCCACCTTCCCAAGCATGACGTCCCTCTCCAAGAACTGGTCCCTTCTTGCATCATGTCCAAAGTATGTCAGATGAAGCCTCAGAATCCTTGCCTCCAAGGAGAAGCCTGGTTTAACCCTCTCCAGGATAAACCTGTTCATTCTCTTAGCAGTCCATGATACATTCAATACTCTTCTCCAACACCACAGCTCAAAGGCATCAATTCTCTTTATATCCTCCCTAGTCACTGTCCAGCTCTCTGATGCATAGCAAGTGATTGCAAAGACCATGGCCTGGATCAGGTACACCTTAGTCTCCAGAGTGACACCGCTACTCTTCAGTACTAAGTAACAGCAGACTTTCCCCATCACAATACGTCTTTTAATTTCCTGGCTGCTGGTGCCAAGAACGTTGACTATGGAGCCAAGCAAATGAAAGCTGTGAACAATCTCAATCTCTTCACCATCCATCTAAGGCATTAGAAAAACCCTTTTATTAGGTCAATGAATAAATACTTTTTATTAACAAACAAAATATATTAATTTACTAATTATTAGATACTGCATTATATTGGAGAAAGAATTATGGCCTACCTATATAAGAAAATTTGAATTTAACTCTGGTTTGCTAATGAAATAGCATATTTTACCTAGTTCTTGCTTCATATGAATGCAAGAAGGGGACAATTAATAAGACCAAAGAAGAGCCGATGTCTTTGAAATATGGTATTGGTGAAGATTATTGAATTGGATTGCCAAAAGAATAAATAAACCTCTGCAGGGATAAGTATAGACAAGAAGTATAGTGCTCCTTAGAGACAAAGATGGTGAGACTTCATCTCATATATTTTGGGCATGTTGTCAGGAGGAACTAGTTCCTAGGAAAGAACATCATGCTTAGAAAGGTGGAAAGGATGAAGGAGGAGATGATGATCCTCTGCAAGACTGAAGCAGTGACTACAACAATGGGCTTCACACAGCAGAGATTATAAGAATGGCACAGGATTGGGCAAGGTTTAGATCTGTTGTACATATGACCACTATGCGTCAGTGTTAACTTGATTTCATCAAATAACAATATACAATTCTATATTTATACTGACTGTCCATATTAGTTAACTGCCATTAAAAAATGCCATTTTCATCTCTTAATAACATATATACAAATGTTGCTGTAGTTTTTGTCCAGTACTTTCATACTAAATATGACTCATAGCAAGACTATGAACAAGAAAGAGCTCTGAACCTTGCCCTATGCTGAGTCATCATCACTATCTGTGATGTGCTTGAACCCACTGTCAGTCACTCTACAAATCCATCTCTTTGAAGGATGTCTTCTTTTCCTCTGATCTTCCACCATTCCCAACATAACGTCTTTTTTCCAAAGACAAGACCCTCCTGACAACATGCCCAAAGTAAGTGAGACAAGAATTTCACCATCCTTACCTCTAAAGAGCTCTTTTATTGGAGTTCCTCTAAGACAGATTTATTTATTCTTTTGACAGTCCAGGAGCTATTCAGTATTCTTCTTTAACATTACAATTCAAAGGCATTCATTCTCCTATAATCCTTATTCACTGTCCAACTTTCAGATGTATAGAAAGAAACTGGAAAAAAACATGGCTTAGATTATGCACACCTTCACCTTCAAGCTAATATCCTTGCTCTTTAGCAGTTCAATGGAAATTTTATCGATGAAACATGTCTTTTGATTTCCTGACTGCTGTTATCAATAGTGTTTGATTGTGGATCAAAATAAAAAGAAATCCTTGAAAACGTTAATCTTTTCTCCATCTGTTATTACATGCAGAACAGACCATCTGGGAAGCTGGGCTTTATGAGGAAGAATGTGGCATTAGCATTGGAGGAAGATTTATCAACAACCTATGTTAAGCAGTTGATACAACCTTCCTTGCTAAAACTGAAGAGGACCTGAAGTACTTGCTGCAGAATGTCAACGACTGCAGCCTTCATCATGGATTGATGCTCAAGACCAAGAATACAAAGATTCTCACCACTGGGCCAACTGGCAGCACCATGATGGATGGAGAAGAGATTGAGGTTATAACAGTTACAGCTTGCTTGGCTCCACAATCAACACTCTTAACACCAGCAGTCAGGAAATCAAAAGATGAAATGCACTGAGAAAACCTGCTGTCAGGGACCTTTCCAGAGTACTGAGAAGCATAGACTTTAGTCTAGAGACTAAGGTGCACCTCATGGTCTTCACGATGACTTGCTATGCATCTGATGACTGGACAGTGACTAAGGATGACAGAGAATTGATGTCTTTGAGTTGTGGCAATGGAAAAGTGTCTTGAACATACCATGGACCACCAAGAAAACAAATAGGTCTGTCTTAAAGAGGGTGAAACCAAGTTTCTCTTTGGAGGCTAGAATTTTGAATCTCCATCTCACATACTTTGGGCACGTGGCCAGGAGAGACAAGTCCTTAGAGAAGGACATCATGCTCAGAATGGTGGAGGGACAGCAAAAGAGAGGAAGGCCTTGGATGGGATGACTGATACAGTAACTAGGGCAATGGGGGTAGGTGTATTTGAATCAGTGAGACTGGATCAGGACAGAGCAGGCTTCAGAGCTGTTATACACAGAGTTGCTATGAGTCACAGGCAACTCAATGGCACATAACAATATTATGATGTTGCCTCTTGTTCCAGTTGCATTTTTATTTTCTTGAGGTTGAAATAGAATCCATATTAAAGGCTATACAGTCTTTGATCTTCTGCAGCAAGTGCTTCAAGTATTCTTTACTTTCTGCAAGCCAGGTTGTATGATCTGCATAATGCAGGATTATTGATGTGTCTTCCTCCAACTGTGATGCCACAGTTCATATAGTCAAGCTTCTCGAATAATTTGTTCATCATTACAGAATGAATTGGAATTTATAATGCTAAATAATCCACATGCTGACAGAAACTGACAAAAGACTGTTGATATTATGAAAATACTTGTAAAAAGATTGTGGGTGGCATGGGTACAGCCAAGTCTGAATTCTTATTAAGTTCACAAAGGAGGACAGTCCCCATCAGCAACTTTACAATACAAAACCAATTTCCATAAGGTCAGACAAAGCCTCCATGCCCCACACCTACTTCTGCTAATCCCAGTACAAATTATACTATTCTGTGACTGGGTTCAAAATTTGTTGCAATGGCCTCACAGATCTCACAGAACCATTCTCACTGTTACACGGTTCACTAGGGGTATTAACAGGTTACAATTCTGTTTAGCAACAAGATACAATTCCTTAGACATGACGCCTTCACAACTGTGCTCACAAGCCATTTAACCTTCAACTTCATGGCTTAAGTAAGTATTATAAAGTTCTCTTAATCCTACCACTTATGGCATCTCCATTCAGTCCTCTAGCAAGCTGGGGTAAAAGTTCCTGGCTTTGGCTCCACAGGACAGCATTCCCAAGTCAGTTCCATCTCATATTGGTCTTTGCTTTTCTGTTGACGGTGCTCTTGTGCAAGTTCCATTCTGACTGCTGCAGAAATGTCTGGCGCCAGATGACATACACTGCATGCTTGCATCCCTTCCCTTGCTAATAGTGAGATCACCATCTCCAGCTGCTAAATTTGCTCAATTTAAATTTGGTGAGGCAGGAAAACAAATCAATACCATAGTTAGTTTATATACATCCTATTTCAGATGCCCTTCCAGTCATGCTGTAAAATTAAAAGTTGATGGCTAGGAAAAGTATTCTCAACTATAAATCCATGATACCACAAAAATCACTCCAATTTCTTTTTCAGAAAAAGAAGGAAAAATTAAAAACAATCACTTGTTATTGTCTACAGTAGATATTTCTAAATGAAAATTGTTTAAATTAAGTATTTCTTTTTACAAAGTTCATTTTTGCTGAGAGAATTTTGGTCCAAAGAGTTATATTTGATGAAGGAAAATAGACCCTCACTAGACAACATTTTTTTAGACACAATCTGTAAAATAGCTATAACAAAAGAAAAAATGCATAAACTAAATTTCATCAAAATTTAAAAACATTTTGGTGCAAATAATTCTATGAAGAGAGCAGCAAGACAAATCACAGATGGAGAAAGGAATTTTATATACAAAGCATATATTAAAAAACTTTTTAAAACTGTGAGATATCATCTCACTCCAGTACGAATAGCAAAATTTGACAGAACAGCAAGCAATAAATGCTAGCAAGGTTATGGAGAAACTGGAACCTTTATTCACTATTGATGGAAGTGTAAAATGGTGCAACCACTGTGGAAGGTGGCATGGCGCTTTCTCAAAAAGTTGCAAATGGAAGATACCATTTGACCCAGCAATTCCACTACTGGGAATATACCCCAAAGAGACCAAAACCGACATCCAAGCAGATATATGCACCCCCATGTTTATTGCAGCTTTGTTCACAATAGCAAGGTGTTGAAAACAACCTAAGTGCCCATCAACAAATGAATGGACAGAGAAGGTGTGGTATAGTCACACAATGAAATACTATGCTGCATTGGAAAACAAGGAACTCAGGAAATATTATTCAAAATGAGTGACCCTGGAAGACATTATGCTGAGTGAAATATCTCAGTCACAAAAGGACAAATACTGCATAGTGCCACTGTTGTAAAACAGGACTGACATGGGGGTTGGCAGGAGAGTGAGAAAGATGTGATAAATAATGTATACTTCATTGAAACAGATGAGGGTAGAAAACTATTTAAAAGGGTTATGTGATTAGGTATTATTGTCATGACTGGAGTCCAGAACAAAGACTGCATAGTGGAGTGAACCGGGGGCGGAGGGGGCAGGGGGGAATGACAGGGGGTAGGGATTGTAAAACAATGAAAGAATTTTTCTTTTACTTTTCCAAAAGGGTAGTGTGCTAGAGAGGAGGGTTGGCAGGGGAGAAAAGTACAAAAATGAATGAATGGAAATTTAAAAAACAAACAAACAAACGAAAAAAACAACCCACAAAACTATTTTTGAGGACCAGTAGCAAGTAATTTCTAAACATTTTATTAGACATATTTTTAAATACCACACACACAAAAAAAAACTTTTACAACTTACAGAGACCTCTGGTGGCCTAGTGGCAAGAAGCTGCACTGCAATCCCAAAGGTATGTGGTTCAAATCCACCAGACACTCTGCTAGAGAAGGAGGGACAATCTACTGTACCAGTCAGACTGAATTTGATGGTACACACAAAATATAATAAAATTAAATAAGAAAATCTTTTACAACTTAATAATAGAAATAAAAATGTTCAATTAAAAATAGGTACATTATTTTAATAAAAATTCCTCAAAAAAAGATATAAAAGAACATGAAACTATCTGTAACATCACCAGTCATCAGGGAAATGAAAGCAAAACCTTTATTAGACTAGTTCATACTGACTGTTGTTATGTGCCATCAAGTTGACTATGACTCATAGCAACGGCTCTGAATTTTGTCCAGTGAAAAGCCAACTTTACCATCTGACACACCTGCCCCCATTGCCACAGTCACTGTATCAATCCATTTCATCCAGAATTCTTCCTCCTTTGCACTGACACTCCATGTCTTTCTCCAAGGAAAGGTCCCTCCTGACAACATACCCAAAATATGTGATGGAGTTTCAAAATACTTGCCTCCAAGGAGCAAACTGATTTCATATTCTCCAGGACAGACCAGTTTGCTCTCTTGGCAGGCCACAGTACGTTAAATATTCTTCTCTCTCAATACAACTAAAAGGCATGGATTTTTGTTATCTTTATTTCTTATACATCTCTCAGATGCACAGCAAGAAACTGAGAAAACAATGGTCTGGATCAGGTGCACCATATTCTCTATACTGACATCCTTGCTTTTTTTTAGCATTCCAAAGAAGTCTCTGACAGCAGAGTTTTCCAGTGCAACTTGTCTTTTGATTTTCTGACTACTGGTACGAAGGTTGTTAACAACTTCAGTTTTTTTTCTCCATCCATCATGACATTGCCTACTGGCCTGATGGTAAAAATTTTTGGTTTTTTGATGTTGATATGCAATCCAAACACTTCAAGTCTTCCTCAGTTTCAGCAAACAAGACTGTGTCATCAGCAGAACACAATTTATGAGTCTTCTTCTGATTCTGTCGCTACTTTCTTCTTCATAAAGTCAAGCTTCTCAAATAATCTTTTCAGGATATAAAAGGAAAAGGTATGGAGAAACGAAAATTCCCTGCAGCACTTCTTTCTTGATTTTTTAAAATTATTACTATAATACATATTTATTTGTGTTTTGCATTGAAAGGTAGTAATCCAACATTGTTTTTTTGCATTTTTTAAAATTTCATATTGGTTGGCTTACAAAGTTGGTATACACTGTGTTTCACACTATTCTTCATTTACAATGTGTTTCATACAATCATTCCCATGAATTATGTTTTATAAAATTAGTCATCATTGGACCTTGTCCACCATTACCCTGTATTTTCAGGTCCCTGCCATATCCTTCCCATTTCCTTCCTCCCCACCCTCCACCCACCAAATTGTGCAACCCTGTGGTTTCAACCTTCCCCAGTCCTTTCTTGATTTTGAATAATGCAGTGTTCCCTTGCTCTTTTTGGACAACTTCTTGATCAAAGTATAGATTTGTTTTGTTTTTGTTGTTGTTGTTTAATTTTTATTGTATTATTTTTACGTGTACCATC
Source organism: Elephantulus edwardii (assembly GCF_000299155.1). Classification (NCBI taxonomy): domain Eukaryota; kingdom Metazoa; phylum Chordata; class Mammalia; order Macroscelidea; family Macroscelididae; genus Elephantulus; species Elephantulus edwardii. The sequence goes on along the minus strand of NW_006399804.1, from coordinate 5,280,044 downwards.
AAATTAGATCTGACTGGTACAGGAGGAGATTGCCCCCTCCTCCAGCAGAGCATCTGGTGGATTTGAACGGCGTACCTCTGGGATTGACTGCGTACCTCTGGAATTGGATCAAAGTACAGATTTTTACAAGAGCCAAATCAAGTGTTCTGGAATTCCCATTCGTCTCAAAGCTAGCCACAATTTGTTGTGAGCCACATTGTCAAATGTCTTTGCATAGTTGATGAAACACAAACAGACATCAATAGAAATGATGATGAAAAAAAGAAAATAATAAGTACTCATGAAGATAAAGAGAAACTGGAACACTCTTACATTGCTGGCAAGAATATAAACAGGTTAAAGTTACTTGAAATTATTCTGGCAATTCTCAAAATGTGAAACACAGAGTTATCATGCTGTTGTTGTTAGGTGTCACTGAGGCTGCTCTAACAGGTGCACTGCGTACAACGGAATAAAACATTGTTAAATTCGTACCATTCTCACAATCACCTCTTTGCTTGAGCCCATATTGTTGCAGCAATTCGGTAGCATCAGGATGGATGGCGAAGAGATTGAGATTGTTCACAGCTTCAGTTGGCT
>NW_006399804.1:5267692-5279209 GCF_000299155.1 Elephantulus edwardii | reverse complement strand
TATTGAATGTACCATGGACTGCCAAGAAAACAAACAGATTCATCGTAGAGAGGATTGAACCAGGCTGCTCCTTGGAGGCAAGGATTCTGGGGCTTTGCCTGACATACTTTGGACATGTTTTAAGGAGAGACAGGTCTTTAGAGAGGGACATCATGCTGGGTAGAGTAGAGGGACAGCGCAGGAGGTGAAGACCCTCTATGAGGTGGATTGATTCAGTGGCTGGGGTACTCGGGATGGGTGTGTAAGAGGCAGTGAGACTGGCAAAGGATAGAGCACGGTTTAGGGCTATTGTACATAGGGTCGCTATGAGTCGCAAACGACTCAACAGCACATAACAAGAACAAACCCCATTTAAGCCCTTTCTGTTTTTTTTCTATTTCTACTTAGGTGTCACTGAGTCAGCTCTAACTCATAGTCACCAATAGTGTTACAACAGAACAAAGCCTATCTGATCCTTTGCTATCCTCACAATTTCGACTGTGATAGTTTAAGTTTATTGATTGGAAGATATATTATTGCAGATACTGTGTCAATCCATCTCCTTGAGTGCCTTCCTCTCCTTTGCTGACCCTCACCTCTTTGAAACACAGCAACTTTGTTAATGTCTTTTTCCAAGGAGGACTGGGGCTCTCTTGATAACATCCCCAAAGTATTTGAGAAAAGGTTTTACCATCCTGCTTCTAATAAGCACTCTGGATGCACTTCATCCAAAACAGACCTGTTTAGTCTTCTGGCAGTTCAGTATATATTTAACATTTTTTGCCAACATCACAATTCGAAGGTATCAATTCTTTTTTTGGTCATCATTATTAACTGTTCAATTTTCACATGCATATGAAGCAACTGAGAATGCCATGGTTCTTATTAGATATGCCTTAGACGTCAAACCGACAACCTTGTTTTTTTATCATTTTAAAGAGTTCCTTGACAGAAGAATGCCCAATTCAAGAAATCATTTCATTTCTTGGCCCCTGCTATGGATGCTGATTATGGATCAAGAAAAATGAAAGCCATGACAGTGTAAAATTTTTCATTTTATCATGATGTTTATTAGCACAGTTGTGAGGATTCTTACTTTCCTTATGTTGAGATACAATCCACACTGAAGGCTATAGTATTTTCTTTACTTCAGTAAGTGCATCAAGTCCTCTTCATTTTCAGTAACCATGGCCATGTCACCTACCTAACACTGGTTGTCAATAAATCTTCCACCATTCCTGATGCCACAATCTTTTTCATATAGTCCAACTTCTTAGATTTATTTCTTCAGCATATAGGGTGAATGGGATAGAACCTTGGCATACACCTTTTCTGCTTAGTAACTCTATGTTCTATATGAACAGCTTCTTACCCAATATTGACCAGTTCCTCAGGAGCACACTTAAATGCTCTAGTATTCCCACTCAAAGTTATCCATAATTTATTATGATCCATACAAAGTTCTTTCCTTTGTCAACAAGGTAAACATCTTTTTAATATGTTCTGCTTTCAGCCAAGAATCTATATCCACTATCAGCAGTAATATCCCTCATTCCACTTTCAATTCTGAATGCAGCCTGAACTCTGGCAGTTTTCTGTTGATGTACGGCTTCAGTTGTTTTTCAATAAACGTCAGCAAGACTTTGCATTTATGTGGTATTTTTTTAGAAATTTTTTACCTAGATTTTAGTGGACGTTTACAGAAAGGTTTTCATTCACTTATTGATACACATTTTCCTCTCTCCCTCTCCCCATTTCACTTTGTAATGCATGTCATGTTCCAAAGAGCTAACAGTCAAACATATGTCTAATCATCCATTCCTTTCAAAGAGTTCTCCCCCCCTCCCGATTCACTCTGTAATGTAAGTCTGGCTTTAAATAGTTAACTGCCACACATGTAATTTCTAATCAACCATTCCTTTCAGACAGTACTTCCCCTCATCTGTTCCAGTACAGTATTCATTACCTATCCTTTTCCTGCCTCCCCTCACACACACACACACACACACACACACACACACACTCTCTCTCTCTCTCTCTCTCACATACACACACACACACCCATGTCCTATTTTTTAACAGTGGTCTTACACATTATTTTGCCTTCAGTGACTGAGATATTCCATTCAGTGTATGTTCTGTGGAGTTTCACAAGTTCTTTGTTTTTCAGTGCTGTGTAATATTCCATTGTATGGATGTACCACCATTTTTCTATCCATTTATTTGTTAGCAGGCATTTGGGTTCCTTCTATCTCTTCACTCTTAGGCAAAATGCTGCAATAAACATTGGTGTGCATACATCTGTTTATGTCATGGTACTGATTTCTTGAGGACTTATTCTGAGTAGTGGGATAGATGGATCAAATGGTACTTCAATTTCCAACTATTTGAGAAAACACCAAACTGCCTTCCATAGTGGCTGTACCATTTTAAATCCCTATCAGCAGTGAAAGAGAGTTCCAACAACTTCAATTCCTCACCAGCATTTGTTGTTTGCCATCCTGTTGAACTTTGGTTTTGTTGCTGGGGTGAGATGATATTTCATTGGTGTTTTGATTTGCATCTCTCCAAAAGCTTGGGATTTGGTGCATTACTTTGAGTTTGCAGGCCAGCTGACTCTCTTCTTTGGTGAAGTGTCTATTCATATCTTGTGCCCATTTTGTGTTTAGTTGTTTATCTTTTTCTTGTTAAGGTGTTGCAGCATTTTATAAATTTTAGATATACTTCCCTTATCAGATATGCCATTTCCAAATATTTTTCCCCAGTCTATGGGCTTTCTTTTTACCCTTCAAGAAAGGGGGTTTTTGGTATGCATAAGGATTTGATTTTTAAGAAGTTCCCTTAATCTGTTTTATCCTCTCCTGATTGTAGGTTTTTCTTATGTTTGATAATATATTCATGCCATACATTAGGGTTTCTAGAATCGTTCCTTGTTTCTGTTGTGTGTTTATCTTTATTCTTCCTTATTCATCATCCAAATTTCCATGCAAATATCATGGCCTGGGTCAGATACACCTTAGTCCTCTTTCTTCATAACACTTGCAAGAGGTCCTTTACAGCAGATTTACCCACTGCAATATATTGTTCAGTTTATTAGTCAATTACTGCTTCAATGGATGTTGATTATATATCTATGTAAAATGAAATCATTAGTGACTTCAATCTTTTCTCAATTTCTAATGATGTCATTTATTAGTCCAGTTGTGAAAATTTTCTACTTTTTTATGTGGACATGTAATTTATACTGAAAATCACTGTCTTTTGAGTGTCATCAGTAAGTGCTTCAAGTCATCTTTTTCTATAAGCAAGGTTTTGTCGTCTACATATAGAAAGTTATTTACAGCTTTCCACCAATGCCATTACAACATTTTTCTTCTGTCTAGTTTCTCAGGTTATTTGCTCAGTATATAGATTAAATAGATATGGAGAAAGGATACAACAGTGACACACACTTTTCATGAATTTATCTCTTTGTCCTGTTTGAACAACTACTTCTTATCTATGAATAGGTTCCACATGAGCACAATTAAGTGTGCCAGAATTCCAATTCTTATCAATGTTGTCCAAAATTTATTATGATTTACATAGCTGCATGTCTCTGTATAACCAATAAAATCAAGTAAACAATTCTGGTATTCTCTGCATTAAGCCAAAATCACCTGATGTCACCAATGATATCCCTCATTATTCTTTTACATCCAGATGAATTCCTTGTAGTTCCCTGTGGATTTACTGCTCCAGCCATTTACAAGTTATATTCAGTAAGATTTTACTTGCATATGATGTTAAACATATTATTAAATAATATTCACATTTTGTTAGATCATCTTAAAAAATGCGCACAAATATGGATTTCTTCCAGTTAACTGGCTAGACAGCTGTTCTCCAAATTTCTTGGCAAAGATAAATGAGGGGTCAATGGCTTCATCTGTTTGCTGTAACAATTCCAAAGAAGGAAACTATAGAACAATACTGTTGATTTCACATGCAAGCAAGATTCTGCTGAAGATGTTCCAAAAACGACTGGAACAGCACATCAGCAGAGAACTGCCAGAAGTCCAAGCTGGGTTTAGAAGGGGTCGTGGTACTAGGGATATTGTAGCTAATGTTAAATGGATGTTGGCTGAAGTCTATCTGTGCTTCATTGATTATGCAAAGGCGTTTGACTGTGTGAACCATAACAAACTGTGGCTGACTCTGAGAAGAATGGGAATCCCAGAACACTTGATCGTGCTAATGCGAAACTTATACTTGAACCAAGAGACAGTCATCAGAACAGAGCAAGGAAACACTGCATGGTTCAAAATTGGGAAGGGTGTACGGCAGGGATGTGTCCTATCTCCATACCTTTTCAACCTGTATGCAGAACAGATCATCTGGGAAGCTGGGCTCTATGAGGAGAAATGTGGCATCAGGATTGGTGGAAGATCTATTAACAATCTGCATTATGCAGATGACACAACCCTGCTTGCTGAAACTGAGGAGGACCTGAAGCGCTTGCTGCAGAGAATCAAGGACTGCAGCCTTCAGTAGGGATTGAGGCTCAATGTCAAGAAGACAAAGATTCTCATCACTGGACCAGTTGGCAGCATCAGGATGGATGGTGAAGAGATTGAGATTGTTCACAGCTTTAGTCTGCTTGGCTCCACGGTCAACACTCTTGGCACCAGCAGCCAGGAAATTAAAAGACGTATTGCCATGGGGAAGTCTGCTGTTAGGGACCTCTCTAAAATACTGAAGAGCAACGATGTGTCTCTGGAGACTAAGGTGCGTCTGGTACAGACCATGGTCTTTGCAATCACTTGTTATGTGTCAGAGAGATGGACAATGACCAGGGAGTATAGAAGGAGAATTGATGCTTTTGAGCTTTGGTGTTGGAGAAGAGTGCTGAGGGTGCCATGGAGTGTTAAGAAAACAAACAGATTCATCCTGGAGAGGGTTAAACCAGGCTGCTCCTTGGAGGCAAGGATTCTGAGGCTTCGTCTGACATACATTGGTCATGCTGTAAGGTGGGACCGGTCCTTGGAGAAGGACATCATGCTTGGGAGGGTGGAGGGCAGGCACAGGAGGGGAAGGCCCTCTGGGAGATGGATTGATTCGGTGACTGGGGCAACTGGGATGAGTGTGTCGGAGACAATGAGATTAGCACAGGACAGAGCAGAGTTTAGAGCTGTTGTACATAGGGTCACTATGAGTCGCAAGCAACTTGATGGCACACAACAACAACAACAACAACAACAACATGTCATTCAATAAAATTCTTCAGTATTTTTACTAGAGGATTTAATTTTATTTCAGATCTTTCAATTTGGGAAATTCTGAGCATGTTATTTCTTTTTGGTTTTCGAATTCTAAGCCTTTTTAAATTTTGTCTTCTCAAGTTGCCCTTTGATATCTTCTATTCACTCTCTTCATCTTTTCTTCCTTTCACTGTAGCTTCTCCTCTACATTTTAAAGCTTCAGAATCTCTTCTGGTATTATTTTGGTCTTTTCTTTCTTTCCTAACTCTTACTAACCTTTTGCTTTCATCATGAATGATATTTTTTATGATCTTACAGCTTGTCTGGTCTTTGATTCTTAGTTCAATACGTCAAATCTTTTCCTGAAATGATCTATACATTCTGGTGGGATATACTCAAAATTGTATTTTGGTTCCTATGAATTTGTTTTCATTTTCTTCAGTTTCAATTTTCACTTGGATATGATAATTTATATGAACTGAAGCTCAACATCAAAAAAACAAAGATTCTTAGCATTGAGACAACTGGCAGCACCATGACATATGGAGAAGAGATTGAATTTGTTAACAATTTCAACCTGCTCAGTTCCACAATCAACACTATTAGCACCAGAAGTCAGGAAATAAAAATATTTCATTAGGGAAATCTGCTGTTAGGGACCTCTCCAGAGTGCTGAAGGGCAAGGATGTCAGTCTAAGAGACTAAGGTGCACCAGATTCAGACCATGGATCTTCACAATTATTTGCCATGCATCAGAAAGCTGGACTATGACCAAACATGATTGAAGAAAGAAGAATTGAAGCTGCTTTTTTTATTTTAAACAGTCTCTTCTCAATCTACTCAGTTTTGGGTGTTTATTTTATTTATTTATTTTTGTTGTTGTTGTTGTATGCCATTGACTCAGATCCAACTAGCACAGGAGAAGATTGCCTTTCCTTCTCCAGCAGATCATCTGGTGGATTCAAACCACACACCTTTGGGACTACAGCACAGCTTCTTGCCACTAGGCCATAATATATCCCTGAATTGATGTTTTGAGTTGTAGAAGAGTATTAAACATACCACGGACTGCCAAGAGAATTAATGGGTTTGTCCTGGCGAGGGTAAAATCAAGCTGTTCCTTGGAGGCAAGGATTTTGAAACTTTGTCTCACATACTTGGGACACATGGCCTGTAGGGACTAGTCCCTGCAGAAGAACAACATGCTTGAAAGATAAAGGGACAGTGCAGGACAGGAAGACCCCACATGATATGCTTTGACACAGTAACTGGGATATTGACTGTTGGTGTGTTAAGAGACAGTGAGATTCACTCAGGATAGACGGTTCAGAGCTACTGTGCATAGGTTCACTTGGAGTTACAGGCAACACAAGGGCACATAGCAACACCATGAACATTTGACTGTTCCACAGTCAAATCCTTTTCTTGTTCTGCCTAATTAAATGTTTCTCTAGATGTAGTCAATTTAATTTCTGTGTATTCCATTGGGTGAGTTCCATGTGTACAGTTACTGTCTGGTTTTTTAAAAAAAATCAATATTTGAAACAAAGAAATCAATGATTATACAAAATTATATAATTCTATTTCTTGACTCATTTCTGTGACCAAAGCTACATTGTCCAACAACCAACACTTCTTTGTTTCCCACTTTTGCATTCCCATCATCCATTATTATTAATCTATCTTTACTCTATTTTCAATCAACTGCAGACTGCAAAAGTTAGTAGGAATTCTCAGTTTCTTCATCTATGACATATATGATAAATACAGAAATTTTATTATCAGTAGCATTACAAAGATCTTCCTTATACGTATATGGATATTAACCAATTACTGACAGTATCTTGAATGTCCTGTTTGGAAAGGAATGTAATGACATTCTTCTCCAACTTGTCATTCTTGGCATAGCAAACCATATGATTAGCTGATTCAAAACGGTGTGCTTCAGTTCATTAAAGCTAAATATAGCACTCTCATGCATTATATTTTTTTAAAACTTCCAATTTTCCTGATTTATACTTCATACGTCTCATGTTCTAATTATTATTAATATATATTTATAGCTCATTTTGAGTTGTGCCCTCAGCAAATGGAGATTTTTCACTGGCTGAAAGCTTCCTCTTTGGAATACACATGCGAGAAATGAAAACATACCGACACAAAAAGTTGCACAATAATGATCAATAGCAGCATTACTCTCAACAGTCAAAAAGTTGAAACAATCCATTGTCTATAAAGTGATGAATGCATGAACAGAATGTGGCATAGGTGTACAACAAAATATTATTTGGCAAGAAAAAGGAGCAAATACTGATACATACTACATTATGAGCAAACCGTGAAAGCTTATGTATGCTAAGCAAAACATACTAAGCACTAAAAGGCCACATAAATGGAGTAATTCCATAAACACTATGTGTCCAAATTAACCAATCTCTTAAAGACAAGAAGTCAATTTGTTGCTGCTGAGGGCTGGCCATGAGAATGGAGAGTGACTGCTAATGGGTACAGTGTCTCTCTTAGAGAAATGATAATGTTTTAAAATTAGACTGTATGCAGCATCTAGGAGCAATGATTTTGTAAATTACTACTTAACTTACGAGGGACTGGAGAGCATTATGCTGAGAGAACTAACTCAGTCCCATAAGGACAAAAACTGTATAAAACCATTACTGAAGAACAAGTATGAGGATCCAAAGCAAGGAGGAGGGTTAAAGGAGGGGGTGAAGATGGGCGCTAGGGGATGGGAGGTTTAATCATACAATCCACAATATCATGGGAAATGAGAAAGATCTGGCATGAAAAATAATGTATTCAAGCTTTGCAAATAAATCAGTATAATTTTTTTAAAAAATTAAGATTGTAGTGACAGTCATGTAATTCTGTGGAAATGCTAAAATGACTGAATTGCATGGTATAAGTGGCTGTATTGTAGTGTGAATTACAGCATAATGAGGTTAATACAGAGAAAAAAAACTGACTGTAAGAAAACAATAATTAAGCAGGAATGGTATCCACTTCTGAAATAGCTTGCCTCCGGAAACTCTATGAACTTGGTGAAATGATGAAAGTTATACAAGTGTTCAGGTCTTTCATTCATAAGGTCGCTATGAGTCGTTTATGACTCAAGGGCACTTAACAACAACAACTATAGAAATAGTTTTGTAACTAAGGGAGAAAAATGAACTGACTTAAATGCCAAATTAAATTATAACACCTCTAAATCAAGTGAAAATTCAGTTGTCTGCAAATTTTCAAAATATTAAATAGGTTCCCCAGTTTTTATTAAGATATAGATGTACTCATATACTAAGGCTATGTGAAATAAGCAAGACATTCCAAGAGTCTATTTATTGCCTTTCCTGGATGAGAACCAATTAGAGAATGCTTACAAAAGTTGACATGCCTTTGAGACAAAAATGAACTTCAAAATGGCCTTACCATATGAGGGCTGTCTCAAAGTAATAAATGAGAAATACCATTAGCTCATGATGCCCTTGGATACACTTTTTCCTACTGAGATAGTGTCAAATCCCAGAAGTGAATAGGACTTTAATTTTAAAGCCTTTAAAACAACAATTGCTAGAATCCGTGAGACCTTGGAGGAAAGAAAAAAAGTGATAATCAAGTCCCTACAGTCAGAAAACATTTATTTAGATGGACTCAAAGCCTTGAAAAGATTGTCCACAGGATAATGATTGGTAAAGATACTACTTTTTAACATTGAAAACCTTGTAAAGTTCCTGAAAGTAAAAATTGTACTAAACACGGGCAGAAATTTCTTGACATTTGTTAGTAAAACTCAAAATGTAATTAAATAACTGTACCCTAATGATAGTATTACATAATAATTAATAAAAAAATCAAACTAAGGATACTGTAGTGGTATCCTGGGAAAACTAACTGCAAGGACTTCTCAAGCAAGAACTTCTAGTAATCATCTTGTAGCTCATATACTCCTTTTTTTAAAGGAAAGTAAAATTTGTCAATCATAGTAATCTAAAAATAATAAATATTTTAGAATATTAATAATTTTGTTGATAGTGTGGAAGTTAGATATAATTGACATTATAACCTTGTCATGTTTATATCTGTAAAGACCTGACAATGGAGATCAAGAGTCAAGTTTTCATTAGAGAGGAAAAGAGGAAACAAGGGAGAGGGGGAAATGTCCAGGAAGAAGGAGAGGAAAGGAGGACAAAAGGTGAGAGGAGAAAGACGAGAGCACAGAACAACAAACAATAAGGATAATGGGTTAAAGATATATGAAGCCAAAAGAGAATTATATACATAGTTGGAAATTACATATTTTTATACACACACACACACACACACACACACACATACACACATATATAATATGTACGTCAGTTATATTTGCATAATTCTAAAACTAAGACTTGAATAATTCTTTTTTTTTTTTAAGACTTGAATAATTCTAAAGCTAAAAACATAACTATAATTTCTGGCCACCAGAAAATCATGAAATCACAAAACTGTTAAATTGGGAAAGACCTCCCAGAGTAAGCATACCATTAAGCTTACTCTAACAAGTGTTGCCAAGGAATGCACTCTATATTGGAGAAATATTAAGAAAACTTTTAATCCAGTAAATAATTTTTTCTAGAAAGTCTGAGAAAACTGTAGAAATGTTAGTATTAAAAATTAATTTCCCTCTTAATGAGGTTTTACAGAAACATAAACATATGAACATAATGAAAAAACCAAATTCATTCATGTATTATTTATAAAACAAATTATTTCCTATATATACTACTACTTTCAGTACCCCTCAATTATACAAACCAAATAAACTTCCTACTTCATTATACCATTTAAAGTTATGTTTTACTCAAGATCTATGCCACAGCCATAGTAACCAAAATAGCTTGGCATTGGTACACTGAGAGACACAAGACCAATGGAATGGAATAAAGAATCCAGAAAATAACCCATCCACCTATGACCAATTGCTACTTAACTGACATGGAAACATGTATTGAATGGAGAAATGATAAGCCCTTTAACAAATGGTGCTGGCAACACTGGACATCTACCTAGAGAAAGCTGAAGCAGGATTCTCAACTCACTATACACAAAAATCAACTCAAAGTGGATCAGAAGAAACCTAGGATTAAAGCTCAAAACCTTAAATATTGTAAAAGACAAAATAGGACTAATCTTAGAAGCACTACTCTATGGTATATAGCCAGAAATGCATAACCAGGAGGGGATAAAATGGACAAATGGGATGCTCTAAAAATATTAAATCACTGTTTGTATCAAAAAAAACTTTTTCTATGGAGTAAAAAGAAAACCTACAGAGTGGGGGGGAAAATTTGGCAATAATATCTCCAACAGGTCTCATAATGAAAATTTACAAAATATAACACAAGAATAAAGTTGATAACTCAATCACAAAATGGGCAAAAGACATGGGAAGACTGTTCACAAGAAAAGACATTCAGATGGCCAAAGACACATAAAAAAATGCTCAAAATCACAGGCAATCAGAGAGACGGAAATCAAAACCACAATGAGAAACTGTCTCACCCCACTGGCAGTGCAAAGTTTAACAGGACAGCAAGCAATAAATGTTGGAGAGGATGTAGAAAGACTGGAACTCTTACACACTGCTGGTAGTATTGTTGAATGTGACCCAGCTATTCCACTGCTAGGAATCTATCCCACTGAAAATAAAACTGATAAACAAATAGAGATTTGTATACCTATGTTTATAGCAGTGTGATTCACATTAACAAGTAAGTGGAAACAGCTCAAATGCCCATCAACAAACTAATGCATTGAGAAATTTTGGTACATTCGCACAATGGATTACTATATGCAGCACTAAGGAGCAATGATTTTGCAAAATACTTTATAACACGGAAAAGTATAAAGAACATTATGCTTAGTGAACACTGGACAATACTGCATAACATCACTATTGTAAAAATAGAAGGATAACTAGTAAGGGTGTGAATAAAAGTCCAAAAGAGGAAGAGGTGAGGGCCAAAGGGACAGAAAATGGGGAGGGAGGGAATCATTAGGTACACAAGTTTGGTGGGTGCATAGGGGTGGGGGGTGGGGTGTGAACAAATGGAAAAGATCCAATTTGGACCTGAAAAGATAGGGTAATGGCAGGCATAGATCAATGGTGATTGATTTTCTAAAACACAATGTATAAAAACAAAAGGTATAAAAATGATTGCATGAAACACAATGTGAATGAAGGAATGCATGAAGCACAATGCACATCAATGAAACACAATGTATATAAATTTTGTATATAAATATA
>NW_006399804.1:5265882-5267592 GCF_000299155.1 Elephantulus edwardii | reverse complement strand
AGACTTTGGATTTCCATTCATTCATTGTTGTACTTTTCTCCCTACGCAGCCTCCCCTCCAATTTGCTCTTTGAAGGGTAAAAGAAAAATTCTTTCATTGTTATACAATCCCTTTCCCCAAGCCCACCCGACGGTGCAGCCTTCATTTTGGACTCCTTTCATGACAATAATACCTAATTATATATCCCTTTTAAACAGTTCTCTCCCTCATCTATTTCAAGGCAGTGTGCATTATTTATCCCCTCTTTCTCAATCTTCCCTCAACTCCAATGTCAGTCCCATTTTACAACAGTGGCACTATGCAGTATTTGTGCTTTTGTGACTGAGATAGTTCACTCAGCATCATGTCCTCCAGGGTCACTCATTTTGTATAATATTTCATTTCATGAGTTCCTTGTTTTTCAATGCAGCATAATATTCCATTGTGTGAACATACCAGAGCTTCTCTATCCATTTGTTTATTGATGGGCACCTGGGTTGTTTCCAACTCTTTGCTATTGTGAACAAAGCCGTGATGAACATGGGTGTGCATATATCCACCTGGGTGGCGGTTATGGTTTCTTTAGGGTATATTCCCAGTAGTGGAATTGCTGGGTCAAATGGTATTTCTATTTGCAACTTTCTGAGAAAGAGCCATACAGCCTTCCATAGTGGTTGCACTATTTTACACTCCCACCAACAGTGAATATTGGTTTCAGTTTCTCCGCAATCTCGCCAGTATTTGATGTTTGCCGTTCTGTCAAATTTTGCTATTCTTACTGGGGTGAGATGATATAGTTGTTTGGTAATTTTTTTTTAAAGATGTCTTAGTCAGTATGTCTTCCTATTTGAAAATTTATTGCTTTAGTTAAAAGTAAATGTAATTTAACTTTAATTGTTAATTTCACCATGTCTTTGTTGTGCATTCACCCTTAAACAAAGTCAATTCAGAAAGTTGCTTTCAGAGGATTATGGTTTCCTAACAGATAATATGCTGGGAAACACTGTTTTTCTATTTTCAAAAAATTTCAATTTTAAACAGCCCCTCCTACTTTATATTCAAGTATTGTGAATCATTTTATATCTGCACTTTGGGGGTTTTGTTTTGTTTTCCAGAAAGCTTGCTTTTGATAAAGATGTACGGTTTTTAAAAAAATGCATGGATTCAAAATATTTGGGCTAAATATTTTATAAAGGAAGGATATATAATTTAAAAATCAGTAGAATTGTAAGTTTAAAAAGATAGCTCATTGCCCCAAGAATCCATCAACTAGTTACATTTGACAACTGGAAACTGTGGGGGTTTTTTTCTGACTTTAAAATGTTTATTCTTTAAAAAATTAGCTGCTTTTTTGGAAACTGTCTTAAGTTCTTCTGAACTCAAATGAACTCAATCTCTTTCCAGTCAATTCCAATTCCTAAATTCTATATTTTCCAATTTATATTTCATTTAAAAAAAGGGGAAAATAACATCATATGATATCTAGACATTCATTTTACAGACTATATTTGCAGATAGAAAAACTTCCTTTAGTTCACTAGTACAGAAACATGATGGAGACAAAAGTAACATTTCCGAAGAGTCACATCAATTGTTCTGATAAATTTTTGTTCTTGACTCATACAGATAATATCGTCCATATAAAAATTAAAGCATTTAAAATTACATGCTTTATTTTTTTATTTTATCTGAGTGGAAGTTTACAAATACATTGTTTTCATTCATGGACAT
>NW_006399804.1:5234903-5265717 GCF_000299155.1 Elephantulus edwardii | reverse complement strand
CAAAAATATGAAACATTTCCACAAAAGAGTTATGAATCAAGTACTTACTTTTCCTTGAAGATCCTCAGAACTTTCTGTGGACATGTACAAAGAAAGCAGAATAGGCAAAGTATTTGTGACCACAACAGCCCGTGCATGTTCAGGACTATGTTTCCCAATCTGTCCTAAGGCCCATGCTGTAGCCGCTTTAATGTGATCTTCTGATTCTTCTGACAAGCAGGTTGACAACTGGGGTACACCCTGCAGGGTTGATCAAAAGAACAAGTGTTACAAATCTAGAGCAGGATTAAAGAGACTTTCCATGTCTCTCAAACATTAGAAGAAATCATTTTGGTCTTGATCTCTTTTTTGCTAAATGGTTCAATAAATGAGCACATCACAGGGGCTGCTATTTTTCAAGTCAATAAAATGACTAGAACTAATTTACCTAAATTATCTGTAACAATCCAACTAAATGAAGAACATATCTGCTGGCTTTTACCCTCTAAATAGAGAGGCATTTAATCAAACAGATGCCACAGACTAGGATACTGGCAAAATCAGATTATATCATAATAAACCAAAAATCTGTAAGATTTTAAAACTTTTTCCTTGTTAAAAAAAAAACACCTAATTCCAAATATTTACAGAAGTTGTCTTTTTTCATCAAATGTTATAAATCCAAGAATAACCATTTTAGATGAAAATCAAGTCAATGAGTTAGAACATATAAGATGTCTTTCAAATAAAATATATATACTGATACATTTCTTAAAATAATGAAAAAATCTGTTTTTAATCAACTTTTATAGTTTTGTCTATTTAAAAATAATTAAATGTCAAAGAATAAATTCTTATTTTTGTTAAACAAATAGCACATGCTTACTTTTCATAATTTAGTTTTCAGTTTTATCTAGACAACAGAAACGGAAAACTAAAGGGCCTCAAATAACTTAGTTTATATTCCCAAAAAAGAACTAATCAAGCTCAACTATAATGTCAATTTCTACATAAGCCAAATTTTCTGACTAATCTGACACTATAATAATTTCTTTTTTTTTAAATATTAAGAACTTTATTTTTTTGCTTGTTTTAAATAAAAATTATTAGCAGCGTTAATTAAGCAATAGTAAAGAGCATAAAAAGTATGCACAGGTCTCTGTGGTCAGATAGAAAGATAGTAAGAGTGATAAACAGTTCTTTTAAAGAAAAAGTAGTACAGTACAGTCTATGCCATGCTGTGAAGAATGTATAAAAAGTGAATCTCTGTTAAAAGTTTTAAAAAAATGTATGAAAGAATATTTTATATAACCTTTAAAATGGGTGAAGTTTAGTAAATGAAATACAGTGCATCAGTACAGTTACTTGTAACTGTTTTCATCTGTAACTCTAAAAAATGAGAAAATAGCACAGTTTTCCCCTGGTCTGTCTCTCTCCAGACCAAGGAATCCCACCTGAGAGCCCCCTTAATAAGACTGCTTTAAGCTTTAAAAAAAAAAAAAAAAGAAGTGCAGACAGTTCACGTCCAAGTCTGCCTGGTCACCTTTGTTACCCTCAAGTTTGGGCAACATGGAGTTCTGGATGCTAAAAGATTCCTCCTCCTTCATATATCAATTTCTTATTATCAAAACTAGTATTACAAAGTGATGTTAACTTAGCAAATATGTTTGTTTACCTCTACATTTTAATTCAGTTATTAAGATCAATGTCCTAAAGAAATCTGTCATACTTCTTGGCTTCTTTCCTACAACTGAAAATATGTATGTGTCTGTCAGTATAAAAGGTCAGGTTTGTCTTCAGAATAAAGCAACTTTCCAGGAAGTCCATTCCTCAGCGACACTGAGACTGAAGAAGCAAGAAGAAAAGAAGACCGTATCTTCCCACTACCCTCAAGTCCTGATTTACCAGTCTCGGTTGCTGTGAACAGCAAGTAAAATAAGGAGTATGGGGGGGGGGGGAAGAAATATGAAATGTAAGATGTTATACTAACATTTAAGGAATCTTGGTGCCATAGTATGTTATATGTTAAACTGTGAACCGAAAGGTCAGTTGTTCAAATCTACCAGTCAATCCATAGGAGAAAGATGAGGCAGTCTCCTTCCATAAAGATTTACAGTCTTAGAAACTTGATAGAGAGTCACAATAAATCAGAACTGACACGATGGCAATAAGGTTTTGTTGTTGTTATTGTTTTAGATATATTTCAGAGAAGGACAGAATGATATAGTACTGTGTGGTTGACCTTTAATTGTTGCTACCAACTTGATCTTCAATTAACAGAAAAACAGACTACATGGGAAAAGCCAGCAGCAACCTCATACAAAGGAGACCAAAGAAGGAGGGAATCTCCTCATTGGTTTGAGGAAGAGACATAGGAGGTAAAAGCAATTTCATCTTCCCCTCCCTTCCAATTTTCCCTGTGTAAGCTTTCTGACACCCCATCAAAAAATCAAGAATCAAAACCCCCTGTAATTTCACTACAGTGACAATGACCTTTCAGGAAGCATGAGTACTGCTCCAGACAGTTGTGATAGTCTTTGATAATAGAAAAACAAAACGAAATAGCAGAATAAAAAGGGAAGGAAGCAAATAATTACCAGGGAATAGATAGAAAATAAAGATCTGAGGCTTCTTATTATTCTGAGGATTAGCAAAGGATAAAAAATAATCCACATTTCTATTTAGCATACAGCAGCAGGTTTTCTATGCTGATAAGAACCCACATCCAAGGAAGGTGCTATAGACACACTGTAAATACATATCTTTTAAAATATTCTTCTGTATATCAGCATTCATTTATTCAACAAATACGTCTTGAATACCTACTATGTGCCAGGACTCTGGCACATATATTCTATGTTATGAACTGGGATGGAGCAATAATCCCTAGATTAAAGAAATAAAAACACTACTTACGCTAGAAAATGTCTACTTGTAAGAAAAATACTTGATCATGAAAGCAAGAAAGAAAAGTTGGTAAAAATGTATGTCCTTGCCATTGTAGTCTACTATTTGAATGAAAGGAAATGGGGGAAATTTATAGACCTATCAGAATGATGAAAATGATTACTGGACAAGACATTTACATTAGTTTATTATACTCAAAGTATGCATTGCTTATTTGTAAATATGTCTGTTGTTAAATGCCTTTGAGGTTGACCATGACTCATAGAAGCCCTAAACCTTGTCCTAATCTACACTATTCTCACTATCTCTATCAGGCTCAAGCCCACTGTTACTCTCATTATGTCAATCCATTTTGTTGAGGGTCTTCCTCTCTTTCTCTGACCTCCACTTTTTGTAGCATAATAATTTTACCAAGGATTAGCCCTTGTCAAAGTAGGTGAGTCAGAATTTCACTATCCTTATCTTTAAGGAGCACTCTGGTTACACTTCTCCTAAGACAGACTTAATTATTCTTCAGGCAGTACACGAGATATTCAACTTTCTGCCAATACCACAATTCAAAAACATAGATTCTTTTTCTATAATTCTTATTCAATGTTCAATTTTCAAAAGTATAAAAGGCGATTAAAAAAAACCCTCCTAAATATGCCTAAGTCAAATCTTAAAAATACAAATATATTCAATTTTTAAATACAAAGAATGCTAACATTCTAGGGAGTTCAGAAGGCATAGCAGGTTTAGTATTAGACTACTAACCAAAAGGATTCTGTGGGATGAAAAAAGAAGGCTGCCACATTACAGCTTGGAATCTTCTTTGGACAGTTCTACTCTGCCCCGTAAGGTTGCTAAGAGTTGGAATCAACTCAAAACCAGTGAGTTGGTTTGGTTTAATGCAAATAATAAAAATAGTCATTTTGTTAATGTTGTTGTTGTTTGCTAATATTAAACATTAATAAGACTACAAACTTTCTATAAAGTAAACTTTATTTCAGGCATTGCTTCAGAAAATCACTAATAAGCATTGAAACAAAAGCTGTAAAGTTTTTCTAATAATTATTTCACTGTAATCAGTTATAGTTTGTCATATACTTACATTTTGTATGACAGTGATAAATTAGAAATAATTAGACTATTAACTAGACTATCTCACTGAAGTATTTTTTTTAAGGAAAAAAAACCAAACAAACCACAAAATAAGAAACAAGCACCAACCTTGGACATGATCACTGCCAGCGCCAGGTTCTCAGAATGAGCTGCCACGTAGCCAAGCATCATGATGCCAGGCAGCCTTATATTTCCTTTGCAGGATCCAATATAATCAATCACAGCAGCAACTCCTCCTGCATTAACTATTAGCTGTGAAAGCTGGGAAAAAGTAGGGCAAGATAGGTACAACCATAAAGCATAAAACAATCTCTGTATATATAGTCAAGTATTCATAATCATTCTTACTTGAAACCTAAAAACACTTGTAAAATTTGAAAGATCACTTAGTAAAACTACCATATTCACTCAAGAAATATATAAGTATAAATATCTCAGTATTTCAAATACATGGTAAAGCACTTTGCTCTGTGGTTTAATTTTTCATACAGCAATGACACAACTTTTATCCCTTTTAAAATGGATGTCAAAATTCCTCACCTAGACACTAAGCCCAACACTAGTAGTTAACTAGCTACTACTAAAATCTACAATCACAATGTGTGCATATAAAGTAGATTAATCATTAAATGCCAATAGACAATGTCAGACTTGAATAATTTTCATCTAATTATCTTTGCTAGGGATTATTACTAGCTAGCTGCACCTCAATCTTTAAAAATCACAACTAGGTAAAATTGTTATGTGAAATAAGAGACTTTAAAATTTAATTAAATGAAAACTTATTATAGGTAAAAAAATACATAGAAAAATGGTACTAATAGAGAATAGAGGCCTGCTTTATCTAGTGTCTTCACATTTAAGAATTCAGAGCAGGAAATAACCATGTAAGAGCAGCTATCAGGGTGGATGCATAAAGTGAAGGTATCTTTGTGATCTCTCTTAATGTGGAGGTTTAATATCATTCTCACTACTCCTGATGACTTAAAATTATAAGGATAGCAAAGGTTTGTGGCATCTAGACACTGAACACAGGAAGCTGAAAATTACTAAAAAGTTAGATTTCATACTACAATACTCCACTGATCAAACTCAATGGTTCTTCTCAAGTGGGAGCAATTTTGTCCCCTAGGGAACATTTGGAAATTTTGGGAGATATTTTTTATCATCATTACCAGGAGGTGTTACTGGCATCAGTAACTAAGCATCCCACAATGCAACACTAATAGTTTCCACAAAACAACTGAACAGACTGAAATGTCAAATAGTTCTGAGAATTAGAAATCCTGATATAATTAGACAATCTTTGGGCTGCATAAACAGAGTGGCATTTTATTTACAACTAAAACTATTCGGAAGCTTTTTCATTTTTACCTCGTATGTATGTTTTGCAATCTCTCTAATTAAAGTAGAAGCATTTTTCTTCACATATTCATCTTTGTCCTTTAGACAGGTAAGTACAACAGGAAAAATCTCAGCTTCAACCACCATTTCTGCCAGATCCTCAGAATGTTTTGCTATCTGACTGAGAGCTGAAAGGACCTGACACTGTTAAACAAAAACAAATCAAACATTACTTAAAGGCCACAAAAGAATTTAACTGTAACTTACTTAGCTACAAACATAGTTACATTCCTTTATAAAAAGGAAATGCAGTTACATATCTAATATAACTTAAGATAGCTTAAGAGTCTTAAGGTATTCACATTCAAATTTTACACTTTATAATTTTTAAATGCCCAATTTTAAAAACTGAGTGTCTTAGTTCTTAATTGGCTACTTAAAACTCTCATCTACTGCGCAGATTATCAAAGACTATTACCTTTGGATAAATAATACTTCTTAATTATACAATATGTTGTTAATTTAGGATATGTGGTAATGAACATTTATAATAAGGTGCTCATACAATTTCAAAGAATTTCCAACTGCTTAAGTTACATTACTAATTTTAACCAGACAGAGTATAACTACTAGAAAAATAAGTACATTGTGCCTACAAACTGATTAAAGGACTAATATAGTAATTTTGCACAAGAAATGTTAATACTATAGTAGTAATATGTGAAAACTCAGAGGTCTCTTCCAACCTTAAAGTTCTGATTATTATTCCTTATTTTAGTTATTAATGTTAACATTGATTCTACCAGTTTTCAACATTACATACTTCTCCCAATTGCATCTTTATTATCTAATTATTATAACAATTATGTTTATATATTAGAAAATAATATACATAATCAATTTATATCTGTGCTCAATAATTATGATTTTTTTTAAATGGTCATTAATCTGTGTACATTACACTCTCTTAGGTTACTATGTTTATGCTTGAAATGACTGTTTTTTATTTTTAAATACCTTCAATTTGGCATCAGGACTGAGGATCATCTGGGCTAAGTGAGCAATAGCTCCTGCATCCGCTACTGTCTGAGCTAACTCTGGAGAATGCTTTGAAATATCACTGAGGGCTGAAGCAGCAGTCCTTTTCAAAGCAATTTCTGGGTCCTGGATACAGAGTACTAAAAGAGGAACTGCTCCTGCATCCACCACAGCTTGTGACAGTTCTGTGGGTCCAAGAAAAGTAATTAAGTGAGTATGGGTGAGTGACCCTTGTGCAAGCCATTTTTCACCCTGACAGATACAGCAAAGAAAAAAGGGGAGGGTGTACTTCACTGTCTCGACATCTGCATTTCAAATCAGCCTTCCTGGTTTCATAAACCATGTGGACCAATCCTGAGCTGAAAAGAGTACAGGTCAATAGATGGACCTCCATTTACATGAACACATTTGAGGTAGATCAGGCTGAAATGGCTTGTTATTCTTTTTTTTTTTTTTAAAGAGAGTAAGCAGATGTTAGCTGTTTAAGCTTTGACAATTCTGCACTTCTCAATAGGCAAAAATTTAATGCATGATTTACAATAAAAGAGTAAATTAAAGTACCAAAATTTTACAAACCACACTAATTAGACAATACTTTGTTCTATTTACGTGAGTAAATATCAACATTAATCTTGTGCCAAAAATGTTGATCTTAAAATTCCTTTTATTTGAGACCTATGCAAACTGCATTTTCACTGTATAACACTTTCACTAAAATCACTTTTCAAAAGCATGATCTGTAACAGAACATACTTTGATACACATAAATGTAATATTTAAATAAAGGAATACAATGATATCAGAAATATCTTTTAAATATAAAACATGTTGATTTAGTTGTACATCTGAGAAGATTATCTACAGAAATAATACAGTTTACAGATAATGGGACACAGTCAGATCTATGTAATATGTATGGTAAAATACCTTTTCAGAAGAATAAAGCACCACAGAGTTATCAATTCTACTCTCATTATACTGATGGCTTCTCTTACTGAATAACATACCCTTATTTTTATAATCTCTTCTTTTTAAATTATGTTCTTAATTCCCCACATTTGCACTGCCTTAAGTACTTATAAGTATTTAATAGCCATATTAAGACATGAACTCATTACTTCCCTTAAAATCTTTAATTAAAACAACAACAACAAAACTGTTTATTCTTTCAAGAGCAGCAATATCATATCTAATAAAATATAGGATAGTATCTTTTCCCCTGCTTAGGTTAATATAAGTCCCAACAACCAATTAATTTATTCTTTCATTAAATAAGTATTAATGGAAGGCTAGGCTCATTCAGTTCTGGTGCAAATGGCATGTTGTTGTGGTTGTTGTTGTTGTTGTTATGTGCCGTCGAGTCACTTGAGACTCATAGTGACCTTATGTACAACATCCCTAAACTCTGTTCTGTCCTGTGCCAATTGCACCATCTCCGGTACACCCATCCCGATTACCCCAGTCACTGAATCAATCCACCTCAGAGGGGACCTTCCCCTTCTGTGCTGTCCCTCCACCCTACCAAGCATGATGTCCCTCTCCAAGGACCTGTCCCCTCCTTGCAACATGTCCAAAGTATGTCAGACGGAACCTTAGAATCCTTGCCTCCAAAGAGCAGCCAGGATTGACCCTTTCCAGGATGAATCTTTTTTCCTAGCAGTCCATGGTACCCTCAATACTCTTCTCCAGCAACAAAGCTCAAAGACATCAATTCTCCTTCTATCCTCCTTAGTCACTGTCCAACTCTCTGATGCATAACAAGTGATTGTGAAGACCATGGCCTCTATCAGACACACCTTAGTCTCCAAAGAGACATTACTGCTCTTCAGTACTTTTTCTGGAGAGGTCCCTAACAGCAGACTTTCCCATGACAATATGTCTTCTAATTTCCTGGCTACTGGTGCCGAGAGTGTTGACTGTGGAGCCAAGCAAACTGAAGCTGTGAACAATCTTAATCTCTTCACCATCCATCCTGATGCTGCCAATTGGTCCAGTGGTGAGAATCTTTGTCTTCTTGACATTGAGCCTCAATCCACATTGGAGGCTGTAGTCCTTGACCCTCTTTAGCAAGCACTGCATATCGCAGATTGTTGATAGATCTTCCACCAATCTTGATCCCACATTTCTCCTCATAGAGCCTAGCCTCCTGGATAATCTGTTCTGCATACAGGTTGAAAAGGTATGGAGACAGGACACATCCTTGGCGTACGCCCTTCCCAATTTTGAACTATGCAGTGTTCCCTTACACTGTTCTGACAATTGCCTCTTGGTCCCAGTATAGGTTTCTTATTAGCGCAATCAAGTGTTCTGGTATTCCAATTCTTCTCAGAGTCTATGATCCACACAGTCAAACGCCACACTAATTAGCAAACATCTACTTTCATGAAAAATTTGTATATGGTATATGGCATACAAGACAAAAAATATGAAATCTTAAGAACTATAAGAAAAGTAAAATAGCTTTAAACTAAAAAGAGAGCAGCAACAGACCAAATTATCAACTTAATAATTCAGCAG
This sequence comes from Elephantulus edwardii, assembly GCF_000299155.1. Classification (NCBI taxonomy): domain Eukaryota; kingdom Metazoa; phylum Chordata; class Mammalia; order Macroscelidea; family Macroscelididae; genus Elephantulus; species Elephantulus edwardii. The sequence goes on along the minus strand of NW_006399804.1, from coordinate 5,256,828 downwards.
GCTCCTCAGAAGCAGTCTCTAAGATACTATTAAAATGAACTAAAAGGCCAATAAGTTAGCAAGTGAAGTGATTATAGTTTCTCCCATCCATGAAAAAAAAACATAAAGAAGATATAAAGGATGATATAATTTGCTATGTAGTTTGCAAAAATAATCCTGTAACCCATCAGTTAAAAATTCAATTCAACCACAATAATACATGTGCTGAACTGGTCAAACATTTTATCACCAATTATAACAATTTTATATTCACTTATTTAAATACACCTGGAATACATGTAATAGCCTTAACACTTTGTTTCAAGACAGTAGCTCATTGTCCTCACATTTCCACTACTATACACAGTTTCTAAAAGCAAAAAGTATGCAACAAAGTACAACTCCTTAAAATGCAGAGTGGATTATACTCTGGGTAGGTGTGGGGGAGTGCAGGGGGTGGGGAGTGGGGTGGATTGTATACCAATAAAGGAATTTTACTTTTCAAAGAGAAGAGCGAACTGAGGGTAGGAGGATGGGTGGGGAGAAAAGTGCAACAATGAATGAATGGAAATCCAAAATCTCTGTAAATGTTCACTGAAATGAATAATAATAAATATTTTTAATGAAAACTAAAACCCTTTAGGAATCATCTAGTATGTAGTTAATAATACCCACATCTCTTCTTTTCCCTGAATACTACGTTAACATGAAGTAAACTCTGTTGTTGACTTGTAATTAAATTCTACCCTAAACTTTTATCTATTTATTCCCTCTAAGTAATGATGTTAGATGCAGAGGAATAGCACTTTTACAGTGAGATGATGCAGAAACATTCACTATGAAAGTAATGAAGCAATGAAGCTTCCAACAACCTGTGTTGGGCTTGTTGTTGTTATATGCCATCAACTTGCCTGCAACACATGGTGACCCTATGTGTAATAGCTCTGAACCCTGCCCTATCCTAAGCCAGTCTCACTGACTATGACATATCTAATTCTATTGTTCCACTTATCCTATCAATAGATCTCATCCAGGGTCTTCCTCTCTTGTGCTGTCCCCTCCACCCTTCCAAGCATGGTGTCCTCCTATAAGGAACGGTTCCTCCTGGCTACATGACTAAAGTATGTGAGAGGGAGCTTCAAAATCCTTGCTTCCAAGGAGAAAAACGTTTTCACCCTCTTCAAGACAGACTTATTTGTTCTTTTTGTTCTGGTGGTCCATGGTATGTTCAATACTCTTCTCCAGCACCACCACTCAAAGGAATCAATTCTTCTGTCATCTTAGTCATTGTCCAGCTCTCTGATGCATGTAACTGAGAAGACCACAGCCCGGATCAGGCACACCTTAGTCTCCAGAATGACCTAATTGTGCCTCAGTACTCTGACAGCTGACTTCCCTAGTGCAATTAAGTCTTTTGATTTCCTGACTGCTGGTGCCAAGAGATAAGCAAGCTGAAAATTGTTAACAGTCTCAATCTCCTCTCCATCTATCATGGTGCAGGCAATAGCCCCACAGTGAGAATCTCTGTCTTCTTGATGTTAAACTTCAATCCATATTGATGATTACAGTCCTTGACCCTATGCAGCAAGTGCATGAGGTCCTCCTCAGTTTCAGCAAGCAAGGTATATTATTTGTATAACACAGGCTGCTGATGAGTGTTCTTTCAATCCTGATGCTTCACTCCTCCTCATGAAGTCCAGCCTCTGGAATGATCTGTTCTGAATATAGACTGAAAAGGTATGAACAGAGGACACATCCCTGACACACTCCTTTCCTGATTTTGAACCATGCAGTGCTTTCGTTGTTCTGTTCAAATGAATGCCTCCTGGTCATCTCCAAGCATAAGTTTTGCATGTGGGGCTTAGCAATTTTAAATCTGCAATTTCATAAGCTTTTAGAAAATATATTCAATATTTTTTTCTATGAAGCAAGGACACACATTGTTACTTAAGACACAATGTTACTTTACTGTCTTCCTATCTATGTTAGGTATATGAATATAAATTTAGAGGTATAACTCAGTTTGGGCACCATACTAGTTACACACAATACTAGTTACACCACTAACACACACTATTACTAGTTACAGATATTGTTGTTGTTAGGTTCCACGGAGTAGATATGACACATAGCAACCTAATGTGACAAAAGACAACTTTCCCTAAAAGCTTTTACTAAGTTGTATTCTGAGAAGCCTCAGTCATGCAGTGTTTAAGTGGTTGATTACCTAGTGTATCTGCAGGAAAAAGAGCTAGCAACATACTCCTATAAAGATTATCTATTGTCACCATAACAAGACAAAGGTAAACAATCTAATTGAAAAATGGGCACAGGATATGAACAGACACTTCACCAAAGAAGACATTCAGATGGCCAACAAACACATGAAGAAATGTTCAAAATCCCCAGCCCTAAGAGAGATGCAAATCAAAACAACTATGAGATATCATCTCACTCCAGTACGAATAGCAAAATTCGCAGAAGAGCAAGCAACAAATGCTGGCGAGGTTGTGGAAAAACTGGAACCCTTATTCACTGTTGGTGTAAGTTAAAATGGTGCAACCACAGGGGAAAGCGGTATGACACTTTCTCAAAAAGTTGCAAAGAGATACCATTTGACCCAGCAATTCCACTACTGGGAATATACCCCAAAGAGACCATAACTGCCACCCAAGCAGATATATGCACACCCATGTTTATTGTGGCTTTGTTCACAATAGTAAGGAGTTGGAAACAACCTAAGTGCCTGTCAACAAACTAATGGATAGAGAAGGTGTGGTATATTCACACAATGGACTACTATACTGCATTAAAAAACAAGGAACTCATGAAATAGTATTCAAAATTAGTGACCCTGGAGGACATTATGCTGGGTGAAATATCTCAGTCACAAAAGGACAAACACTGCATAGTGCCACTGTTGTAAAATGGGTCTGACATCGGGGTTGGCAGGAGACTGAGAAAGATGGGCTAAGTAATGTATACTTCATTGAAACAGATGAGGGAGAAAACTGTTTAAAAGGGTTATGTGATTAGGTATTATTGTCATGACAGGAGTCCAGAACAAAGGCTGCATAGTGGAATGGACCTGGGGGGAGGGATTGTAAAACAATGAAAGAATTTTTTTTTAACTTTTCAAAGAGAAGAGTGTACTGGGGGGGCGGGGTGAGCAGGGAGAAAAGTATAACAATAAATGAATGGAAATCCAAAATGTCTGTAAATATTCATTAAAATTACTAATACTAAATTTTTTTTTTAAAGAACAAGAAAATACTAGGAGGGAAAAGGATATACCAAGTCTTTGAATTGCTATAATAATGCGGAAATTATTTTAATCTGAAAAAAAGATTATCTATTATCTTTAAATTCTTTGGCTCTTAATATTCCTTTGGGCAGAGTAGAAATGGCTCCATGGTTTCCAAAACTATATAATCCTTACTAATGCAAATCCTCACCTCTTTCTTCCAGAGTGGCTAATAGGTTCAAACTCCAATAAAATAAAATTCATTGCTTTTGTATTTATTCTTACTCATAGAAACCCTGTAGGACAGAGAGGTACTGCCCTACAGAATTTTCAAGGCCAGTGTCTTTCCAGAAGCACATTGCAGTTCTGTACCAGTTACTGTTACCATGTGCCCATTAGCCTTTGCCTTCCTCTACCCTACCCTAAATTTTTCCCTACCCTACCCTAAATTTTTCCCTTGCCAGCATCGCGTGTCTTCCATCATAGTCCAGAGATGTCAGATCCTTACTTTCTGAGCCAGCAAAGGTATTGGTTTATTAAGCATTCCTAGACAACAAGACCTGAGTGCAAATCAGCTGGAAGCATTTGTGAAAGGTTTCCCTAACAACACATGGGAGGAAACACTACCTCCTCTTTGTTGGACACAATCATGTCTGCAAATGACATCTGGAATTCTGACACTGATGTTGCAACAGAAGAAATCCCCAACTTGCTGAGGATGGCCGAATATGAAATTAAAAACATCTGGGTCCTTAACAACACTGTGTAGCTATATATCCAACCTTGGAATACCCTAACTGAACTTGGTGTCATGTGGAATAAAAGGTGTCTTTACTATTTAAGACATTTATCAATATTCTGTAACTTACAGCCTCAAACATTCTGATACAATTCTTTCCTCAGTTGTTTTAGGTACTTATTTTCCTCTCCTTTTTTTCATTCAATGATTGTTCATTCTGACTATATGCTATAAACTCAGCTAGATCTCAGGAAAGCAGAAGGAAATAAAACACTGTACTTAAAATACTGTATCCTAAAAGATCTTCCTCAAAGTGAATACAAATTGTTGTTGTTGGGTGCTACTGAGTCAAGTACCACTCAGCAACCCTATGAATAACAGAAATGAATCCTGTCCTATCCTGTGCCATCTTCATATTTCCTGACATACTAGAGCCTATTATGGCAGTCACCGCGTCAATACATGTGGTCTAGGGTTTTCCTCTCCTTTGCAAACCTCCACTCTTCCAAGCATCATCTCTCTACAAGGAATATAAATGTCTCTCCTAGCAACATGCCTGAAGTATGTGAGATAAAATCTCATTTTCCTTGCCTCCAAAAAAGCACTCCTCTCCAAGGACTGCAGAGAGGGCCGCAGCCTCTCCAAGACATATTTATTTGTTCTTTTGGCAGGCCACGGGATGTTCAGTGTTGTTCTCCAAAACCACAGCTCAAAGGCATAAATTCTTCCGTCATCCCTATTCACTGTCCAGCTTTCAGATGCATAGCAAGTGATCAGAAAGACCATAGCCTGAATAAGATGCACCTTAATCTTCAAAGTGACATCATTGCTCCTCAAAAATTTGGAGACGTCCCTAACTACAGACTTTTCCAATGCAGTATGTCTCCTTATATCCTGACTGCTGGTACCAAGAGTATTAACTGTGGATCCAAATCAGATAAAGTTGTTAATGGTTTCAATCTCTTCTCCACTCATCATGCCTATTGGTCCAGTGGCAAGAATCTTTTTTTTTCTTGACATTGAGATGCAATCCATATCGAAGGCTGCATTCCTTGATCTTCTACAGAAAGTACATCAAGTTCTCCTCACTTTCAGGAAGCAAGGTTTTGTCATCTGCATAATGCAATTTAATGATGAGTTTCTCTCTGATCCTAAAGTCACATTCCTCCTCATAGAGTCCACCTATAGAAATCAGATTTAACAGTCAAGTTTGTGGAGTGTTGAAGGAAAATGTAAACAGATATGCTCAGACAGTGCATTTTATGCTGCTACTTACTACATCCCTTTCTTTCTGTACTTTCTACTCTAAAAAAGTAGTAACCCATGGTTTTTCTATGCATTTGCTTGTTGATGAGCACTTGGGTTGTTTCCATCTCTTTGCTACTGTGAATAGTGTAGCAATAAACATGGGTGTGCATATGTCTGTTTGGATGGAAGTTCTGGTTTCTTTAGGGTATATACCCAGCTGTGACATTGCTGGGTCAAATTATATTATTTCCAACTTTCTGAGCAAGCGCAGCACTAAAAAACAATGAACTCATGAAACATTACACGACATGGGTGACCCTGGAAGACATTATGCTAAGTAAACTATCTCAGTCACAAAAGCATAGCACCACACTATTATAAAGCAGGACTGACATGGGGGATTGGGAGGAGAATAGGGTTAAGAGTGTACTTTACCAGTCCAATGAACACTGCATTAGAATAGATAAAGGAAAGAGCTATTTAAAAGGAATATATGATTAGGCATTATATGTATAACAACAGTCCAGAATAAGAGGTGTACTGCAAAGAGTACTAAGGGAGGGAATAGGGGGGCAGAAGGGAGGTAACTGTGCAACAATTAATGAACTTTTTTTTAAAATAAAATGTGAACTGGGACTGGGGGAGGGGGAAGGGAGAGAGAGGGAAGGAAATGTGGAATAATGAATGAAAGTCCAACTTTTCAGTAAATTTCCATTAAAATCACAATTAAAAAGATATTTAATAAAAAGGAGTATCCTGCAACTTTTTCAGATTAATAAGGATAATGTAACTCAAACACTGGAATATTATTCAGTCATAAAAAAGAAATGAAGTCTTGACTCATGCAACATTATGAGAACATTATACTGAATTAAATAAGACACAAAAGAACAAATATAGTATATGCCCACTTAAATATTTTAAATAGAGTAGGCAAATGCCTACGGAGTTCTGGTGGCCTAGTGGCAAGAAGCTGCACTGCGGTTCAAATTCCCCAGCTGCCCACAGGAGAGGTACAGGGAATCTCCTTCCATGCCTCTGTAAACCTGCTAGAGGGCCAGCTATGGGTTGGTCCGAACTCTATGGTATACAACAACAAAAGGCAAATTCACAGAAACAAAAGCTGATTAGTAATTACCAGGTCTGTGAAGAGGAAGGATTGAGGAGTTAGTTATTGCTTAATGAAGACTATTTAGGATGAAAACTCTGGAAAAACAGAACTGTAGTGATTGTACAACATTTTAAATGTAGTTTATTTCTCTGAATCCTCAAAATTTGTTTTGAAAAAAATTCATCTTCTAGTATGCAATTTCATGGGACACAATCATTTATTGCTAGAGAGAAAAAGAAAGATTAAAAAATAATTATAACTGTTTAGAAATGCAAAGACAAAGGCTGAACATGACACCAGCATGCTAAGAGGGATGAGAAAGGGTGGATCAATGGTACTGTTGGAAACGTATTTTTTTTCTGTTTATCAAATTTTTTTCAATGTGGCTAAATACTTTTTAAAATGGAAACATAAGCAAATTTTTTATTCATACATATAGCTACTGCTGGAACTAGGCTAACAACTAACAATTTTTAGCTTATTTATCAATCTATCTACAAGTTTTTTATTTTTAAAAATGGTAGAAATATTCATCTCCTAAAAAATAGTAGAAATAGTCATCTCCTGTAGATAAAATATTAGGAAAGAAGAAATAATTCTCCTATTTAAAAATGTTGTTAAAACTATCATTGATTTACTTTTTCACACATACTTATATAAGCATTACATTTTTTTAAATGTGAAGAGTTATTATTATTAATCATTTTCAAACTTTAAGCTGTCAAAGTGACTGAAATTAACCAACAGCATCTAATCATTTAAGACACATGATTCAAATCCACCAGCTTCTCTCCTGGAGGACAGGCAATGCCCTATCAAGTGTTTTACTGCCCCTGAAAACCTGCTATAGGATCAGCTATTAGTCAGTTCTGACTTGCTGGCACACAACATTATTATTTACAAATAATTAAAGCTGTTTATTGCATATATGCAGGTAACTGAATATAAAGTCTTTCTTTCCTTCCTTTCCCTCCCTCCCTCCTTCCCTCCCTCCCTCCCTTCCTTCTTTCGTCTGTGTGTGTGTGTGTGTGTGTGTACCATCAAATTGGATCTGACTGGTACAGGAGGCGACTGTTCCTCCTTCTTCAGCACAGCATCTGGTGGATTCAAACCGCGCACCTTTGGGATTGCAGTGCAGCTTCCCTCCACTAGGCCACCAGAGCTCGCCGAATATAAAGTCTTTCAAGTATACTGTTGTTATATGCTGTCGAGTAACTTATGACTCACAGTGACTCTATGTACAATAGCCCCAAAACCTGCTCTGTACTTGACCGTCTCTGCCACACCTACCCTCATAACCCCAGTCACTGAATCAATCCACCTTATCAATGGTCTCCCTTTCTCTGTCCCTCCACCCTTTCAAACATGGTGTTCCTCTCCAAGGACTGGTCCCTCCTTGCAACATGCCCAAATTATGTCAGACAAAGCCTGAGAATCCTTGCCTCCAAGGAGGATTCTGGATTCACCCTCTCCAGGACAAACCTGTTTGTTCTCCTAGCAGTCCATGGTATATTTAACACTCTTCTCCAGCACCACAGCTCAAAGGCATCAATTCTCTACCATCCCTAGTCATTGTCCTGCTCTCTGATGGATAGCAAGCAATATACTGATCAACCATTTTCTGTAAAGGACAAACCAGTACTAGCCTCATGCGTAGCTCTTTCATGAATGAAAGAATTGAGGCAATCTCTTGTACAGGTCTATGGGGTGGGGGGAGAGCAGTATCATCACATTTCTCCTCTCAGTTTTTCTAAGAATTTTTCTGATTCATTCATGAGATTTATGTGCACTCCATTCTTTTGACTATTAGTAATTTACAATTTTGCTAAGTGTTTGCTTCTCACAGCTTTTTCTTAAGAATCTTCACTCTGTGCTGTTCTTGTGATCTAAGAAAATAAAAGCTGAGCTTCTATTAATCTCTAATAGATATGAAGTGTTAAAATATAAACAGACCCAAGGCCACTTTATTGTTGTGTACCACTGAGTCAGAACCAACCCACAGCTTATCCTACTGCTGATTTTCAGAGGCAGTAAATCATACAGAAGGAGACTGCCCAACCTTCTCTCATGGAGCAGCTGGTGGGACTACTTAAAAAAAAAAATTAGAGAGAGAGAGAAAAACAACAAAAGCCCTAAACAACTTTAGTTTAAAATACAAAGAGGAAAAAAAAGAGAATTTTTTTTAACATACATAAAATTCCTGTTAGATGTCATCACGTTAGTTCCAACTGAGAATAATTTTAAACAGAATAAAAAAAATCCTTCCTCCTCGTGCACCATGCTCATAATCACTGCTGTGTTTAAGCCCATACTTGTAGCCACTGGGTCTATTTCCTTGTGTGTTTTCACTGATCATCTACTTTGACAAGCAGTAATGCCCTTCTCCAAGGACAGATCCTTACTGGTAACATGACCAAATTTTGTGAGACAAAGTCTCAACACATCAATTCTAAGGAGTATTCTCCTTGTACATTTTCTAAGACAGATTTATACATTCTTCTGGAAGCTATATGTATAATGTTCTTTGTAACACTGTACCTCGAAGGCACCAATTTTTATTCCGTATTCTTTATTCATTGCCCAGCTGTCACATGCATACAAAATGACTGAAAATACCATGGCATAGGAAGGTGCACCTTAGTCCTCAAGGTGATACCTTTCCATTTTAACACTCTTTTAAAAAAAATATTATTACAAATTTTATCGAAAATATACGGAGACTGGATTTCCAGTCTTTCATTGTTGCACTTTTCTCCCTTCCCACCTCTCCTCCACCCCAGTACATTCTTCTCTTTGAAAAGTAAAATTCTTTCATTGTTATGCAATCCTTCCCCCCCAGGTCCACTCCACTATTCAGCCTTCTTTCTGGACTCCTGTCATGACAATAATACCTAATCACATATCCCTTCCATTTTAACACTTTTAAGTAAGTCTTTTGTAGTATATTTATCTAAAGCAATATATCATTTGATTTTCTGACTAAATTTGGATGAAGAAGTCCTAGTGGTACAATCGTTAAACACTCAACTGCTAACCAAAAGGTCAGTGGTTCAAACCTACCAGTTGCTCTATGGGAGAAAAGACCTGGCAATCTGCTCCTATAAAAATTAACCTCAGCTTTGGAAACTTTATGGAGCAGCTCTGCTCTGCCTTATAGGGTTGCTATGAATCAGAATGAACTCAATGACACACTACAGCAACAAAGTAGGAAGAGTGGAGTATTATAAACTATTTTAAATTGCTTCAGTAGATAGCATATACCATCAATATAGAATAAGCAATTATTTTGGGTAAAACTAGGTAAATCAAGAAAAATACATTTTGGTTTAATAGTGCCCAGAATGACCTCAACTCCTGTGCTCTTATGGTTTGGTTAGCTGTTTGTCAGCACACAAAACAGGAGTAGCTGGTTGTTTAGATCAGGTGTGGCACACTTTTGATGTGGCTAACTCTAAAATATTCAAAGGATCCACAGATACAATTAAGACTTGTGAAGCCAAAGGATGTAGGTAAAATGAGGAATAAGGGAGCAGTTGTAAACTGGAAAAGTATAATCAGCTACAACAAAGAGCGGCCACTCAGCTCCAATCAAGTGTTGCAATGTATAGGTCTATTGTTAGGTCTTTTACTGGGGTTTCCCCTCCTTTATTTTAAGAGAGGATAGAAATTTGTAATGTAAAACACTCTGGTTGGTTTTTTTAAAAAATGTTGTAAAGTTTCTTTTAAAGGACAGGGTGTGAGAAAACATAACACATGCCAAATAAAACACATCAATCTGTGAACTGGTACAGCTTTCAATCACCATTTTACAACTTCAGTCTAAACTTTATACTCATTAAAATGATCCATAGAGAATATTCCATATATAAAAAGATGATCTACTTTTGATTCTTTTCTTTGTAAAACCCGAGTGAAAAGTTTACAAGTAATATTAATTTTTATTCAATTACGTACATACATTTTCTTTTACAACATTCATTATAATAGACTAAAGAAAGTAATTACAATGTCAGATCAACCCCTTTTGTACATTGCCTTTTCCTTTAACCCAAATTATGTTTATGTTTCTCCCTTTCCCTTTCCTTCACTGGTAACCATCCAAAAACGATTCTGTGTATAAAATTTTTTATACAGATTATCCTAACAGAGGTCTTCTACAGCAATTGTCCTTTTGTGGCTGCCTTGTCACTCAGCATAATTTCCTCTAGATTCACTCATGTTATACTGTTTTGTGAATTGTCATTTGTTAGTGTTGCTTAATGGTACATTGTACAATTGTACCATAATTTCTTTAATTATTTGTCCACTGATGGGATTTTAGGTTGTTGCTATCTCTTGACTATTATAAACAATGCTGCAATAATATACATGCATGTATCAGTTTGTACTGAAGCTCACTCTCTTTTTTTTTTCAGGATACATATCTAGTAGTGGGATTGTTGAATCAAATGCTATTTCTATTTTCAACCTTTTAAAGATGCACCAGACTATTTCTCATAGTGGTAACACTATTTTTAATTCCCACTAGCAGTATAAAAAAAGACTTCTTTTCTCTCCAGACCTTCATCAGCACACTTTTGCTCACTGTCCTGCAGAACTTTGCTATTGTTGCCAGAGCAAGATAATACTTCACTGTTATTTTGCATCTTCCATAACAGCTCATGATCTTGAGCATATTTATGTTTGTTGGCCATCACTTCTTTGATGATGTGGTGGCCATCACTTCTTTAATTAAGCGTCTATTCATATCCTCTGCCTGTTTCAGAATTGGCTTGTCTCTTTTGTTTTTCTCCTGGTTACATGTTTATATATGTGGAAACTATAGAACAGTATTGTTGATTTCATACAAGCAAGATTCTACTGGATTATCCAAAAACGACTGAAACAGCATATCAGCAGAGAGAGAACTGCTAGAAGTCCAGGCTGGGTTTAGACGGGGTCGTGGTACTAGAGATATTGTAGCTAATGTTAGATGGATCTTGGCTGAAAGCAGGAAATACCAGAGGAATGTCTATCTGTGTTTCATTGATGATGCAAAGGCATTTGATTGCGTGGATCATAATAAACTGTGGCTGACTCTGAGAAGAATGGGAATCCCAGAACTCTTGATCGGGCTAATGCGAAACCTATACTTGGACCAGGAGGCAGTCGTCAGAACAGAGCACGAAAATACTGTATGGTTCAAAATTGGGAAGGGCATACACCTGGGATGTGTCCGGTCTCCATTCCTTTTCAACCTGTTTGAAGAACAGATTATCCAGGAGGCTGGGCTCTATGAGGAGAAGTGTGGTGTCAGGATTGGTGGAAGATCTATCAACAATCTGTGTTATGCACTTGACACAACATGCTCATGCTTGCTGAAACTGAGGAGGACCTGAAGCACTTGCTGCAGAGGATCAACAACTGCAGCCTCCAATACGGATTGAGGCTCAATGTCAAGAAGACAAAGATTCTCACCACTGGATCAATTGGCAGCATCAGGATGGATGGTGAAGAGATTGAGATTGTTTACAGCTTTAGTTTGCTTGGCTCCACAGTCAACACTCTCAGCACCAGTAGCCAGGAAATTAAAATAAGCACTGCGATGGGAAATTCTGCTGTTAGGGACCTCTCCAAAGAAAGTACTGAAGAGCAGTGGTGTCTCTCTGGAGACTAAGGTGCATCTGATACAGGCCATGGTCTTTGCTATCCCTTGTTATGCATCAGAGAGTTGGACAGTGACTAGGGAGGATAGAAGGAGAAATGACGCCTTTGAGCTGTGGTGCTGGAGAAGAGTATTGAGGGTACCATGGACTGCTAGGAAAACAAACAGATTCATCCTGGAAAGGGTTAAACTGGGTGGCTCCTTGTAGGCAAGGATTCTGAGGCTTCATCTAACATACTTTGGACATGTTGTAAGGAGAGATCGGTCCTTGGAGAGGGATATCATGCTTGGGAGGGTGGAGGGACAGCACAGGAGGGGAAGGCCCACTATGAGGTGGACTGATTCGGTGACAGGGGTAATTGGGATGGGTGTATCGGAGACAGTGCGATTGGCACAGGACAGAGCAGAGTTTAGGGCTGTTGTACATAGGGTCATTATGAGTTGCGACTTGAAGACACATAACAACAACATGTTTATTCAACACAAAACAATTCCCTCCAACTTTACTGAGGTGGCTGACCACGTCCACGACCAAATCCACCTCTAAACTGGAATTCAGTTGCTGACCCAGCCCCAGCCTCAGCTTTCTTGTCGGCACCAGGAGGCACTGTACTGTGTCTGTATGTGTCTCTGTCAGCCTCCCCTCAAGTCAATCTTGCAGGCCGTTCACCTTCCAAATCTTTCGGTCATTACCTGCCAGTCTCAGGACAGCTGCGGCACAAGGTGGCAGAAACAATCTCAAGGGGCAGAGATGGAGGTCATCACATAGATACTGGATACCCTCATTGGTAAGGTACCAGTAGAAATGTCTCCAGGTGAACTGTTCCTTCACATAACCTCGTGACTTGAGACTCTGCATGGCCTTCATGACATGAAGGCTGGGCACGTTTTTGTCTGCCAGTTCAGGGTGCTTTGGCATCACCCCTCCTTAAAAAGGAGTTCATATATATGGCAATCAGGTTCTTGTTGGGCATCAACATTGTGACAGTGGATGTGTGCGGAACCGAGACTGCAAAGCAGAATTGGCTTGTCTTTTATACTTAAGTATTGGAGTTTTCTGTAAATTTTAGAAAAGAAATCCCTGTCAGGTACGTTTTTATCATATGTTTTTCCCAATCTGTAGGTTCTCTTAACTATTTTGTAAATGCCTTTTTATTCACACAGAAATCTAATTCTTAGGTCTTGATAATCTCCTTTATCTTCTAATGCCTATGAATTTCCAGTCTTATTTTGGTATTCTATCGGTGCTAAAATTTCCCCTACTTTATAAATGATCTTTATAGTTTTATATTTTATACCTAAAAATACATTCTGAGTTAACCTTTATATATGGTGTGGGTTATGGATGCTTCAGTTTTCTGCTAAATATACCCAAAATATTTTTGCCGAAATATTTAATAATTTATAAAAGCTTTTCCCCATTATGATAGATTTTGGATTTCAGCTATTTGTCAAAAATTAGTCATCCAGCATTGTTGTTATTGTTATGTGCTGTTAAATCAGAACCAACTCACAGTTGATTCTCAAGTGGGTTTTCAGAGGCTGTAAATCACAAGGGATTGCCCATTCTTCTCCCAGGAAGCAGCGGTGGATTCGAACCACCTGCAAATGGATTCATTTCAGGGTTCTCATATCTGTCACTATCCAAATATCAAACCGCTAGATGACCTTGGCTAGAAAGTAGGTTCTGAGATAGGGAGAGGTAAGTCTTCAAACTTTGTTTTTCTCCTTCATTTGTGTTCTACTTATCCAGGATCTCTTTCCTTTCTGTATAAATTTGTTGATTGCTCTTTCCATGTCTGAAGAATAACTGTATCTGGATTTGGACTGTGTTATTTCTGTCAATTGTCTTTGGTAGTATAAACATTTTCAAAATGTTAAGTCTTCCAAACCATGAACATGTTAACCTTTGATTCCTTTTTTTTCTGAGTACTACATTTTTTAAATTTTATTAATTTTAATGAACGTAAACAGAGATTTTGGATTTCCATTCACGCATTGTTGCATTTTTCTCCCTGCCACCCCTTCCTCCAATTCGCTCTTCTCTTTGAAAAGTAAAATAAAAATTCTTTCATTGGTACACAATCCCCCCACCCCCTGAGAACAATCCACATGCAGCCTTCATTCTGGACTCTTGTAATGACCATAATACCCAATCATATATAGCTTTTAAACTGTTGTTCTCCCTCATCTGTTTCAATGCAGCCTACATAATTTATCCAAGTTTTCTTAGTCTCACCCCAAGCCTGATGACTGGTTCTACAACAGTGGCACTAAGTAGTATTTTTTGACTCAGATATTTCACTCAGCATAATGTCCTCAAGGGTCACCCATTTTGAATAATATTCCATGAGTTCCTTGTTTTTCAATGCAGCGTAGTGTTCCACTGTGTGACTATACCAGAGCTTCTCTATCCATTTGTTGATGGGCACTCTTTGCTATTGTGAACAAAGCAGCAATAAACAAGGATGTGCATATATCTGCCTGGGTGGTAGTTATGGTTTCTTTAGGGTATATTCCCAATAGAGGAATTTCTCGGTCAAATGGTATTTCTATTTGCAACCTTTTGAGAAAGCGCCATACAGCCTTCCAAAGGGGTTGCACCATTTTACACTCCCACCAATAGTGAAAAAAGGGTTCCAGTTTCTCTGCAACCTCGTCAGCATTTGTTGTCTACTGTTATGTTAAATTTTGCTATTCTTACTGGGGTGAGATGATATCTCATAGTTGTTTTGATTTGCATCTCTGTTAGAGCTACGGATTTTAACATTTCTTCATGTGTTTGTGTCATCGAAATTCCTTCTTTGGTGAAGTGTCTGTTCATATCCTGTGCCCATTTTTCAACTGGGTTATTTACCTTTAACTTGTTGTGCTCAAGTATGTCATTACCAAATATTTTTTCCCTATCTGTGGCTTCCCTTTTTACCCTGCTGGAGAAGTTTTTGGATATGCATAAGGATTTGATTCTTAGAAGGTCCCATTCCTCTATTTATCTTCTCCTGCTTGTAGATTTTCCAGGGTGCTTGGAAAACTATTTATGTTGTGACTTAGGACTTCTAGGGTTCTTGTAAGCTTTTATTTCATGAAATTTATATTCCTTGGTTTTAGGCCTAGGTCCATAATCCACTTTGAGTTGGTTTTTGTATATGGAGTGAGGTGTGGATCTTGAGTTTTCTGTAGATAATTATCGAATTTTGCCAACACCATTTGTTAAAAAGCCTGTTATTTCCCCACTTGACTGATTTCATCTCCTTGTCAAAAATCAGTTGACCATAGGTTGATGGGCTGATTTCTGAATTTCCAATTCTATTTCACTGTTATCTGTGTCTATCACCATAACAGTACCACACTGTCTTGACCACAACGGCAATGTAGCAGGATATGAAATCAGGGAGTGAGATGCCTCCTACCTTGTTCCTCTTTTTAAAGAGTGCTTTCCTTATTCGGGGGCTCTTTCCATTCCAAGTGAAACTGGAGATAACTTTTCCATCTCATTGAAGAATGAATTGGTATTTGTATTGGGATTGCACTGAATGTGTAAACTGCCTTTGGTAGTATTGTCATTTTCACAATATTGAGTCTTCCTATCCATGAGCAAGGGATACTCTTTCACTTCTCCAGGTCTCTTTTTCTTGTAGTAATGTTTTATCATTTTCTTTGAATAGATCCTTTGTGTTTCTGGTTAGATTTACTCCCAATTGTTTAATCTTGTGATTAACAATTGTGAAGGGTATTGTTTTTCTAAGCTCCAGTTCTGTTTTCTCTTCGTCACTGTACAGAAATCCAATTGATTTTTGAATGTTGATCTTATGCCCTGCCACTTTGTTGAATTGGTCAACTATGTCCAGTAGTTTTCTTACTGAGTCTCTTCAGTTTTCTTTTTTTTTCTTTTTTTATTGTATTATTTTTACATGAACCGTCAAATCAGATCTGACTGATACAGGAGGAGACTGCCCCTTCCTTCTCCAGCAGAGCACCTGGTGGATTTGAACTGCGTATCTCTGGGATTGCAGTGCAGAGACTTGCCACTAGGCCACCAGAGCGCCCTTGTCTCTTCGGTTTTCTAATTATACTATCATATCATCTGCGTACAGAAATAATTTTACCTCCTCTTTCCCAATTTGGAAACCTCGTATTTCCTTATCATGTCTTATTGCTATCGCTAAGACTCCCAATACACTATTGAATGGGAGGGGTAATAATGGGCATCCTTGTCTAGTTCCTGTTCTCAAAGGGCATGCCTTTAATCTCTCTCCATTGAGAACAATGTTGGCTCTCGGATTTGCATATATACTTCTTACTATATTGAAGAAATTCCCCTCTAATCCTATTTTGTTGACTGTTTTAATCAGGAAAGGGTGCTAGATTTTGTCAGTGGCTTTTTCTGCATCAAATGATAGGCTCATGTGGTTCTTGTTCTTTGCTTTGTTAATGTGATGAATTACACTGATTGTTTTCCTTATGTTGAACCATCCTTGCATATTGTTGTTGTTATGTGCTGTCGAGTTGCTTGCGACTCATAGCGACCCTATTTACAAAAGCCCTAAACTGTACTCTATCCTGTGCCAGTGGCACTACCTCCAACACACCCATCCCGATTTCCCCAGTCAATGAATCAATCCACCTCATAGAGGGTCTTCCCCTCCTGCTCTGTCCCCCTCTATCCTCCAAAGCATGATGTCCCTCACCAAGGAATGGTTCCTCCTTACAACATGTCCAAAGTATGTCAGACAAAGCCTCAGAATCCTTGCCTCCAAGGAGCAGCCTGGTTTAACCCTCTCTAGGATGAACCTGTTTGTTTTCTTAGCAGTCCAGGGTACATTCAATACTCTTCTCCAGCACCACAGCTCAAAGGCATCAATTCTCC
The DNA here is from genome assembly GCF_000299155.1 of Elephantulus edwardii. Classification (NCBI taxonomy): domain Eukaryota; kingdom Metazoa; phylum Chordata; class Mammalia; order Macroscelidea; family Macroscelididae; genus Elephantulus; species Elephantulus edwardii. Next base: position 5,239,996 of record NW_006399804.1, on the reverse strand, counting down.
TTCTATCCTCCCTAGTCATTGTCCAACTCTCTGATGCATAACAAGGGATAGCAAAGACCATGGCCTGTATGAGATGCACCTTAGTCTCCAGAGTGACACCACTGCTCTTCCCTACTTTGGAGAGGTTTCTAACAGCAGATTTTCCCATCGTTACCAACAGTGTTGACTGTGGAGCTAAGCAAACTAAAGCTGTGAACAACCTCAATCTCTTCACCATCCATCCTGATGCTGCCAACTGGTCCAGTGGTGAGAATCTTTGTCTTATTGATATTGAGCTTCAATCCATATTGAAGGCTGCAGTCCTTGACCCTCTGCAGCAAGCGATTCAGGTCATCCTCAGTTTCAGCAAGCAGGGTTGTGTCATGTGCATATCATAGGTTGTTGATAGATCTTCCACCAATCCTGACACCACACTTCTCATATAGCCCAGCCTCCTGGATAATCTGTTGTGTATATAGGCTGAAAAGGAATGGAAACAAGACACATCCCTGTCGCATACCCTTCCCAATTTTGAACCATACAGTGTTTCCGTGCTCTGTTCTAACAACCGCCTCCTGGTCCAAGTATAGGTTTTGCATTAGCATGATCAAGTGTTCTGGGATTCCCATTCTTCTCAGAGTCAGTCAAAGTTTGTTATGATCTACACAGTCAAATGCCTTTGCATGATCAATGAAACACAGATAGATATTCTTCTGGTATTCCGGGCTTTCCGCTAAGATCCATCTAACATCAGCTACAATATCCCTAGTACCACGACCCCTTCTAAACCCAGTTTGGACTTCCTGCAGTTCTCTGCTGATGTGCTGTTCCAGTAATTTTTTTATAATATTCAGTAGAACCTTGTTTCCATGTGAAATCAATGATACTGTTCTATAGTTTTCACACTCTGTTGGGTCACCCTTCTTTGAAACAGGAATAAATATCGATCTCTTCCAGTTGGTTGGCCAAGTGGTTGTTCTCCAGATTTCTTGGCACAACTTGGTGAGCACATCCAGGGCAGCATCTGTTAGGAGAAATACATCAATTGGTATACCATCTATTCCTGGGGCTTATTTTTTGCTAGTTCCTTCAAAGTAGCTTGAACTTCTTTATCACCATAGGCTCTTGCTCATATGTTATTTCATGAAATTCTTCTGTGTCTGCCAATTCTTTTTAATAAAGTGACTCAGTATATTCTTTCCATCTTCTTTTAATACTTCCTGGATCATTTCATATTCTGCCTAAAGCATCCTTGATTATAGCAAGTTGAGGTTTGAATTTGTTCTTCAGTTCCTTGAGCTTAAGTGCTGAATAAGTTCGGCCCTTTTGATTTTCTGACTCCAGCTACTTGCACATTTCTTTGTAATATTTTGCTTTGTCATCCCATGCTGCCTTTTGGAATCTTCTATTCAGTTCTTTATTATCTTGAATTCTTCATTGTGCTTTGGCTTCTCTGTGCTCCAGTGCAATCTCCAGAGTTCCTTCTGACATCCATTTTGGTCTTTTTTTTCTCTTCTGTCTCTGTAATGACCGTTTGCACTCTTCCTGGATGATACTTTTGACATCCTCCCACCTGTTAGGAATCAAACTTGGTCATAATGAATTCTTTTTTTTTATGCATCATTGGATTCTATTGGCCAGGATTTTATTCAGGATTTTTGTATCTATGTTCATTAGAGATACTGGCCTATAGTTTTCTATTTTGGTGGTGTCCTTTCCTGGCTTTGGTATCAAGGATATGTTTGCTTCATAGAATGAATCTGGGAGAATTCCATCTTTCTCTATTTCCTGAAATAGTTTATGTCTGAAATAGTTTATGTAGAATTGGTGTCAATTTTTCTCTGAATGTTTGATAAAATTCACTTGTAAAAACCATCTGGCCCAGGGCTTTTTTTGGTTGGAAGTTGTTTTATTACTTTTTCAATTTTTTCTTTTGTAATGGGTTTGTTCAGGTGTTCAATTTCAGTTTCTGTCAGTTTAGGCAGGTTATGCATATCTAAGTATTTGTGCATTTTCGCTAGGTTTTCATATTTGTTTGAGTATACTTTTTCATAATATTCCAATGTTAGACTTTTTCTTTTAGGCGGTTCAGTTGTAATGTAGCTCCTGAATGTCTTCTTTGGTGACATGTCTGTTCATATCCTGTGCCCATTTCTCAATTTAGTTGTTGACCTTTTTCTTTCTGTGGTGCTCAAGTATTCAACAAATTCTAGATGTAAGTCTCTTATTAGACAAAAAAAATGCATATTAAAGTGCACACTGGACTGGGGGGATTGGACAACAATCAAAGAATTTTTTTTTGTCAAACAAAAACAAAATGGGGGGGAAGGGTGTGCAAGAAAGAAATGTGCAACAAAGAATGAATGGGGGGAAAATAAATGGAAAAAATATGCTGTAAAAAAATATGTAGGTTGCATTAAAAAATCATTAATTTAAAAAAAGCTTATCTCAAACGTACCCTCCTGTCCTGTGCATCCTTACCATCTCAGACATACTTGAGCCTACTGCTGCAATTATTATGTCAATCCACCTGGTCGAGGAACTTTTTCTCCTTTGCCATCCCTCTACCTTACCAACATGATGTCCTTCTTCACGAAAAAGCCTCTCCTATCAACATAGTCAAAGAAGTGAAGGTGTCACTGGGCACTATAGTCATCAGAAACTTGAATGAGTGTAGACAATTTTTTTTCAAGTATGTTTGTGAATATGCAAGAATGAGGCTTTAGTTTCTCACTACATGGGTTCTCATAGAGTGTTTGTAACATGGCTTCCCTCAAATTGATCCAAAAGACAAATTCTAAGATAATTTCTAGTGGCTACTTATATTTATAAAATAAATTATGCAAGCATGTGAACAACAAGAGGCAGGCATCCTCCCACTAAAACCTTTGCTCTTCACCAACACATCTGAAAGGCAAAACATCCTTCCAAAGGTAACTTCAGCAATCATTTTTAATTGAGACTAACATCTACACAATTGCAAGTGGGAATAAGAAAACAATGAACGAGAAGTGCCATGTTATTTTTTTAAGCCTCATTGGTGATTTTTATTTATCATCCCCAAAATGCCATTTTTCCTACTCTCATCAATTCTATCTTGCTTGCCTCTACCCAATCTTCAGAACCATAAGTCTAACTGTAACACATGGGCTAAGTTTTCAAAACTTTAACAGTTAATACACATACATACATTTGCTTTGAAGGCTGAATAATTCTCGTTCCTTTAAAAAGTCAAGTGAGTCAAATAAGCCATTGATCTAGAGTTACGAAATTACAATCAGCTGGGATGGAAATAGAGCTCTCACATGGCTACCATAAAAGGTAGCTTCAAAACATGATTAATAGTCAAGAAGTGGAGATAAAAGAAAAAGAAGATGGAAAATATAAGTTGGTGAAAAAATTAGCTAAAAAAATTTTACATTTTACTTATAACTACTTAATAGCTGACAATAGGATAAAACTATAGCAGAACTGCACTACTTTGCAAAGGAAAAAACAATTATTAGATACTACTTTATGTAAAAAAAATCTACAAAATATAGTTTTGTATCATATACTTTCATTGGGGAGCAGAGGGATGAGAAGAAGGTGTGAACTACATCAAAATGACTCCACATTCCAGGCCAGCATTAGGTGCTGGTAAAAAGGCCTCCAAGGCAATGGCATCACTGGGATTAGAGTTACCCATCAATCAGAGCAGTAACTCATCACCTTACCTCTGTCAACTATTAGGGCACATGGGCCATGGGAGGGGGAAGAACTGTAGGGAATACCAGTAGTGGAAAAAACCATCATGCAGGGGAAGGTGGAGGGTCAGAGAAAGACAGGAAGACCCTCAACAACATAGCCTGACACAAAAGACAGAAAACATCAGATAAAAAAGATTGTGAGGATAGTATTAAGACAAGGTAAGGTTCAGATTTACTGTTCACGGGGTTGCTATGAGTTAGGTGACTTGAAGGTACCATCAACAGTAGGGAGCTCTACAGCTTTGTCCATCGGGAGTTGCACTGTTAACCCAAAGGCCGTGATTCTTATTTACCATCTGTTCCTGAGGAGAAAGATGGACAACATCTTCTCATGCTTTTTATAGCTTTGGAAACCCAATGGAGGATCAGTCATGAGTTAGCTCCAACTTGACAGAAAAGAGTGACTGAGTGAATAAAAAAAATAATCCTGTTTGCCAGGCTTGAAAAATGCTGTCAAACTGTTCATTACCTAAAGTGTCACACTTTCAACAGGGCTAATAACTTCCAACATAGATCCACCTATTCTAGTTGCTACCATACCATTTATAAAAGTTTACCATAATGTTCTTCAATAAAACTGCTGTATATAAAAATAGAAACAAGACATGAAATAAGTTGCCCAGATGGGGTCCTGGAACACTGTGAAGCATACCTTTCTGAGCTCTCTCCTAGTAAATGCTCCAGCAGCTGAAGAAATATTGTAGCTAAAGAACTCAACTTTTCCTTCTACCTCACCCTTCCTAGTATAGGGTCCCTTTTATGTCCAAAACTAAAAGCTTAATAGTGAAAAGTTTGACAATGGTTAGGTAAGCAAATATGTCACTGGGAAAATTCTTCAGAATGGGAGAGGGTAGCAAGAAGGAATAAGGAAAAAATCAATCAGAGATGAATTCTGAGTCTTTATTAAGACAAAGGAAAGCATAAGGAAAAGCCCACTGATATTCAAAATAAAAGGTAAGTATTAGCACTTGCTTTCAGTAACTGCTAATTTAAGGATATTTAATGACATGATTTGTAGCAATCCAGGGGGAAATGTTGTTGTTGTTGTTGCTGCTGCTGTTATGTGCCGTCGAGTCGTTTCCGACTCATAGCGACCCTATGCACAACAGCCCTAAACCCTGCTCTATCCTGCGACAACCGCACCGCCTCAGACACACCGATCCCGATTACCCCAGTCACCGAATCATTCAATCTCATAGAGGGTCTTCCCCTCCTGTGCTGTCCCTCCACCCTCCCAAGCATGATGTCCCTCTCCAAGGACCCGACCCTCCTGGCAACATGTCCAAAGTATGTCAGATGAAGCCCCAGAATCCTTGCCTCCAAGGAGTAGCTTGGTTTAATCCTCTCCAAGATGAATCTGTTTGC
>NW_006399804.1:5224337-5232688 GCF_000299155.1 Elephantulus edwardii | reverse complement strand
TTTTATTATATTTTGAGTGCATACTGTCAAATCAGATCTGACTGGTACAGGAAGAGGTTGCCCCTCCTTCTCCAGCAGAGCATCTGGTGGATTTAAACCTTGAGCCTCTGGGATTGCAGTGCAGCTTCTTGCCACTGGCCACCAGAGTTCCCTAAGAAATTATACTTCAAATAAGCAAAACTCAGATAATTCTATTTTCTCTGTCCTACTATGTTTATTTTTGGTTTTGTATCATGAATTTTTCTATTCCCCTTAAATATATGCTTTATTATTTTTATCCTCTTTTATTAAAGTGTTATTTTAGCTATATAATAAAACATTTTCTTACTAACAGTTGTATGTGAAAAGAAATACAGATCTGCCCTTCCACTGATGACTTTTTTTATTGTTTACTAGGAAAAAGATTTCCCTTTCTTCTTAGAAATATTATCCTGTACCAGGTCCCTAACTACTGTGAAATATTGAAATTACAGTGAGAATCCCATGTGGTAGCCAGATTGTAGTAAGAAAATGAAACAGGATCCCTAAGACAGATCTTATTTATGAACTATAACCATTTAGCCAAGACTCATATTCATCTTGTGTGGCTTTACACTCAGAGACTCCCTCTGGGAGCCACTGTACAGTCATGGCCCTGGATCAGTGGGGACACCACATCTGACTGGGATCTTTGCCTCTCACTACACTTTCTTTTCCAGTTGTTGTTGTTGTTATGTGCCATCGAGTCATTTGCGACACATAGCGACACTGTGTACAAGAGCCCTAAACGCCTTTCTATCCTGTGCCAACCTCGCCGTCTCATTCCCACCACTCCACTCACAGAATCGATCCATCTCATCAAGGGTCTTCCTCTCCTGCGCCATCCCTACACTCCCAAACATGATGTCCAAGGACCAGTCCCTCCTTGCAACATGCCCAAAGTATGTCAGATGAAGCTTCAGAATCCTTGACTCTAAGGAGCATTCCAGCTTCACCTTCTCCAGGACAAACCTGTTTGTTCTCCTAGCAGTCCATGGTATATTCAACACTCTTCTCCAGCACCACAGCTCAAAGGCATCAATTCTCTTTCTATCATCCCTATTCACTGTCCAACTCTCTGATGCATAGCATGTAATTGTGAAGACTATAGCCTGGGTCAGGCACACCTTAGTCTCCAGCCTGATGTCGTTGCTCTTCAGTACTCTTGAGAGGTCCCTCAAAACTGACTTTCCCAATGCAATTCATCTCCTGATTTCCTGGCTGCTGTTACCAAGAGTGTTGACTGTGAAGCCAAGTAAACTAAAACTCTTAACTCATCTCTTCACCATCCTTACTGATGCTGCCAATTGGCACAATGGTGAGAATCTTTGTTTTCTTGATGTTAAGCTTCAATCTGTATTGAAAACTGTAGTCCTTGACCTTCCGCAACAAGCGCTTCAGTTCCTCCTCAGTTTCAGCAAGCACGGTTGTGTAATCCGCATAGGGTCGTTGATGATTCTTCTACCTATCCTGATGCCACATTCCTCCTCGTACAACCCAGAGTCTCAGAGGATCTGTTCTGCATACAGATTGAAAAGGTATGGAGACAAAATACATCCCTGATGGACCAACCCCCTTCTTGATTTTGAACTACCCAGTGTCTCCCTGCTCTATTCTGATGACTGCCTCTTGGTCCAAGTATACATCTCACATTAGCACAATCAAATGTTCTGGGATTCCCATTCTTCTCAGAGACAGCCATAGCTTGTTGTGATCCACACAGTCGAAAGCCTTTGCATAGTCAATGAAGCACAGAAAGACATTCTTCTGGTATTCTCTGCTTTCTGCCAAGATCCATCTAACATTAGCTATAATATCTCACAAACACATTTGAAGCAGAGTATCCTCCACAGAATGAACCATTCTTGGACATTTCAGGTCAGCAGTGACAATCGCTTCATACTAGCCATCCATCTCTAATTGTATACCTTGTCTGCACCCATCCCTAGTCAGCTGGACTAGTTTTGGTTTAATTAAATCAACAGAAATTATTTCAGGCTACACCCCACTGTTCAACAACTCCTACACTGAAAGAGGTGTTCTTCTATGGTTTGGCTCACATCGTGAAGCCTCAAACACAACTCAGACAAGTTGAAACTCTGACTGGCAGACACACTATCCCAGGCCAGATAGTTTGCCTCCACCTACCAGAGCAGTGACAAGAGCACCAATCACCTACCTTATCCATCTCCCTTGATGGTACCTTTTTACTGTCTCATTATTTCTTTCCAACAGCTTTTCAAATATTTTTTGGTATACTTTACATTTTGCTCTTATAAGGCTCCCTCCTGTTCCTTTTTTATGTGTTCTACTTTCTTTTCTTTCTATAGCTTTTCCCCTTTTCCTTTCTCATTCTTTCTCTACACCCCCAACCCTTGCTTGTTTATCATTTTCCCTTTTTTTAAATTTCTGCTTTAATTTTCCTTCATTTTTTACACATCTTAGTTTCGATTTTTCTTTTTTTTTTTTTTTTTACTATCCAATCTGGGAGAAGGAGAAGAGTTCCTAGGGGGAACAGTGTTTTCTGTTATTTATTTTTATTTTGTTTTGTTTTCCTATATCTTTGTCAGTCAGACAACAGACAGTGAGAGTATGCAGCCACATAGACATTTTCTGTCTGTAATGTCATAGACATTTTACCCATCCAACAAGACTAAAGAAGACTGTTTTCCCCACCTAATCAAGGAAAGACTGTAGCTAACATCAACCAGTCTACTTTCAATTGTTCTATACAAACACTGAACAGAGAACAGATATACTATCATCTTTGTTCAAATCCACCTGAAGACAAGAAGTGAAAAACTAAGAATTACTAATCTAGTAAGCCACAAACATGCTTAGGTGACTCAATCAAATATATTAAAACAAGATATCCTAAAGATAACACTACCATGAGTTTCAGAAGCAACAGACAACTTTAAACCAATCAAAAAGACAGAACAAGATGGGACAAATAAACCACCACAATAAATTTTTTTTTTAAAGTCTTACATTGGATGAAATCCTATGGAATTTCCTGATTAGGAAGTTTTTATAAGTTCAATGCCTTCAATAATCTGAGGAAAAGATCAGGAAAAATAAAAAACACAGACTTTTTTTGAAAAGTACAAGACTAATAAAAAATCAGAAGCAATATATAACAGGAAATGGACATTCAAAACATTAATTTCAGTTAAGACTGAAATCTCAAAATTAGGTAACAGAAGAATAAAAGCATTAAAGAAATGGAACACAGATTAAGGAAGATGGTAGGACAAATCCTTCAATACTAATCTATTAGAGGAATAATCAGGAAAAAAAAAGTAAAGTGAGCAATGTGTAGAATCACAAGGGATAATATCAAGAGAATCAACTTACATGTGATTGGAATTCCAAAATAGAAAGAGACAAAAATGCAGAGAATATTGTTGAAGATTTGCTGGAAAAACACCTCTTAAAGATTTTTTAAAAGGCATATATAGGAAACTGAGCAAACTCCAAGCAGCACAGATCTCAAAATAAAAACATCAAGACACATCATAATCAAATTTTCTATAAAAAAGAAAAAATATAGAAAGCCGCTCAGGAGAAACAAATAGTAATCCTGAATTAAAAAACAGTAATACTAAGCTCCAATTACTCAGCAGGAACTATGGATGCAAGAGGGCAATAGGATTGTATATAAGAAACTCTGCCAACTAACAATTCTATACCCAGCAAAACTGTCCAAATATGACAGTGCATTTAGGACATTTCCAGATAAACAGAAACAAAAGGAATTTGTGAAAGCTAGACCAACCCTACAAGAAATAAAAAAGGAGATTCTTTTGACCAAAGTCCAACAAGAACAAACCAAAATTAACAAAGTTGATGACACTGCTCCCATTAACAAAGACATAGCCTTAGACATGCTAATTGGGCTGTGCCAAGAAACCTGAAAGATAATTCTTACCACTAGGGAACTCTGGTTGCCTAGTGGCAAGAAGCTGCACTCCAATCCCAAAGGCACGAGGTTCAAATCCAAGAGTCTTATTCAATTTACTGCCTCTGAAAACCTGTTGAAGGGACACCTATGAGTTGGTCTGACTCAAAAGCACACAACAACACACAGTAAGCAAAAGCAGTTCTACACAAGCTGAGGAGGCTATGCCAAGAAATCTTGAAGACAATTTGACACATTGACTATAACAATGGGTTCAAATATATCAGAGATGTGAGGATGGCACAAGTGATAAGGCAAGGTTCAGATCCATTGTTCATAGCACTGTTATTTATTACAGCTGACTTGATAAGTACATAACAGTGACAACCACACATAACAGTTATTACTTTTAACATATATAGTTTGTGTGTTTAGTAATTCATAATGTTTTACAAACATCAGCACTACCTAGCTACAAAACATTTTCATCACCTTGGTGGCCTAGTGGGTAAGGAGTCGTGCTACAAACACAAAAGGAACTATTTGGATCCACAAGCCTCTGAATTTTTAGCCTCTATAAACCTGGTTGAATATTAGCTATGAGTCAGTTCCAACTCCATGGTTGAGTCTGATGTTGAAAATGAAACTTCAACAATCACTCCTCATTTTCCTTGTCCTCCAACACCCTGCAGCTAGCTACTAATCTGCCTTCTCTCTCTATGGATCTGCATCACATCTGCACTTCACAAAGATGGAATTATTCAACATATGACCTTTACATGTCTAGCATAAAAGCATGTTTTCAAGGTTCACTCATCCTGTAACATGTATCAGTACTTCTTGTTGCTGCTGTAGTTGTTGTTAGATGCCATCAAGTTGAGTACAAGTATGCACCCGATGCAAAGAAAAGTGATCCAAACAGAATTTGGAAATTATCAGTTAATATTGTTAATGATTCAAACAAGTAAAATATTTTATTAATAGTTAAAGGGATATTTAAAAATTTGAGTGAAACATTATACATACAAGTCATAGTGACACTATGAATAAAAGATCTGAATCCTATCCTATCCTATGCCATCCTCACAATCTCTGACACACACAATTCCATTTCCACAGTTACCGTGTTCAACCTACCCAATTGAGGGTCTTCCTCTTTTTCACCATCCTTCCACATTTCCAAGCATGATGTCCCTCTCCAAGGTATAGCCTCTCCTAGCAACGTGCACCAAGTATGTGAGATAAAGCTTTGTCATCCTTGCCTCCAAAAAGCACTCTGGCCCTTCTCCAAGACATACTTTTTTGTGGCACAGTGACTCAGTGAATTACTCCTTAATCTTTTTTTGATACTTCCAGTGTCGTTCAATATTTTTCCTCATAGAATTCTTCAATATTTTACCTTAAAGCTTGAATCCTTTCTTCAAAAACGCTTTTAAAAATGCTGAGTATGTTATTCCTTTTCAGTTTATTAACTGCAAATCCTTTTGTATCTCATTATCATTTTACTTTGTTTTGTTGAGCTGCCCTTTGAAATCTTCTGTTCAGTTCTTCATAATTTGTTCAGTATTTCAAGAGCAAGTTTCAGTCTCTAAACATCCAATTTAGTCTTTTCTTTCTTTCCTGCCTTTTAAAAAAAAATTATTTTCTTTTTTTAATTAATTTTAATGAACATTTACAGAGACTTAGGGTTTCCAGTCATTCATTGTTGCACTTTTCTCCCTACCGACTCCCTCCCTCCAATTCACTTTTCTCCTTGAAAAGAAAGAAAAACTCTTTCATTGTTATGCAAAATCTCCCCCCTTCTTTCCTGCCTTTTGACATTCTGCTTTCTTCGCCTATGAAGTGCTTCATGTCATCCCACAACTCCTCTGGTCTCAGATTATGAGCGTTAATGCATCAAATCTATTTTTTAGATAGTCTCTAAATTCTTATAGGATATACTCATGGTCATATTTTGAGTCTTCGTAACTTACTTTCATTTTCTTCAGCTTCAATTTGAACTTGCATAACCAATAGTAACCAACAGTCTGTTCCACAGTTGGTCCCTAGCCTTGTTCTAATGATATTGAGTTTCTCCACGCATTCTTTTTTCCCCCCTTTTCTTTCTTTGCAGGAAGGGGGGAGTTAAAAGGTTATAATTCAGACTGACAATAAAATATAGCCAAGACAGCTAACAAAATGTTCACACAGTCACCTCAGCCTTGAACCTTGTGTCTCCAAGTATTCCCATGTCCTCAGGCCTGCCAATATTGGCTTTCCTCACCCCAAAGTCTTATCTCACATCGGATTCTCCAGTTTAGCCATTGCTGTTGCTGCCATCTCAAAGCATGTTCCACATTTCCCTGGGTTAAGGGATGTTTCTCCTATCTAGCTAGACAGAAGAGATTTGTCCCATCTTCTCCATCTTTTCTGATGCTGGAAGAATTTCTTCTGCTGTCGGGAGAATTTCTTATCTCTGCAGCTAGAACTTGTTTGGCTTATTGGCAAGGCTAGCCAACACTCTTGTAGAATGCTGAGATTAGCCAATCCCTGTGGAATGGTACATAGTCAATCACGTTGTGGGTAGGCTACCACACCTCACTTACACAGTCCTGCCGCTCGACAGTTAGTTATCTACATTAGAAAAGCCATATGAAGATCCACTCCTCCTTTAACAGATTTAGTCATGCAGATTCCTGTGTATTCCATCAGATGAGGCCGATGTATATATAGTTGATGTTTATGCGTAAAAAGTAGTTGCAATAATGGTAACACAAAATCTATCATGTGTTCGCAAGCCTCATTTCTACCAACAAAATAATACTTTCAGATGATCAGTCCTTTTATTTTTAACTTCTGCATTACAAATAGCAGCTATTATTAATAGATCTTTATTGCATTATTTATCTCAGACTAAAGAAATTGCCAAAATCCTAATTTCTTCATCTTTGATGATAGTGGTTAGTGTGTGAATCCGAATAGTAGTCATATTAAGAGGTATTCCTTGTATTTATACAGGTATTATCACTGACAATACTGTAATTCAAGGGAAGATCTTGAAATATTCTTTTTGACAATGACTGTGATAATATTTCTCTACTAATTCTCATTCTGGGCATAGCAGGCCATGTGACTGTTCAATTCAAAAAGACCATTTCAGGATATCAATGTTTATGTATTCCAGTTCATTTTTTTACAACTTTCCATTTTTGTGGATGTGTATTTCTTACAGGCCATATTAATGGATACTTATGGCTGTTTCTCCTCACAACAAAAGGACTGAGTGAGGGAGAATTCATATATAAGTAGACTCACACAGTTGAAACCTGTGTTGTTCAGGGATCAACTAAATTATACATTATACCTAAATATTCTGGAACTCTGGAGGACAGCCAACTGGTCAGCTGACTGGAAGAGATTGATAATTGTTCCCATTCCAAAGAAAGGTGACCCAACAGAGTGTGGAAATTATTGAACAATATCATTGATATTACATGCAAGCAAGACTGTGCTGAAAATTATCCAAAAACTTTTGGAACAATATGTCAACAGAGAACTGCCAGATGTGCAGGTTGGATCAAGAAGAGGTCATGGTACTAGGGATATGATAGCTAATGTAAGATGGATCTTGGCAGAAAGCAGACAATACCAGAAGAATGTCTATCTGTGCTTCACTGACTATGCAAAGGCTTTTGACTGTGTGGATCACAACAAGCTATAGCTAATTCTGAGTACAATGGGAATCCCAGAATACTTGATTGTGCTAATGCGAAACCTATACTTGGACCAAGAGGCACTCGTCAGAACAGAGCAGGGAGACACTGGATGGCTCAAAATCAAGAAAGGGGTCTGTCAGGGATGTATTTTGTCTCCATACCTTTTCAATCTGTGTGCAGAACACATCATCCGAGACGCTGGGCTGTACAAGGAAGAATGTGGCATCAGGATTGGTGGAAGAATCGTCAACAACCTGCGTTATGCAGATGACACAACCCTGCTTGCTGAAACTGAGGAGGAACTGAAGTGCCTGCTGCAGAAGGTCAAGGACTATAGTCTTCAATATAGATTGAAGCTTAACATCAAGAAAACAAAGATTCTAACCACTGGGCCAATTGGCAGCATCAGTATGGCTGGTGAAGGGATGAGTTAACAGTTTTAGTTTACTTGGCTCCACAGTCAACACTCTTGGTAACAGCAGCCAGGAAATCAGGAGATGAATTGCATTGGGAAAGTCAGCTTCGAGGGACCTCTCAAGAGTACTGATGAGCAACGACATCAGGCTGGAGACTAAAGTGTGCCGGATCCAGGCTATAGTCTTTGCCATTACATGCTATGCATTGGAGAGTTGGACAGTGCATAGGGATGATAGAGAATTAATGCCTTTGAGCTGTGGTGCTGGAGAAGAGTGTTGAATATACCATGGACTGCTAGGAGAACAAACAGGTTTGTCCTG
>NW_006399804.1:5217524-5220597 GCF_000299155.1 Elephantulus edwardii | reverse complement strand
CTAAATGTTAGTAATAATTATATCAAAAATAAAGCTGTTACCTGCATTATGTCTTGCAATATATCCAAGTGCCCAAGCTACAGCCTCTTTGACTCCAGGGTCAAAATCTTCCAAGCATATCACCAACGTATCCAGTGCTCCACATTCAACTACTGCCTGAGCTAGCTGAGGAGAGTGTTTACCAACTGCTCGTAATACAAAGGCTGCTGTTTTCTTGTAAAAGCGCTACAATGGTAAAATAGACAAGGCTCAAGTGAAATAGACATTTACATAGTCAAATTTTAAAACAGATAAAGACCAAAATGAAAACAACACTAATATGAATTTTTAAAATGCAACAGCTTTTAAATATAACAGATCAAAACATTGTGCAAAATCATTCTGATTATTTGATGTGTTTTCTTATTGCTTTTGTTCAATAATAGAGAACAATGTAAGCTTTAACTTACATTTCAAATGTTGTATACTGACATATGCAATGGGTATTATACAGAGTAAAATGTAAACATCAAACTTTCCACAAATCATAAAATAATAATATAATTTTATGTATCTGTAGCACACTAAACAGTATATATCTGGCCCATCAGAACTCTTAGATTGTTAGTTAAGTGTAACTAAACTCCCTGTCAATGAATGTACTAATTAATTTCCTTGACTTGACCTCAGTGTCTAAGCAGTGTAGGCCTTTCATGACTTCAACTAACCTTTCTACTTTCTAGTTCCTCCACTTATACTGAAATAAAAAATCACATTCCAGATGCACTTAACAATCACCAGTAAGAGCAAATAATTCATTTTAACACTTTTCCTAGCAAACAAATTAAGAAAGTAATAGGATATAAATTATTTCTTATTAGAAATGCTTTTTTTAAAAGACAAAGACAAATGCACTATGCTCATTCTAAACACTGCTTTATATGTACATTTTCTTTATATTTTTTCTCATTATATTCCTTTTCACTGATACATTCACTCATTTCTACTGAAGTAGAACCAACTCATAGATAGATAACCTTTCATTGGGTTTTACAGGCTGTAAACTATAATGGAAGAGAGTGTTCACTTTTCTCCCAAGGAGTCACTGGCGTTCATGAACCACCAGAAAAGTACAGCCTTTGGGATACCAGCACAACTCTCTACATATCAAGCCATGAGAAAAGCCTCTTATTAATGAATGATAAATTGAAACTGAAGACAAAATTAACATGCTTTCTTTGTTGTTGTCATTAGGTGCTATTGAGTCGTTTGCAACTCTTAGCGACCCTATGTACAAGAGCCCTAAATGCTGCTCCATGTTGTGCCAACCTCACCTTCTCCGACATGCTCATTTCCACCACCCCAATCACAAAATCGATGCATCTCATTGACGATATTTCTCTCCTGAGCCATACTTCCACTTTGCCAAACATGATGTCCCTCTCCAAGGACCAGTCCCTCCTTGCAAGATGCTCAAAGTATGTCATACGAAGCTTCAGAATCCTTGACTCTAAGGAACATACTGGCTTCTCCCTCTCCAGGACAAACCTGTTTGTTCTCCTAGCAGTCCATGGTATATTCAACACTTCTCCAGCACCACAGCTCAAAGGCATCAATTCTCCTTCTATAATCCCTAGTCACTGTCCAACTCTCTGATGCATAGCACATTAAGTGTGAAGAGTACAGCCTGGATCAGGCACACCTTAGTCTCCAGCCTGACATTCGCTGTTCTTCAGTACTCCTGAGAAGTCCCTCACAGCCAGCTTTCCCAATGCAATTCGTCTCTTGATTTCCTGGCTGCTAGTACCAAGCGTGCTGACTGTGGAGCCAAGTAAATGAAAACTGTTAACTATCTCAATCTCATCACCAGCCATACTGATGCTGCCAATTGGCCCACTGGTGAGAATCTTTGTTTTCTTGATGTTAAGCTTCAATCTATATTGAAGGCTGCAATCCTTGACGTTCTGCAGTAAGCGCTTCGGTTCCTCCTCAGTTTCAGCAAGCAGGGTTGTGTCATCTGCATAATGCAGGTTGTTGACGATTCTTCCACCAATTCTGATGCCACATTCTTCCTTGTACAGCCCAGCGTCTTGGATGATCTGTTCTGCACACAGATTGAAAAGGTATGGAGACAAAATATATCCCTAATGGATCCCCTTCTTTATTTTCAACCATGTAGTGTCTCCTTGTTCTGTTCTGACAACTGCCTCTTGGTCCACGTATAGGTTTCACATAAGCACAATCACCCATTCTTCTCACAGTCAGCCATAGCTTGTTGTGATCCACACAGTCAAAAGCCTTTGCATAGTCAATGAAGCACAGATGGACATTCCACTGATATTGTCTGCTTTCTTCCAAGATCCACCTAACACTAACTATAATATCCCTAGTACCACTTCCTCTTCTTAATCCATATTAACATATTGCTCCAATCGTTTTTGGATAACTTTCAGCAGAGTCTTGCTTGCATGTGATATTAATGTTATTGTTCAAGAATTTCTGCACTCTGTTGGGTCACTTTTCTTTGGAATGGGAACTAATATTGATCTCTTCCAGACAGTTGGCCAAGTGGTGGTTCTCCAGATTTCTTGGCACAACTTAGTGGGCCCATCCAGAGAAGTGTCTGTTTGTTGAAATATGTCAATTGATATGCCGTCAACCCCTGGAACCTTGTTTTTTGCCAATTCCTTCAAAGCAACTTGAACTTCCTCTTTCATCACCACAGGCTCTTGCTCATATGTTATTTCATTAAATTCTTCTTTGTCAGTCAGTTTCTTCTGATACAGTGACTCTGTGTACTCCTTCCACCTTATCCCCCAAAACATTACATGTATAGGAAATGTTTCAGTATAATGAGTCACTACTGTTTTATAGGTAACACAGTAGCAGCATAATAGTCTCAAGTCTTCCTGTTATTAACAGATCCTAATTACTTGTTTGGACAATGGAAGATATTTTCTGAAGGGACTTGGCAGATGAGAAAGGTTATCCTGGTGGAGGGTGGAGCTGGGAAGTAAGTGGGTCAAGGCACTGGGCTAAGGGTGGGGTCAACACTGTAACTAATGCTTACCCCCACAATAAGGGATTTATCTTT
>NW_006399804.1:5216938-5217424 GCF_000299155.1 Elephantulus edwardii | reverse complement strand
GTGAGTGGAGTGGTGGGAATGAATGTGTTTGAGACGGCGAGGTTGGCACAGGATAGAAAGGCGTTTAGGGCTCTTGTACACAGGGTCGCTATGAGTCGCAAATGACTCGATGACATATAACAAGAACAACCACCTAATACTCTACTGTATAAGGGGAGAATACAGCTAACTTTTCTCACTGTTTACAAGTGGGATTTTTTTCTTTTGCATTATTTAGCATTACCTGTAAAGTGCATTAAGCGATCTCTCACTCTTATTCTCTCAATCTCCACCCACTAAAATTTCTCTTTTGCTAAGAATAGACTGGAATCTATAGGGGTATGTGAATATATGATCCAAGCAAATTACCCATCTTTCAAAACTTATCTTTTCCATTTACAAAAATATCACTAAACAAATATGAAAACCTAGAGGCAATGGACAAATACTTAGAAATGCACAACCTACCTAAACTAACAGAAACTGAAATTGAACATCTGAACAGAC
>NW_006399804.1:5211341-5213932 GCF_000299155.1 Elephantulus edwardii | reverse complement strand
ATCGGGATGGGTGTGTTGGAGGCGGTGCAGTTGGCACAGGATAGAGCAGGGTTTAGGGCTGTTGTGCATAGGGTCGCTATGAGTCGGAAACGACTCGAGGGCACATAACAACAACAACAACAATTACTTGTTTTAGCATGAGGAGGAATGTGGCATCAAGATTGGAGGTAGACTTATCAACAATCCATGTTGTGCAGATGTCACATCCCTGTTTTCTGGTACTGAGGAAGAACTGAAGCGCTTGCTGTAGAAGGCTTCAATAAGGATTGAAGCTCAACATCAAGAAAACAAAGATTCTTACCACTGGGCTGACTGGCAACATTATGATAAATGGTAAAGTGACTGAGATTGTTAAGAGCTTTAGTTTGCTTGGCTCCACAATCAGTACTCTTGGTACCAGCAGCCAGGAAATCAAAAGATGAACTGCAATGGAAAAGCTGGCTGTCAGGTACCTCTCCAGAGTACTGAAAAGCAATGATGTCAGTCTGGAGACTAAGGTGAGCCTGATCCAGGACATAGTTTTCGCAACTGCTTGCTATGCATCAGAGCTGGACAATGAGTAGGGATGATAGAAAGAGAATTGATGCCTTTGAGCTGTAGTTCTGGAGAAGAGTGTTGACTATACCATGGTCTACCAGGAAAACAAACACGTCTGTCCTAGATGGGGTGAAATCAGGCTGCTCCTTAGAGGAAAGAACTCTGAGGCTTTGTCTGACATACTTTTGACATGTTGCCAGGAGGGACTGGTCCTTAGAGAGGGCCATTTTGCTTGGAAGAGTGGAGGAACAGAGAAAGAGAGGAAGACCATTGATGAGATGGATTGATTCAGTGACTGGGAGAATGAGGGTGGGTTTGTCAGAGACAGTCAAGTTCGCACAGGATAGAGGTCTAATGTACATAGGGTCGGTTTGAGTCACAAGTGACTCCACGGCACATAACAGTGACAACAATTATCTGTTTTAGATTCTGAATTTCTATTTCTTTAGACTACTAAAAAGCAAATCTTGAGTATAACACTTGTTCTAAAAGCATTTTTTATAATTTGGTAAAAGTAAGGTCGTAATGTCGTTGTTTGGTTTTTTCTGTATGCCATGAGACAGAACTGACACGTAAATGACCCTCCAAATTGTCAGAGGCAGTAAATCGTACTGGAAAACTGTCCATACTCTGCCCACGGAACAGCTGGTGGATTTGAATCACATATATACCTTTGGGATTTCAGAGCTGTTTCTTATAACTGTGGCAAAAGGGCTACCTAGGTTAAAATACTAAAATACAATAAAATTTATGTTTTTGTTGTTATGTGTCATTGAGTTGCCTGTGCCTCACAGCAACCCTATGTTCAGCAGCTCTGAAGTCAGCCTTGTCCTGAGCCAGTCTCACTGATTCCAACATACATACCCTCAGTGGTCCAGTAATTGTACACTATGGAATACTGTGCAGCATGCAGGATCAATGATTTTGTAAATCACTACCTAACTTGGGAAGGACTGGAGAGAATTATGTTAAGTGAACTAGCTCAGCCCCATAAGGACAAACACTGCATAAGACTATTATTTTAGAAATGGATAACTAGTAAAACATGTATGAGGATCTAAGCAGAGAGAGAAGAGTAGAATGGTGGGAATGAGCAGGAGGGGCTACTCACAGGTCACAGGGTTTGATGGGTGGAGGGGGCAATGGGTTGGGGAGGTAGGAGGATCCAGTATGAGAAGCAATATATGTGAACTTTGTAGGTAAACCAGCATAAAATTTAAAAAAAGAAAAAAGAAAGAAAAGAATGGCAAGAAATTAAAAAAAAAAAAGAAAGAATGAAGGGAGGGGAATGAAGGTGAAATTTCCTCAAAAATTGAAATTGAGAGAGACTACACAAGACTATGCTCACAAAAAATCCTCAGATGGAAAAAAGATATAAGAATTATTATTTTTATTGGTAACAGGATAGCAAGTAATAAATCTTGGAGAGGATGTGGCAAGAAAGGAACTCTTATACATTGTTGGTGAGATTGCAAAATGTAACAACCATTCTGGAAGGCAGTTTAGTGCTTCCGCAAAAAGCTGAACATGGAAATTCCATATGACCAATCTATTCCACTACTTGGAATATACCCTGAGAAAATGAGAACTGAAGCACAGAGACTTGTACACCGATATTCATAGCAGAATTATTCATCATCACAAGAACATGGAAACAGGCCAGATGCCCAACCACAAACAAATGGATTGAGAAACTATGGTACATTCACAAAATGGAATACTATGCAGCACACAGGAGCAATGATTTTGTAAATTATTACATAACCTGGGAGCGACTAGAGAGAATTATGCTGACAGTGAACTACCTCAGTCCCACAAGGACAAACACTGTATAAAACCACTACTGGAGAATAAGTATAAGGATAAGTATGTTGACATACTAGGCATTGGTGAGATGAGATGGACTGGCATGGGGCATTTTGAGTCGGATGACCATATGATGTATTACTCTGGAGATGAAAAAATGAGGAAAAATGGAGTTGCTGTCATAGTTAAAAAAGTCATTGCTAGATCCATCTTGAAGTACAATATTGTCAGTGACAGGATAATATCTA
>NW_006399804.1:5204350-5208731 GCF_000299155.1 Elephantulus edwardii | reverse complement strand
TGGAGTTTAGGGCTGTTGTACATAGGGTCGCTATGAGTCGCAAGAGACTCAACGGCACATAACAACAACAACAAGTGTAAGGATCAGGGGGTAGGGGAAAGCAGAGGGTTGAGGATGTGCTGGGGGAGAGATGAGATTAATCATGGAGTTGTATAATTTGATGGGTGGAGGAGAAAGAAATTGGAAGAGTCTGTTCCAGAAAACAATGTATTTGAATTTTGTAAATAAACTAGTATAGTAACAAAAATAGATCTAAGAAAGTAACTCAAAGCCATATATAGGATTATAGTGAATGAAAGTAATTACCTAGGCAACTACAAGAACTAGTATATGTCCTAATTAGACTAATTTTCTTTTTTTTCCTTTAAATTTTATTTTCTTGTTGCCAAGCATATATGAAGCAAAATACCAAATGGAAAGTTAGAAACAAAACAGAAACCCAGTATAGTACTGGGAGAATGACATACATATACATCAATGGAATAGAAATTGAGAACCCAGAAATTAACCCATCTTCCTAAGTTCAACTGCTATTTGACAAGAAAATGAAACTCACTGAACGGGGAACCAACAGCTTTTTTAACAATGGTGCTGGCAAGACTGGACATATAGAGGCAGAAAATGGAAATAAGAGCCACATACACAAAAAACAACTAGAAGTGAATCAAAAGCCAAGGCATAAAACCCACAGCCATAAGAGACAAAATGGAATCAATTTAGAAGCTCTAGCCTACAGCATAGATGTTCAATCAGCGTCAAAAAATCCGCACAGTCAGGAGTGTAAAAAATTGATGAATGGGAACATCTTAAAAGTTAATCCCTATGTGCATCAAAAATTTTCTCCAATAGCTATGTTGGCCTAGTGGCAAGAAGCTGTGCTCCAATTGTGAAGGCACACAGTTTGAATCCACCAGCTGCTCAGAGGGAGAATGATGGACAATTTCCTCCCATGTGATCAACTGGCTCTGAAAATCCGCCAGAGGGTCAACTACAGATCTGTTCTGACTTGATGGTACACAACAACACACGGTGAAAATAAATCTCACAGACTGGGGGGATAAATTTGGCAATGACATTTCAGACAAGGGTCTCTTAACTAACATTTATAGAATGTGCTGCCATTCCAAAGGCACGTGGTTTGATTACACTAGCTGCTTCAGGGGAGAAACATTAGCAATATCCTCCTATGTACTTTACTCCCTCTCAAAATCCATTTTGAGGGTCAGTTGGGAGTCTATTCCAACTCAACAGTCCACAATAGTAAACCAACAGGAGCTCCACAAGAAAAAAGACTGCTAACCAAATCATAAAATGGGTGAAGGGCATGAAAAGATTTTTCACAAAGGAAGACATCAGGATGGCTATAAAACACATGAAGAAATGTTCAAAGTAACTAGCAATCAGTGAGATGTAAATAAAAATAATAATAAGATACCCTATCACCCCAGGAGCAGTAGCTACATTTAACAACACAGCAAACAAATGCTAGAGAGGATATGGAGAGAGTGGTACTCCTGTGCATTATTGGTGAGACTGAAAACTAGTATAAACACTATGAAAAAAAGTTTGGTATTTCCTCAAGGATGAAAATAGAAATCCCTTATGATCCAGGTATTCCATCACTAGGTGTGCCCAAGGAAATCAGAACCGAGACATGAATGGAGATATGCACACCAAAGTTCATAGCACCAATTTTCACAATATTAAGAAAATAGAAACACCCTAAGTGCCCATGAACAAATGAATCAATTGAGAAATTGTGATAAAATCACAATGGAATACTATGCAGCACTAAAGAACAAAGGTTTTGTAAAATAATGTATAACATGGGAGAGTTTACAGAGTATTATGCTAAGTGAAATAACTCAATCACATAAAGACAAATACTGCAAAAGACTACTACTCTGAAAACAGAAGGATAACTGAACAAGACATATATAAAAGTTCAGAAGGGGAAAAAGAAGGAGAGAAGCAGGCAAGGAAAAGGGGAAAATAAATGAAACTGAGATTAGTGGATAGGCATATAGGAAAGATTAAAAGATGATTTGAAGAAATGGAGCAATAATAGGCATAGATATTAATATATAATATACCAGGAGGCTGGGCTCTATGAAGAGAAATGCAGCATCAGGATTCGTGGAAGATCTATCAACATGCGTTATGCAGATGACACAACCCTGAGTGCTAAAACTGAGGAAGACCTAAAGCACTTGCTACAGAGGGTCAAAGCCTGTAGCCTTCAATATGGATTGAGGCCCAATGTCAAGAAGACAAAGATTCTCAACATTGGACCAATTGGCAGCATCAGGATGGATGGTGAAGAGATTGAGATTGTTCACAGCTTTAGTCAGCTTGGTTCTACAATCAACACTCTTGGCACCAGCAGCCAGGAAATTAAAAGACGTATTGCAATGTGAAAGTCGGCTGTTAGGGACCTCTCTAAAGTACTGAAGAGCAACGGTGTCTCTTTGGAGTCTAAGGTGCGTCTGATACAGGCCATGGTCTTTGCAATCACATGTTATGCATCAAAGAGTTGGACAATGACTAGGGAGGATAGAAGGAGAATTGATGTCTTTGAACTTTGGTGTTGGAGAAGAGTTTTGAGGATAACATGGGCTGCGAAGACAACTGATTCATCTTAGAGAGGATTAAACCAGACTGCTCTTTGGAGGCAAGGATTCTGAGGCTTCGTTTGTCATACTTTGGTCATGTTGTAACGAGAGACCAGTCCTTGGAGAAGGACATCATTCTTGGGAGGATGGAGGGCAGGAGGGGAAGGCCCTCTAGAAGAGGAACTGATTCAGTGACTGGGGTAATCGGGATGAGTGTGTCAGCGACAAGGAGATTGGCACAGGATAGAACAGCGTTTAGGGCTGCTGTACATAGGGTCACTATAAGTCGCAAGTGGCTCAACAGCACTTAACAACAACAACATCATTACACATTATATATAATAGGAATTATATAAAATACAATGTATATGACAATTTTCTTTCTGGAGACTAAGGTCTGCCTGATACAGGCCATGGTTTTTGCAATCACTTGTTATGCATCAGAGAGTCGGACAATGACTAGGGAGGATAGAAGGAGAATTGACGCCTTTGAGCTGTGGTGCTGGAGAAAGAGTATTGAATGTACCATGGACTGCCAGGAAAACAAACAGATTCATCGTAGAGAGGATTAAACCAGGCTGCTCCTTGGAGGCAAGGATTCTGGGGCTTCGTCTGACATACTTTGGACATGTTGTAAGGAGAGACAGGTCTTTGGAGAGGGATATCATGCTTGGTAGAGTAGAGGGACAGCGCAGGAGGGGAAGACCCTCTATGAGGTGAATTGATTCAGTGACTGGGGTAATCGGGATGGGTGTGTCAGAGGCAATGCGATTGGCACAGGATAGAGCGGGGTTTAGGGCTGTTGTACACAGGGTCGCTATGAGTCGCAAACAACTCGACGGCACATAACAACAACAACAATATGACAATTGTATAAAACACAATATACATGAAGGAAACACAATTTATATGTATGATTGTATGCAAATTTAAAAGTCGAATCATAAAAAAAGGATGTATAAGATTGGGAAAGTTTGCTGTCAGGGCCCTTTCCAAAATGCTGATAAGCAATGATTTCAGTTTAAAGATTAAGGAGTGCCTGATTCAAGCTATAATCTTTCCAATCACCTGCTATGCATCTGAGAAGTGGACAATGAATAAGGACGACAGAAGAATTGACACCTTTTGAGTTACAGTGTCAGAGAATGTAGTACTGAATGTC
The DNA here is from genome assembly GCF_000299155.1 of Elephantulus edwardii. Lineage (NCBI taxonomy): Eukaryota > Metazoa > Chordata > Mammalia > Macroscelidea > Macroscelididae > Elephantulus > Elephantulus edwardii. The sequence continues at coordinate 5,204,957 of NW_006399804.1, read as the reverse complement.
CTACAGACTGCCAACAGAACAAACAGATATATCTTGGGTAAAAGTGCAACTAGAATGATCTTTGGTGGAAAAGATGGCAAAGCCTCATCTCACACACTTTGGGTATATGGTTGGGAGAGGTTATTCCTTAGAAAGGGACATCATTCTTACAAAGGTGGAGGAGCAGCAAAAGAAAGGAAGACCTCCGGTAAGACAAATGATACGGATGGATATGGGAGGGTTCTGATCTGTTTGTTGCTCATAGGTTTGCTGTGAGTCATGTGTAACTTGATGACACCTAACAATAATCACCTATAATAAATATTTGGCAAGGAAACAAAACCCATTAACTTCAGAAACAACAGCCTTTTTAACAAATGGTACTGGAAAATCTAGTTACCTACATGAAAAAAAAAAAACTGCAATAGGGTCCATATTTCTCTCTATATATTAAAAGTCAACTCAAAGTGGATGAGAAACCTAGGAGTAAAAGGGATAAAAAACGCCATAAAGATCATCAGAGAACCACAAGATAAAGGTAAACAACCCAATTTAAAAATGGGCACAGGACACTTCATCAAAGAAGACAGAAGACAAACAAACAAATGAATGTTAAATAGCTCTAAGA
>NW_006399804.1:5200355-5202040 GCF_000299155.1 Elephantulus edwardii | reverse complement strand
ACAGATATTCGGATGGCGGGGAAGAAGAACAAACTGGGGAGGAAGGTGGAGAGAATGGTGCGGCAATGAAGGAGTGAAAGCCCAGAATCCCTGTGAATGTTCATTGAAACTAATAAAATTTAATAATAATTAAAAAAAAAAGTATACAGGCAAACCCCAGAGCCAACATTGTTCTCAGCAGAGAGAAATTAAAGGCATTCCCCTTGAGAACAGGAACTAGGCAATGCTGCCCACTATCACCTCTCCTAGTCAATTTGGTACTGGAAGTCTTAGCAATAGCAATAAGGCAAGAGAAGTAAATAAGAGGTATCCAAATTCGCATAGAGGAGGTAAAATTATTTCTATATGCAGATGATATAATAGTATACTTAGAAAACCCTAAAGTCTCAGTAAGAAAACTACTAGGCATAGTTGACCAATTAAGCAAAGTGGCAGGATTCAAGATCAACATACAAAAATCAATTGGATTTCTCTACAATGACAAAGAGAAACAGAACTGGAGCTAAGAAAAACAATACCCTTCACAATAGCTAATCACAAGATTAAATAATTGGGAGTAAATCTAACTAGAAAACACAATCGAATCAGAAAATCTAAACACATAAGATCTATACAAAGAAAATTACAAAACATTACTACAAGAAACAAAAAGAGACCTGGAGAAGTAGAAGAATATCCCTTGCTCATGGATAGGTAGACTCAATATTGTAAAAATGACAATACTACCAAAGGCAATTTATATGTTCAATGCAATTCCAATAAAAATACCAATTCCATTCTTCAACGAGATGGAAAAGGCAATCTCCAATTTCATTTGGAATGGAAAGAGGCCCCTACTAAGCAAAGCACTCCATAAAAGGAGAAACAAGGTAGGAGGCATCTCACTCCCTGATTTCAAATCCTACTATACTGCCATAGTGGTCAAGACAGTGTGGTACTGGTACAATGACAGACACATAAAACTGAGCATACAGAAGTCATCTCATCTACCTTTGTTCAACTGATTTTTGACAAGGAGATGAAATCAGTTAGGTGGGGAAATGATAGCCTTTTTAACAAACGGTGCTGGCAAAACTGGAAAATTATCTGCAGAAAACTTAAGCAAGATCTACACCTCACTCCTACACAAAACCCAACTCAAAATGGATCATGGACCTAGGAGTAAAACCAAGGACTATAAACTTCATTAAAGAAAAGCTTGGAAGAACTGTAGAATGCCTTATCCACAACATAAACAGTCTTCCAAGCGTCCTGAAAAATCTACAACCAGGAGAGGATAATATAGATGAATGAGACCTTCTAAGAATCAAATTCCTATGCTTCACCAACAGAGTAAAAAGTGAAGCCACAGACAGGGAAAAAAATATTTGGTAATGACAAGTCAGATAAGGGACTTTTTTTTTATAATTTTCTTTTTTTTACAGAGGTTTTGGATTTCCATTCATTCATTGCTGCAATTTTCTCCCTTTCCACCCCTCCCCACCAACTCGCTTCCCCCTCTGGAGGAAAAAAAAAAATTCCTTCATTAGTATACAATTCCCACATCCCTTCCTCCCACCCCCCACCCCGAGTACACTTCTCTATGCAACCTTAATTCTGGATTCCTGTGCTAACCATAATACTCAATCATATATCACTTCTAATCTGTTCTTTCCGTCATCTGTTTCAATACAATATACATAATC
>NW_006399804.1:5187774-5199704 GCF_000299155.1 Elephantulus edwardii | reverse complement strand
ATTACCAAATATTTTTTTCCCAGTCTGTGGCTTCCCTTTTTACTCTATTGGAGAAGTTTTTGGATGTGCATAGGGATTTGATTCTTAGAAGGTCCCATTCATCTATTTTATCTTCTCCTGGTTGTAGATTGATAAGGGACTTTTATAAAATACTTGAGCACCACAACAAGACAAAAGTAAACAACCCAATTTAAAAATGGTCACAGGATATGAACAGACACTTCACCAAAGGAGACATTCAGATGGCAAACAAACACATGAAGAAATGTTCAAAGTCCCTAGCTCTACGAGAGATGCAAATCAAAACAACTATGAGATATCAATTCACCCCAGTAAGAACAGCAACATTTAATAGAGCAGCAAACATGAAATGCTGCCAAGGTTGTGGAGAAACTGGACACTTATTCACTGTTGGTTGGAGTGTAAAATGGTTCAACCACTATGGAAGGCTGTATGGTGCTCTCTCAAGAAATTGCAAATAGAAATACCATTTGTCCCAGCAATTCCAGTATTGGGGGAATATACTCCAAAGAAACCGTAACTGCCAGGCAAGCAGATGTATACAAACCCATGTTTATTGCTGCTTTGTTTACAATAGCAAAGAGTTGGGAACAACCTAAGTGCCCATCAACAAACGAACAGAGAAGCTCTGGTATATTCACACAATGGAATACTATCGAACTCATGAAATATTATACAAAATGGATGATCCTAGAGGACATTATGCCGAGTTAAATATCTCAGTCACAAAAAACCAAATATTGCATAGTGCCACTGTTGGAAAATGAGACTGACATTGGGTTTGGAAGGAGTCTGAGAAAGAGGAAATAAATAATGTTTACTGCATTGAAGCAGATGAGGGAGAGAACTCTTTAAAAGTGATATAGGATTAGATATTATTATCACAACAGGAGTTCAGAATGAAGGTTGCATAGTGGAGTGGACTTGGGGGGAGGGACTGTATAACAATTAAAGAATTTTTCTTTTACTTTTCAAACAGAAGAGTGAATTGGGTGGTGAGACGTGGGTAGGGGGAAAAAAAGCAACAATGAATGAATGGAAATCCAAAGTCAAAAAAAAAAAAGTTGGAAACAGAAATACCATTTGACCCAGCAATTCCACTACTAGGAATATACCTAGAGAAACTAGAACTGCCACCCAAGCAGATATATGCACACCCATGTTTACTGCAGCATTATTCACAACAGCAAAGAGATGGAAACAACCCAAGTGCCCATCAACAAACGAATGGATAGAGAAGCTGTGGTATATTCACACATTGGAATACTATGCTGCATTGAAAAACAAGGAACTCATGAATTATACAAAATGGGTGACCCTGGAGGATGTTATGCTGAGTGAAATATCTCAGTCACAAAAGGACAAATACTGCATAGTGCCACTGTTGCAAAATGGGACTGACATGGCAGTTGGGGAGAAACAAAGAAAAGAGGTGATAAACAATGCATACTGCATTGAAACAGATGAGGAAAAGAACTGTTTAAAAGAGATATATGATTGGGTATTCTTGTCATGACAAGAGTCCAGAATGAAAGCTGCATAGTGGAGTGGACTGAGGGGAGGGAGAAATTTTTTTAACAATGAAACAGTTTTTTTCTTTTTACTTTTCAAAGAAAAAGGAGAACTGGGGAGGCAGGGAGGAAAGTGTGCAACAATGAATGAATGAAAATGCAAAATCTCTGTAAACTTTCATCAAAATTTTTAAAAAAAGATCATCAGAAAAAAAAATAGGAACAAACTCAAAAGCCCTGTCTGGCATAAGTAGGCTAGTAAACATAGCCAAAAATGCACAACCAGTAGAGGACAAAACTGACAAATGAGATTTTGTAAAAATCAAATCTTTTTCAAAAAACTTTTACAATTTGGGTAAAAAAGAAAGCCCATAGACTGGGAAAAACATTTGACAATGACATGTGTAACAAAGGACTTGTAACTAAAATTTACAGAATACTGTATTTTGCCTTGAGAAGAAAAAAAACACTGATATCTCAATCACAAAATGAGCAAAAGACTTCCAATGACAAAAGGAGACAAGATGGCAAAAATAACAAGTTCAGAAATATTCAAAATCAATGTTGTTGTTGTTATGTGCTATCAAGTCACCTGCAACTCACAGCAACCCTATGTACAACAGTTCTGAACCCTGCTCCATTCTGAGCCAACCTTACTGCCTCTCACCCACCTAACTCCATTACCTCAGTCACTGAGTCAATCCGTCTTATCAAGGGTCTTCCTCTCTTGTGCTGTCCCTCCCCCCTTCCAGACATAATATCCCTCTCCAAGTACTGGTCCCTCCTTGCAACATTCACAAAGTATGTCAGATGGAGCTTCAGAATCCATTCTGATGCATAGCATGTAAATGCAAAGACCATCACCTGGATCAGGCACACCTTAGTCTCCAAACTAACATCATTGTTCTTCAGTATTCTGGAGAGGCCCCTGTCAGTCGACTTCCCCAATCCAATTAGTCTTTTAATTTCCTGGCTACTGGTACCAAGAATGTTGATTGTGGAACCAAGCAAACTACAGCCTTTAGCAATCTCAGTCTCTTCATCATCTATCATGATGCTGCCAATTGGCCTGGTGGTGATAATCTTTGTTCTCTTGATGTTGAGCTTCAATCCACATTGAAGGCTGCAGTCCTTGATCTTCTGCAGCAAGTGCTTCAGGTCCTCCTCAGTTTCAGCAAGCAGGGTGTGTCATCTGCATAACGCAGGTTGTTGACAAGTCTACCTCCAAACTTGATGCCACATTTCTCATTAGAGCCTAGCCTCCTGGATGATCTGTTCCACCTATAGATTCAAAAGGTATACAGACAGGACACATCTTCCTGATTTTAAACCATGCAGTGTTTTCTTGCTCTTTTCTGATCACTGCATCCTCATTCAAATATAGGTTTCATATAAGCACAAACAAGTGTTCTGGGATTTCCACTCTTCTCAGAGTCAGCCAAAGTTTGTTGTGATACACACAGTGAAATGCCTTTGCGCAGTCAATAAAACACAGTCAGACATTCCTCTGATACTCTCTGCTTTCAGCCAAGATCCATCTAACATTAGCTATCATATACCAAGTACCACGGACTCTTCTAAACCCAGCCTGCAGTGCAGGCAGTTCTCTGTTGATGTACCAGTCATTTTTGGCCAATTTTCAGCAGAATCTTGCTTGCATGTAATATTAATTATATTGTTCAATAATTTCCACACTATACCAGGTCACCTTTCTTTGGAATGGGAATATGGATCTCATCAAGTCAGCTTGTCAGGTGAGATTAATTATATAAAACAGAGAGATGCAAATTAAAACAACAAAGTAATATCATCCCATGCCAATAGCAATAGCAAAACTTAACAGGGTAGCAAATAATAAATGTTGGAGAGGATGTAGAGAGATTGGAACCCTTATGCACTGCTGGTGGGATTGTAAATAGTATAACCACTATGTAAGCCAGTCTGGTGAATCCTCAAAACAGTGAATGTAGAAATCCCATATGATCCAGCTATACCACTACTAGGAATATACTCCAAGGAAATCATCTGAGACACAAACAGGTATATATAAACCCATATTCATCTCAGTATTATTCACAACAGCCAGAAAACAGAAACAACACAAATGTCCATCCACAAATGAACAGATAGAGAAATGGTTGCATATTCATACCATAGAAGACCATGCAACACTAAAGAATAACAAAGTCATAAAATAATACTTAACATGGGCAAGTCTAATTGCATTATGCTGAAGACAAATACTGCATAGGACCACTATTGGGGGGGGGGAATCACAAACACAACTGTGATAATTAGAGGGTAACTAAGGGGTAGAGAGTGATGAGGAAAGCACAAACGTAGAATGCACAAACACTGTAAAGGACCAGGTCACAGGAGGATCAACCTTAGAAGAATCAATGTAAGGACTATCTTAGCAAACAGGAGCAAGATAAGTGTTCAAAAGAAAATGGAAAAGAGGTGACAGTGGAGGAGGGGATGACCAGAACAGCAGAGATTAGCAGGTAGATAAGGGGTGAAAGAATAGGCATGGTGCAATGGGGACTTGATGAGATGAGGTGATAAAAGACATTGAGCAATAAAGACCAGTGATTGACTGAACAACTGCATTAAACAAAATGTGCATGAAAGAAACACAATGCATAATTGTACGTAAACCAATTTTAAAGAGAAAGTTAAAGTGTCCTATAAGAATACTTTAAGGGCTTATAGATGAAAGGAGTTGCCAAAAAATGCTTCCTCATCACTTTTGTTCCCTACTAATTTTTCTCTTCCAATAGTAACTATTCACTTAGAAAATGTGTACTGAGAACTGTCAATGTGGGATACCAAGACACATCTGCCCTCAACAAAAGGTCCAAAAGTTCCTGATAGAGGAAGAAGAGGGGAGAACGACCCCCGGATCAGTCCAAGCCTGCATGTGGCTGCATCCTCAAGTCCAGCGCCTGTTGTCACAACCATGCCCAAGACAAAGGCTGAAGGAGACCTTGAGATAAAGCCAAGGTGAAGGACGAGCCACAGAGGAGATCTGCAAGGTTATCTGCTAAACCTGCTCCTCCAAAGCCAGAGCCTAAGCCTAAAAAGGCGCCTGCAAAGAAGGGAAAGTACCCAAAGGGAAAAAGGGGAATGTTGATGTTGGCAAGGATGGAAATAACCCTGCAGAAAATGGAGATGCCAAAACAGACCAGGCACAGAAAGCCAAAGGTGCTGGAGATGCCAAGTGAAGTGTATTTTTGGTAACTGTGTACTTCTGGTGACTGTACAGTTTGAAATAGTATATTTTATCAAGTTTTACAAAAATGCACAATTTTGTTTTACTTTTTTTTTTTAAAAACTATATTGTAAGCACACAAAACACTTCACTGCTTTTTGGAGAAGGGGCAAATGTCACTAATAGTATGTCTCTGAAGCTGAATTGACGTGAATGAAAACACCTTTACCTTCTAGCTTTTGAGAGACTTCCTCTTGGTTGTCAGAAGGAAGGATTCCCTGGTGTTGACACACATTAGCGAACTTGGCACAAAGGCCTTCTGGTATGGAAAAACAAAAATCTGTTTTTATGTCCTCTTCTCGCTCTGCCTTCAGCATAGACTTGATTCCCATAAGTCCAGAGACATTATATACATGATCTTCCCCAAGAAATTGTTTACCATTTTGTCAGACAATCTGAGTTGGATTTCTCAAAAGAGCACTGGGGTTTTTGTATTTTTCTTTTAAAGATTGTGGTTCTTAAGATTGGTAATTCTGCCATTTTTGTTTCATTTTTCTGAAAGTCAGGGACGGCTTGTGAAAAGTTGTTAAGCAACATGCTAAATGTAAAATGTCAACCCTCACTCTAAACTTTCCCTTTTCAGAGCATCAAATGAAGATTTCACTGGGTTTTATAGCGGTTTTCTGATTTTGGTAGTCCATTGAAGAAGGGAGTTTGAAAGTTGTTGTATACTGTTAGCGATTGTCTGCCCATGTACTGCCTGAAATACCATAATTCTTTATGAAAAGTATCTTTAATAAAGCTGGACACAGTTTGACTTGGGAAAGAAAAAAAAAGTACCTAATAGAAAGAACGTACATAAGAAAAGTAGTTTTCTAACTAATGAGCAAAAAAATAGTGTAAACTGAAATCTTATTTAACTTTCCAATCTATAAATTGACAAAAATGTTTATACAAATATAGTTTTTTCTTTTTAAATTGTGATAACCTACCCATTAAAAAAAATGTAGCCTTAGACATGCTAACTGGGCTGTGCCAAGAAACCTGGAAGATAATTCTTACCACTAGGGAACTCAGGTTGCCTAGTGGCAAGAAGCTGCACTCCAATCCCAAAGGCATGAGGTTCAAATCCAAGAGTCTTATTCAATTTACTGCCTCTGAAAACCTGTTGGAGGGTCAGCTATGAGTCAGTCTGGCTCAAAAGCACACAACAACACATAGTAAGCAGAAGCAGTTCTACACAAGCTCAGGAGGCTATGACAAGAAATCTTGAAGACAATGTGACACATTGACTATAACAATAGGTTCAAATATATCAGAGATGTGAGGATGGCACAAGTGATAAGGCAAGGTTCAGATCCACTGTTCATAGCACTGTTATTAGTTACAGCTGACTTGATAAGTCCATAACAGTGACAACCACACATAACATGACATTTATTACTTTTAACATGTATAGTTTGTTAGTTTTGTGTGTTTAGTAATTCATAATGTTTTACAAACATCAGCACTACCTAAATACAAAACATTTTCATCACCTTGGTGGCCTAGTGGGTAAGAAGTCGTGCTACAAACACAAAAGGAACTATTTGGATCCACAAGCCTCTGAATTTTTAGCCTCTATAAACCTGGTTGAATATTAGCTATGAGTCAGTTCCAACTCCATGGTTGAGTCTGATGTTGAAAATGAAACTTCAACAATCACTCCTCATTTTCCTTGTCCTCCAACACCCTGCAGCTAGCTACTAATCTGCCTTCTCTCTCTATGGATCTGCATCACATCTGCACTTCACAAAGATGGAATTATTCAACATATGACCTTTACATGTCTAGCATAAAAGCATGTTTTCAAGGTTCACTCATCCTGTAACATGTATCAGTACTTCTTGTTGCTGCTGTAGTTGTTGTTAGATGCCATCAAGTTGAGTACAAGTATGCACCCGATGCAAAGAAAATTGATCCAACAGAATTTGGAAATTATCAGTTAATATTGTTAATGATTCAAACAAGTAAAATATTTTATTAATAGTTAAAGGGATATTTAAAAATTTGAGTGAAACATTATAAATACAAGTCATAGTGACACTATGACTAACAGATCTGAATCCTATCCTATCCTATGCCATCCTCACAATCTGTAACACACACAAGCCCAGTCCCACAGTTACCGTGTCAACCTACCCAAATGAGGATCTTCCTCTTTTTCACCATCCTACATTTCCAAGCATGATGTCCCTCTTCAAGGAATAGCCTCTCCTAGCAACGTGCACCAAGTATGTGAGATAAAGCTTTGTCATCCTTGTCTCCAAAGAGCACTCTGGTTGTATTTTCTCCAAGACATACTTGTTTGTTCTTGTGGCAGTCCATGTAATATTCAGTATTCTCCAACACCAAGTTCAAAAGCATCAATTCTTCTGTCATCCTGAGTCACTACTCAGCTCTCAGATGCACAGCAAGTGACTGAAAAGACCATGCCTGAATCAGGCACACCCATGCCTCAAACTGACATCATTGTTCCTCAATAGTCTGAAGAGGTCTCTAATTACAGGTTTTCCCAATGCAATATGCCTCCTCCTCTCCTGACTACTGGTACCAAGTGTACTGTTTGTGGATTCAAGTAAGATGAAATCATTGCCAGTCTCAAGCCTTTCTCTGTCCATTAGGCCCAGTTCCCCATCAGTGAGGATTTTTGTTTTCTTGATGTTGAGATGTAATCCATACTAACGGCTGCAGTGTTTAACCTTCTGCAGCAGCTTCAAGTCCTCCTTACTTTCAACAAGCTAGGTTGTATTGTCCGTGTAGCAAAGTTTAGTGATGAATCTTCCTCTGATCCTGATGCCAAATTCTTCTTCATAGAGTCAAGCTTCTCAAATAATTTGATCAATATACAGATTAAGTAGGTATGGAGAAAGAATACAACCCTGATGCACACCTTTCCTGATTTTAAACTGTGCCGTGTTCTCTTACAAGCCTCTTGGTCTAGGTTACAGGTTTCACATGAGCACAATTAAGCAATTAAGTGTTCTCATTCTTTTCAATGCTAGCCACAATTTGTTATGATCCACAGAGTCAAATGCCTTTGCATAATCAATAATAGACATCCTGGCATTCTTTGCTTTCAGCCAGGATTCATCCAATATCAGCAATGATATCCCTGGTGCCATGGCCTCTTCCAACTTCAGTCTTAATATGTGGCAGTCTTTGTAGCTGTAGTTCTAGCTGTTTTTTTAAAAATCCTCAGCAAGGGAGCTCTGGTAGCCTAGTAGCAAGAAGCTGTGCTGCAGTCTTGAAGGTACATGGTTCAAATCTACCAGATACTCTGCTGGAGAAGGAAGGGGTAAGCTTCTCCTGTGCCAGTTGGATCTGATTAGACAGTATACAACAAGAGGGGGGAAAAATCCTCAGCAGTATTTTGCTGGATTGTAATGATACTGTTCTGTAATTTGCGCATTCTGTTGGATCACTTTTCCTAGGAATGTGAGCAAATATGGGTATCTTCTAAACCACTGGCCAGACAGCTGTTCTCCAAATTTACTGGTTTAGACTGGCAAGCATATACTGGCCTGCCTCTATAATTTGAAACATGTCAATTGTTATCTCATCAATTCCTGGGGTCTTATTTTTCCCAGTGCCGTCAGTGCAACTTAAAGTTCTTCCTCTACTACCATTCATTCTCACTCCCTTTTTTATTTTATATTTGGTTTACTTACAAAGTTTATGTAATTGTTTTTCACACTTTATCTTTCCCTCTTCCTTCACACACCCCTCCCCTTCACCAATCAAATTGTGTGACCCTATGATTAAGCCCCCCACCCACCCATTCTCACCCCACTGCTCCCCCTCTTCCCTGCCTCGGATCCTCATATTTGTTTTATATTAATGGTCTTATGTGGTTCCAATCCACCAGACGCTCTGCTGGAGAGGGAGGAGAGGCAATCTCATCCTGTGCCAGTCAGATTTGGTTCAACGGTACACAACAAGAAAAGACCCCACCCCACACCCCAAAAGAGAGAGAGAGGAAAAAAATAATAATGGTCTTACACAGTATTTGCCTTTAAGAGACTGAGTTCACTAAGCATAACTCTCTCCAGTCCCTCCCCAGTTAGGTAGTAATTTACAAAATAATTGCTCCTGCATGCTGCATAGTATTCCATTGTGTTAATGTACCATAATTGCTCTATCCATTCCATCGTGGTTGAACATCTGGGCTGTTTCTATGTTCTTGCTATGGTGAATAACACTGCAATGAACATTGGTGTACAAGTCTCTGTCCCTCAGTTCTCATTTTCTTAAAGTATATTCGAAGCAGTGGAATAGGTAGGTCATATAGAATTCATGGTACTCCTTGAAATATTTCCATGCTGACCAATTCTTTTTGGTACAATGACTCTGAAATATTCTTTCCATCTTCTTTTGATGTTTCCAGGATCATAAAAGAATTTGCCCATAGCATCCCTAAGTATTACAACTCCAGGCTTGAATTTGTTTTTCAGGTCCTTCAGCTTGAGAAATGCTGAACAAATTTCTTTCATTTTTTGTTCTGTTTTAGGTCATTGCACATTCCATTATTGTTTGCTTGTCTTCCAGAGCTGCCCTTTCAAATTTTCTGTTCAGCCCTTTCATTTCAGCATCTCTTCCCTTTATTTTACCTTCCCAACACTCCCGTGCAATTTTCAGGGTCTCTTCACACATCTATTTTAGGTTTTCTTTCCCCTCTTTTAGTGATCTTCATAGATGATATCTTTAATGTCATCTCACAATTCATATGGTCTTTGATTATTGGTGTTCAATCTTCCAAACCTATTTAGATGATTTTTAAATTCAGATGAGATAGATTCAAGATCATCTGTTTGTTCTCATGGACTTGCTTTTATTTTCTTCAGCTTTAAGTTGATTTTGCACATGAGTAACTGATGGTCTGTTCCACAGTTGGCACCTAGTCTGGTTTTGAATGCTAATATTGTGCTTCTCCAAAAATTTCTTACACAGATGTAGTCAATCTGATTCCTATGTAATTTTTCTGGTAACGTCCATGTGCGAAGTCATAATTTGTAGGGTTTTTTTAAAGGTATTTGCAGTGAACAAATCATTGAACACACAAAATTAAATCATTCTACTTCTGGCCTCGTTTCTATTACCACCAAGTCCATACTTTGCCACTCACTATGCTTACTTTTCTTCATTGTTTCCAACTTTTGCATTCTAATCACCAATTATCAATAATGCATCTTGAGTGCATGTTTGGTCAATTTCAGAGTGCAAAATTTAATAATAATCTTCAATTTCCTCCTCTGTGGCTTTAGCTATTGGTGCACAGATTTGAGTAAGTCATATTACCAGGTCTTCCTTGTATGTGTATGAATAATATCCACTCAAAATATACTTCAGGATAGAAGTTGAAATTGTCTTTTTAACTATGAATGCAACACCATTCTTACTCCATTCTTCATTCTCAGCATAGTGATTGTCTGATTCAAAGTGGCCAAAGCCAGTCCATCTCATCTACCTAATGCGTAGAAAGTCGACGTTCATGCGTTCCATTTTATTTTTCACTTCTAGTTTCTCAACATTCATACTCCACACATTCCATGTTCCAAGTATTAATGGATGTTTGCTGCTGTTTCTCCTCATTTTGACTGAGTGCCAATGTGGACAGTCAGCTGTAGTTGTTAGCTGCTATCATACTGATTCCAACTGATGAAGACATATGTGTGCAAGCAGAACTACTCCATAAGGGTTTGCATTGGGAAGCAAACTGCCAGGCCTCTCTCACAAGACACCTTTGGTTGAGTTCAAACAACCAGTATTTCAGCTAGTAATTATGCACTTAACCATTTGTACCATCTAGTTTTAATAAGTAACATTCCATAACAGATATACACTATATTTTAATTATCTATTCATCAATGGTAGACATCTGTTTCCACCTTTTGATTATTGCGACTAGCACTGTAAACAATATGTGTTCAAGGTTTTGTTTGAACATCTGTTTTCAATTCTTATAACTATATATCTAAAAGTACAATTTCTATGTAAAAATCTAACTACACATTTAATTTAATGAAGAACTACAATATTGCTTTCCAAAGCAGTTGTATCATATTAAATACCAACTAGGAACATATGAAGGTTCCAATTTCTCTTATCAACATGTTATTTTCCTTCTTTCTCTTTCAACCACCATTCCAACCCCCACCCCTCTCTTTCAGTTCTGGTTACACTAATAGGTGTGGATCTGATTGAATATCTTTACTTGTGCCTATTTTCTAATAGGATGTCGTCACTGAGAAATGTCTATTCCAAGACCTTTCTCATTTTCAAATTGGGCCATTTATCTTTTTATTACACAGAAGGAACAGAATTTTTAAGAGAATGTGCCAAAAAAAAAGTATATTCATAGGTTACAGTAACCCTGAAGAATTTAACAAACATTCCAACAAAGTCAGTAACTACTGAGGATGGCACTGAAAAGAAATACAGAATGGCACCATACAGGCTGATGTTCCAGGTGCCTTCGAGTCAACTACTGCTCACAGTGACTCTATGAACAACATACAAAAACACTGTCTTATTCCGTGTCATCATCATGATCCCTACCATGCTCAAGCCCCCTGTTGCAGTCACTGTGTTAAATCCATTCATTGCGAGTCTTCAATTCTTTTGCTGACCCTCTAACTTACCCAGCATAATGTCTTTTTCTAAGGACTGGCTCTTCCTAACAACCTGTCCAAAATATACGAAATAAAGTTTCACCATTCTTGCTTCTATGAAGCATCCTGCTTGTATTTCCTCCAGTACAGATTTGTTTCTTCTTTTGTTCCTTGTTTCCATGGGATATGTATGGATGGCAGTTGTGGAAGGTGGCACTCTTAGATGATTAAGCACACTAGCATGCCTATACACTTTGCGGTTGGGTTTTTTAAAAAAATAGAAAGAAAATAAAGCTGTATCAAGTATGTCATTACACATAACTCTCTTTTTCCTTTTGGTTGTTTCACTCTCTTTCTTCAAGCCTGCCCTTACTTCCATTAACCACCAGATTATATGCATATAAAAAGATTTTTAAAAGCAAGCTTATTTATTCAGGATCCCATATACATCCCTAAAACTGAACTGACAACTTCATTTAAAACTTTCATACATAGAAATTCCAATTTAGGTGTTGTTGTTGTTGTTGTTGTTATGTG
>NW_006399804.1:5148269-5187595 GCF_000299155.1 Elephantulus edwardii | reverse complement strand
CAAAGTATGTTAGACGGAGCCTCAGAATCCTTGCCTCCAAGGAGCGACCTGGTTTAACCCTTTCCAGGATAAATCTGTTTGTTTTCCTAGCAGTCCATGGTATTCTCAATACTCTTCTCCAGCACCACAGCTCAAAGGCATCAATTCTCCTGTAACTTCTCAAAATTCATTTTAAATTCAGAAATATTTTACATAAAATTTTTAAGAAGTTACACATAAAGCAGAACTTTCTTCTTATATTAATAGTAGTGGGAAAAAGCTATAACATCAGTCTCAAAGCAAAACTCTTGAAAGATACTCAGTTATCTTCATAGAACTGAAGGTAACGTTAACATGCTAATAATTATAATTATTATACACATACAAGTATAGGACTATATGCAAAGTATCACTTTTCAAAAAGCTAAAACAACAAAAAAAAACATAAGACTTATTTTTAAAATATTCTTACATTCTGTTCTGCCAGTGAGTAAACAAGCTGTGGAAGAATGCCACCCTTCACGACTGCTTCTGCTAGGTCATGATTATAATTAGCCAGTCTCCCAAGAGCCAAAGCTGCAGTCTGTTGAATTGTTGGGACCACATCCAGAAGAAGAGGCCTCAGCAAACACATTACACCTGAGCAAAAGAGCAGAAATTGGCTAAATATAAATGAAAAAGCAAACATATCATTCAAAGTCTATCAAGACAAGAAAACTGGGTTAAGAATTGTTTAATAAATAATATGGACTGAAACACTGCTATGGTGGGATAAAGTGGATAAATAATAATTACAGTTTAGTTCTTTTACTATATGTTCTAACTAGTATTTCTGTCTTATTAGTGGTATTTTAGCCTAACATTACAAGAAAAGTAATCATGTAATTTTAACTAAAAGAAAGTACCCTAAACCTTCTAAATGTTCATTAATTTACATCAAGTTGCTTGATTAAGAAACTATGCTATAGTCTGGAATGAGTTGCACTGCAAACTGAAAGGTCATTGGATTCTGGTAGTTCAAATTCACGAATGCCTCTGAATGTGGAAAGGTAGGTACTCTCCTCCTTTATGATTTACAGACTTGAAAACCTGATGGAAGGTTACTGAGTCAGAATCAACTCTAAGGCAGTGAGAGAGGGAGTGATCCAACTCAAAAAGGAGCCCTGATGGTCTACTAACCAAAAGGTCACATTTGGAACACACAAGCTGCTCAAGAGAAAACATTTGTTAAAATATATGAGAAAATTGAGTATTTTGTTAAAATTTATGAGTCTGATACTGATTATAGCCCTCTGTCAATGTTGAAACAGCAGAAAACTCACCCCAGTGGTTCAACTTTAAAATAATTGTTGTTGTTGTTGCTGTTGTTATATGACTATGACTCATAGCAACCCTAGGAACAAAAGCCCTAAACTTTGCTTTATCCTGAGCCAATCTCACCATCTCCAACACACCTGGTCCCATTATCACAGTCTCTCTATTTTATCCAGGGTCTACCTCCCTTGTGGTGACCCTCTACTCTTCTAAGCATGATGTCCTTCTCCAAGGACTGGTCCCTCCTCATTGTATGCCCAAAGTATGTGAGAGGGAGCTTCAAAATGCTTGCCTCCAAGGAGTAACATGATTTTACCCTCTCTAGGACAGACCTAGATTGTTCTTTTGACAATCCTATAAGGTGACCAGTGGTGCCAGGGAGACACTTACTCCTTGTTGTTGTTGTTTTTATGTGCCGTCGAGTCACTTGTGACCCTATGTACAACAGCCCTAAACTCTGCTCTGTCCTGTGCCAATCTCACTGTCTCCGATACACCCATCCCGATTACCCCAGTCACTGAATCAATCCACCACATAGAGATGCCTTCCCCTCTGCACTGTCCCTCCACCCTCCCAAGCATGATGTCCCTAAGGACTGCTCCCTCCTTACAATATATCCAAAGTATGTCAGATGAAGTCCCAGAATCCTTGCCTCCAAGGAGCCGCCCAGTTTAACCCTCTCCAGGATGAACCTGTTTGTTTTCTTAGCAGTCCAGGGTACATTCAATACTTTTCTTCAGCACCACAGCTCAAAGGCATCAATTCTCCTTCTATCCTGCCAAGCCATTGTCCAACACTTGATGCATAACAAGTGACTGCAAAGACCATGGCCTGTATCAGATGCACCTTAGTCTCCAGAGAGACACCACTGCTCTTCAGTGCTTTGGAGAGGTCCCTAACAGCAGACTTTCCCATGGCAATACTGGCCACTGTTACCAACCGTGTTGACTGTGGAGGTAAGCAAACTAAAGCTGTAAACAATCTCAATCTCTTCACCATCCATCCTGATGCTGCCAATTGGTCCAATAGTGAGAATCTCTGTCTTCTTGATATTGAGCCTCAATCCATATTGAAGGCTGCAGTACTTGACCTTCTGCAGCAAGCGCTTCAGGTCCTCCTCAGTTTCAGCAAGCAGGGTTGTGTCATCTGCATAACGCAGATTGTTGATAGGTCTTCCACCAATCCTGACACTACATTTCTCCTCATAGAGCCCAGCCTCCTGGATAATCTGTTCTGCATACAGGTTGAAAAGGTATGGAGACAGGACACATCCCTGGCATACACCCTTCCCAATTTTGAACCATGCAGTGTTTCTTTGCTCTGTTCTGACAACTGCCTCTTGGTCCACATAGAGGTTTTTCATTAGCACGATCAAGTGTTCTGGGATTCCCATTCTTCTCAGAGTCAGCCACAGTTTGTTATGATCCACACAGTCAAATGCCTTTGCATAGTCAATGAAACACAGATATACTTTCCTCTGGTATTCCCTGCTTTCAGCCAAGATCCATCTAACATTAGCTACAATGTCCCTAGTATCAAGACTCCTTCTAAACCCGGCCTGGACTCCTGGGAGTTCTCTGCTGATGTGCTGTTCCAGTCGTTTTTGGATGATCTTCAGTAGAATCTTGCTTACATGTGAAATCAATGATATTGTTCTATAGTTTCCACATTCTGTTGGGTCGCCCTTCTTTTGGATGGGAACAAATACAGATCTCTTCCAGTCAGTTGGCCAAGTGGTTGTTCTCCAGATTTCTTGACACAACTTGGTGAGCACATCCACCGCAGCATCTGTTAGCTGAAATATGTCAATTGGTATACCATCTACTCCTGGAGCCTTATTTTTTGCCATTTCCTTCAAAGCAGCCTGAACTTCATCACCATAGGCTCTTGCTCATATGTTGTTTCATGAAATTCTTCTGTGTCTGCCAATTCCCTTCAATACAGTGACTCAGTATATTCTTTCCATCTTCTTACTTACTCCTTAGACTGACTAACTATAAAGAGTCAAAAGAGCAGCATTTGTCTAAGGATAAAGCCCTGAAGGAAAAGCAGAATGATTAATGGAAATAAGAAGTACAAGGAGGAAGGAGACAAAATACAATCACATTTTAGGTATTGTTACTAATGTTAATAAACAATATATATGACTGAGTGAATAAAAACCAACATGCTTTGTTTAAAAAATATTAACAACCTCAAAATCTCTAAAAAGCAATTCTGCTCAATCCTATGAGACTGCTATGAATCAGAACTGAAGTGATAGCACTAAGTTTGGTATTCAGTTAGACATTGTTATAGAAACAAACCATTTTGACAGTAAACAATGACAACACAAAAATAAACGCTGTCAAGATTCTTTTAAAAAAATTATATCCAGAAGTGCTTAAATAGAATGTCGTTGTTGTTGTTGATTACCATCAATCTGGAACCAACTCATAGCTAATTCTCCAGCAGGTTCACAGAGGCAGTTAATTGCATGAGAGGAGATGCTCATCTTTCTCCTGTGGAGCAGCTGGTGGATTTGAATCACGTGCCTTTGAGATGGCAGTGCTGCTTCTTACCACTAGGCCACCAGAACTCCACTCAAAATAAAAATATTTCTAATTAGGAATAGATAAAAAAGAAGACAAACAGAACTCCCAGTCCACACCTATTCATACATACAAATTCTAAAAAACCAAACTATGCAAAAATAAATGGCATTTTGTGAAAGTTGATAACCATTACCAGTGGGTAGAGGAAGGCTATGCAGTCTTCCAAAGCCATGCAGGCCCAAGTGCTCCTTCACTCCTTATCACCAGTGTCCCTCCCCTCTCCTACCCACACTATTTTTAAGCATGGGCTACCCTGGCTCATCTCAATGACCCCAAAATGCCTTTGATGGCTTTCCTAGAGTCAGAGGAAACAGCTCTCTAACCACAGGCAGGACAACTTGGATTCTCAAGGAACGTGCATGCTCACACTTGGTCTTCTGGCCAATCTCTTTACTGACCATCCCCCAACCCTTCTGGGTGGTCCTGTCTCTATCCACACCAGTGCCACTATGAGAATCAACTATCCAGAGCTTCTGCCAAGCCGAGTCTCTCTTGCCTTTAAGCTTAAAACTGCAACAGTCAATGACCACTTATAGGCTGATCTGACGTCTACCCAGGTAGTCAGGTACTTTACCTTTACCTGTGTCGGAGCATCAAGAAGTGTGTGTAAGAGATGCTACACAGGTTCCAGGTAGCTGATGTCTCATATGCCCCAGAACCTCAACTGCACCATCTCAGTGCTCTTTCTGACCATGGTTCAATTATTCCTGCCAGCCTTTGAACCTGGAAGCTGTGGTCAGACTCCTAGTCCCAAGCCCACCTTTAGGGACTATCATTTTCCCGGCTCAGGATCCTGTGGGTACTCAGGACCCACTAGGCAATATCCTGTTCTTGCTGACCCACTACAAAACCCCACTACCCTGAGCACCCATGTGCCTCAGAAGACTACATTTCTTATTCCCTCTTTGGTGGTAAAAGACTGCAAGTCAAGGATCTTGTCAGAGTCCTAAGCACTGGTTATTATCATACGTGCATTATCAGTGCAAAAAATAATTAAACAGGGTATATTTTACCATAGTCATAAATGCAAAATGGTGAATGAGAATGCCAATAAGTGAGGAGTAAATATTACTAAATACCAAATGCAGGGAATAAAGATCATTGGTGGTATTTTTGGTGCTGTCAGATCAACTACGATACATAATGATTCCATGAACATTAAAAATTTTAACCTATCCTTTATCATCTTCACCATCTCTACCATGCTCAAGTCATTCCTGTAATCACTGTGTCAATCTGAGACTTCCTCTTTTTCACTAACCCTCTACTTTTCCCAACTTGATGTCTTTTTCCAGACTGGTCCCTTCAGACAAGCCAAGTATGTTAAATGAAGTTTTACCATCCTTGCCTTGAAGGAACAGCCTGGCTGTACTTCCTACAAGAATGGTTTGTTCTTTTAGCAATTCATGAGATATTCAAAACTCTTCAAAAACATCACAATTTAAAGGCATCAATTTTTCTTTGATCTTCCTTATTCATTTTTCAACATACAAATGCATATAAAGCAACTGAAAGCGTGATCACGGCTGGACTGGGCAAATCTTAGTCTTGAAACTGATATTCTTGTTCAATAGCACTTTGAAGAGGATGATAGCTAATTTTTCAAATGCAACATGTCTTTGACTTCTTGACTGACGCTACTTGGTGTTGACTGTGCATCCAAATCAAATGAAGTCATTTGACAATTTTAATCTTTATCCCTCATAATATTGACTACTGGTCTAGTGGTGAGGTGTTTTTTCTTCCCCCTTGATGTTGTAATCCATATTGAAGGGTGTCATTTTCTGTTCTTCTGCAGTATATGCTTTAAGTCTTCTTCACTGTCTGTAAGCAAGGTCTGTAAGCATTTGCCTAACATAGGTTGTTGATGATTCTTCCTCCAAAGCTGATGCCACATTCTTCAAGTCCAGCTTCTCAAGGTCTTTGCTCAGAATACAGACTGAAAAAGACAATGGGAAAAGAATACAACCCTGATGCCCAATCAAGCCTGAAACACTTCTTCCACTCACTTAAACTTCCAGGTATTAATCAATAAACGTTACCCTCTACACCTGACCTCTACTTAAATTCTTATGATGTTTTGAGTATATCTCAAAAAGATACCAGGTTTCATAATTGTTATAAGGACTAAATAGTGTAGTTTTCAACAGTCAACAAGAACTTTTAAGAAACTCCTGGAAGTAACAGACAGAGAAGACCATGCAGCAATTAATAAACTTGACTTCCAGTTCCAATTTTGCCATTAATTCATTTTGAGCTTAAGTACTCACACTATCAAAGATACACTACCTACCTACATGAGCTGATAAAAGAATTTTTCAAGATATGTGAA
This sequence comes from Elephantulus edwardii, assembly GCF_000299155.1. Lineage (NCBI taxonomy): Eukaryota > Metazoa > Chordata > Mammalia > Macroscelidea > Macroscelididae > Elephantulus > Elephantulus edwardii. Next base: position 5,181,376 of record NW_006399804.1, on the reverse strand, counting down.
AATATTTAGAAAAGTATTTTCTCTTCTCTTCAGTCTAGCTGGAGCTATGGTTATGCAGACTTAAAAGTCAGAACTAATGAGGGTTTTGTTTATTTCAGTCTATTAAAATATTTTGAACAATTGCAGTATGCTAAGCATTATATTAGGTGTGGAAGTTATATTTAGTGGAGAAACTGTAAATAAATTATTATATTGTGACAGGTATTCTGAAAGTTAAATATGAGGAGTAAAGGAGCCTAAGTCAAAAGAATTAACTGTGATGACTCCGACAAGGTTTCCTTGAAGAATCAACACCTAAACAGTACCATATAGGATTAATAGAAACTCATTCACTCAACATTGCCCTAAGGTCAAAATCAACTCAGATGACCTTCCAAAAGGTTTCCCAGGCTTTACATCACAAGGAAGGAAGCTGTCCATCTTTCTCCCTAGAAGTCATTTGTAGATTCAAACCATTAGGGAGATGCTGCCCTAATGATACTGAGTTATCAGTGTAACTTCCCATGGACTATGACATCAGAGCTCCCTGAAAAGAAACTGGTTAGGCTTAACAGTTGTTGTATGTGCCATCCAGTCAGAAACAATCCAAAGCTGACCATCCAGTGGGTTTTTTTGGGGTTTTTTGTTGTTGTTGTTAACAAGTATTTTTTTTATTTTATTTTAATAATTTTAATGAACATTTACAGAGATTTTGGATTTCCATTCATTCATTGTTGCACTTTTCTCCCTGCCCAGCCCTCCCCTCCATTCCCCCACTCCCCAGTTTGCTCCTCTCTTTAAAAAAGTAAAAGAAAAATTCTTTGTTTAGTATACAATCCCCCCCGCACCCCTCCCACCACCCCAGGTACACTGCACTATGCACCTTTAATTCTGGACTCTTGTGATAACTGTAATACCCTACTATTGCTTTTAAATTATTCTCTCCCTCATCTGTTTCAATGCAGAATACATACTTTATCCAGTTTTTCTCAGTCTTACCCCAACCCTGATATCAGTCCCATTCTACAACAGTGGCACCATGCAGTATTTATCCTTTTGTGACTGAGATATTTCACTGAGCATAATGTCCTCCAGGGTCACCTATTTTGAATAATATTGCATGAGTTCTTTGTTTTTCAATGCAGTATAGTATTCCATTGTGTGAATATACCACAGCTTCTCTATCCATTCGTTTGTTGATGAGCACCTGGGTTGTTTCCAACTCCCTGCTATTGTGAACAAAGCTGCAATAAACATAGGTGTGCATATATCTGCTTGGATGTCAGTTATGGTCTCTTTGGGGTATATTCCCAGTAGTGAAATTGCTGGGTCGAATAGTATCTCTATTTGCAACTTTTTGAAAAAGCGCCATACCACCTTCCACAGTGGTTGCACCCCCACCAACACTCCCACCAACAGTGAATAAGGGTTCCAGTTTCTCCACAACCTCACCAGCATTTGTTCCTTGCTGTTCTGTTACATTTTGCTATTCTGACTGGGGTGAGAGGATATCTCATAGTTGTTTTGATTTGCATCTCTCTTAGAGCTAGGAATTTTGAACATTTCTTCATGTGCTTGTTGGCCATCTGAATGTCTTCTTTAGTGAAGTGTCTGTTCATATCCTGTGCCCATTTTTCAACTGGATTATTTACCTTTATCTTGTTGTGTGTGGTGCCAGTAGGTTTTTAGGGCTGTTAGTCACACAAGAGGAGACTGAACATCATTCTCCTGCAGAGATGCTAATGGATTTGAACCATATGTCTTTGGTTTGGCAGCTCAACTCCTTACCCATTACACCACCAAAGTACCCTCTGTGTAGTTAGTATAACTAGTACTAACTAGTTAGTATAAAAGGTATCCATGTAGAAATTCAAAGGTTCACATTCAAAAATAAAGTGGTAACAAAATACTAAATAAACAAAATACTAAATTTTTTTTCCAAACATGTTAAATCTGTAACGTTAAGATTTGATAGGCAAGTTTTGCTATTTCTAAGCCCTATCAATTCTAAGATAACAAGAGAGATAAATGTTCATGTAGAACAAGGGTTTGGAAGACAAAATAAAACTTTCCGTAACGTTTTTAATAAATTATTATTTGGTGCATATAGTTTATAATTTTTCTAGATCTCTTGGCACATTTCCCACTTAAACTTTATAATAAACCTCTCTATTCCTATTTTTTTCATTTTTTTAAATTTTATACTGGTTTACTTAACAAAGTTCATATACATTGTTTTTCACACTGGATCTTTCCCCTTTCCTATTTTTTTAATCAATGTTTTGAGTTCATTATCTCTTAACAGTCACAATTAAAACTCATTTTGTAAAAATAAATTAAAAAGAAACTCATTTTGTATGGCTAAATAAATCAAACTCAAACAGCATCATTATTAAAATTTTTTAGTATTGCTCTGCTAATTTACTTTCTGTTTCAATATTCTTTAAAACAGGAGGCTTTACAAGAGAATTACGGTATATTCTAGGACCTGTTTGAAATAAACTATAAAGATTTATTAGTTTTTATTTTTTCATTGGGTATTGAGATTTTAGACAGTTAATCAATACCCACAGAAACAGCAACCAAAACATCAAATTATCTACTGCATTGGGCAACTGGTACAGAAGACCTCTGTAAAGTGTTAAAAAGCAAAGATGTCACCTTGGGGTCTAATGTGTGCCTGACCCAAGCCATGGTATTTTTAGTCACTTCATCTGCAAAAGAAAACTGACTGATCAGTATGGAAGGCAAAAGGTGAATATGCTGTTTTTATGTGCCCTCAAACCAGAACCAACTCATAGCTGACCCGCCAATGGGTTTTCATGTTGGAGAAGATTGTCCATCTTTATACCATGAGCATCTGGTGGATCTGAACAGGGTCTATGCATTGGCAGTACAATCCCTTACTATCTAGTCACCAGAGCTCCCTGAAGAAGAATACATGCCTTTTATTTATGTTGAAAAGATAGACATTACAGCATGTCAGCAGAACCAATACCCCAGTAAGAACAACAAAATTTAACAGAGCAGAAAACATCAAATGTTGGCAAGGTTGTGGAGAAACTGGAATCCTTATTCTCTGTTGGTGGGAGTGTAAAATGGTGCAACCACTATGGAAGGCTGTATGGCACTTTTTCAAAAAGTTGCACATAGAAATACCATTTGACCTAGCAATTCCACTACTGGGAATATACCCTAAAGAATCCATAACTGCCAGCCAAGCAGATAAATGCACACCCATGTTTACTGAGGCTTTCTTCACAATAGCAAAGAATTGGAAACAACCCAAGTGTCCATCAACAAATGAATGGATAGAGAAACGATGGTATATTCACACAATGGAATACTATGCTGCATTGAAAAGTAAGGAACTCATGCAATATTATACAAAATGGATTACCCTCATAACAATGAAAGAGTTTTTTTTTTACTTTTCAGGGAGAAGAGTGAATTGGGGGGAGGCAGTGGGCAGAGAGAAAAGTTCAACAATGAATGACTGGAAACCCTAGGTCTCGGTAAACTTTCATTAAAATTAATAAAAAACAAATGGATTACCCTGGAGGACATTAAGCTGAGTGAAATATCTCAGTCACAAAAGGACAAATATTGCATAGGGCCACTGTTGTAAAATGTGACTGACATTGGGATTGAGGGAAGACTGAGAAAGAGAGAATAAATGATGCATACTGTATTGAACAGAAAAAAATAGTTAGAATATTAAGACTTTACTAATGTACTTTGGATATGTTATCAGGAGAGATCATTCCCTGCAGAGAGACATGATGGTTGTTTTTAAAGCAGTGGCTGCAAAAGTGGGCTCAAACATAGCAAAGAGTGTAAGCATGCACAGGCCCAGCAGTATTTCATTTTGCTTTATGTATGTTCAATCACTATGTGTCAGAGCCAATGCAGCAGCAGCTAACAAAACGTTAATCTGAAGAGCTTCACCCTGCTATGATAACGCATAATTTTTTAAAGGGTTAAGACTTTTAATGACTGCACTATTAGAGCTCATCAGCTAGTTATAATTGTGGGAAATATGTAGCTACTGTGTCCCATTAGAAAGGACAGTTTGGTTTTTTGGTTTTTTAAAACACCGAAAATGGTGGTTTTCTTTCCATAGTTGCACATTTTCTTACCCCCTCTCATCTTCCCCTGCCCTCCCCACATATATACAATGCCTAATTATATATTCCTTTTAGTCAATTCTTCCCCTCATCTGATCTGATGCGGTGTTCATTATCTATCCACTCTTTTCCCATTCTCTCCCCAACCCCCTTAAGTCTCCTATTTTTATAACAGCAGTGTTATGCAGTATTTTTCCTTTGGTAACTGAGATATTTCACTCAGCATAATGTCCTCCAGGCTCCCCATGTTGTGTAATGTTTTATGAGTTTGTTGATTTTCAATGTGTAATATTCCATTATGTGAAGACACATATCATTTGAAATCAACAATACATATCCTTGCCCCAATCTATAATCTATATCTTCAAAAGAGTTATATATCTCGTGTTCTGAAAACTTCTCTTACAAGAGTAGGAAAAATGTATAGAATTACAGTTTGCACTGGGTAAACTGGCTGCCCAGGACCTCTTTAAAGTGCTCAAGAGATAGAATGTCAGCTTAAAGACTAAGATGTACGTAACTCAAATCACAATATTTTTAATAGTTTCCTTTCAAATTCATGTTACATTTGGACAACGAATAAGAAAGACTGAAGGAAAATATTTTAATTTTGCTGGTGGTAAAGAATGCTAAATATCCCATGGAATGCTAAAATAACGAACAAATGTGTTTTGGAGGAAATGCAACCAAGGAACTCCTTAAAAGCAAGGATACTTTGAGCATGTTGTCAAGAGGGGCAATCCTTGCTGGGACATCATGCTGGGTGAAAAGAGGGTCAGTAAAAGAGAGGATGACCTTTGAAGAGATGAACAATGAGCTTATGCAGGGTGGAATTCTAAGAATGGTGAAGGATAGGGCAAGGTTTCTGCCTGGTGTTCATAGGATCACTATGAGTCATACTGACTTGAAGCTCTGGTGACTTAGTGATAAGGAATTGAATCCCTATGGGAGAAAGACAGGCAACCTCCTCCCTTTTAATTTATTGTCTCTGAAAACACTAGAGAGTGAACTATGGGTTGGTTCTAACTCAATAGTAAACAACAGTACAACAACTTGCCATGTTTTACACCTTTACTGTAAAATACATATGAAATATTAGTTTTCTATTTCAGCTCAATTTTCATATATAAATAGCTGACAAAGAAACTTATTATATCACTAAATACAAAAATACTTATATTGTCGCTTTTCTTAGATTATTTTAGAAAACTCCTAAACAGACTTATAAGTGGCCTGGTACCACAAGACATTTTTTTTAAATGTTTTATAATTAAGCAGCCACCTCTAATTGCTGAAATTCTGCAACTGGTAGAAATAACAATGTATAATCATTCCTCATATGCTACTGATTATTCAAATATGAGAAGTATCAAAATCTATTCTTAAACTGTAAGATATAACAAATGAGGCAAATAAACAGGGCTTGAAGGTACATAAAGCCATTTTATAACAAATACTAAACTTTTACATGTTTTTATGCTCTTTACTTAAAAATGGATAAAATCTGAAATGTTAATTTTTTAAATAAAAAAATTTCAATATTATAGACATGTAGTGTACATTCTTCTTTCTAGTAACCATTTTTATTAGAAATCAGTAAGCTAACGCTTGCACAAAAACTCTAGATATGAGAATTTTCCAACATTTTAAGTTTGCTTTGATAATTCTTTTGAAACTGTTTAATATGATAAATTTTCTTTTGAGTACATCAAGTATAAAAAAAAGAAGATATATAAATTAAATAAAATTCTATTGTCATTTTCATCTTTAATGCTTACTGAATGAATACTTAACAAGCAGACTATTAGGTTTGATCAGTATGGAAAATACTTTCAAGTAATCTTTAATCTATGATATATATTTATTACATAAATAGTTTATTAGCAGACAAAAGTTAGAAAATAACAATGAAGTCTTCCCAGACAGGGGGACAATATGTTTAAATAAGGAGTAAAAGGTATTATTATCATGTGCTATCAAAACAAAAGCACTTTTTGGGAGAGGAGGGAATCTTGATCATTAGTGCATAATTGATATACATACATTGTAACTCATTTGAAAGCAATTTTAAATTCATGGTAACATTTTAAAAAAACTAAAATCACTAAAGAAATACTTAAATCTGCATAGTATGAAATATATTAAATTCCTCAAGAAAAGAAAAATTTTAGCATGCCATCAAATTAAGTACAGCTAATTTCAAAATGTTACCTTTTATTCCCTTACTTGTCCATTACTTTATAGGCAAGGCCCTAAGAAGAAATAGCTAGGTAGTTATGAGTATAATTTCTAAGTTACTCATACTCTGATAGTCACTTAGCTTTACAATTTGGTTTGATTAAATTCCAGAATATAATCCATACTTCATAATTATGACAAAAGGTAATGTGACAGGACTAGAGTAAAAAGCGATTATTCTCTATCTCAAATATTATCTCTAGCTTAATATTTCAGTATTTTGAAAGAGCAGTAGTCATTCTTCGTATTCTTCAGGATTTTTTTAAAGTGCTTTAGTTTAAGAGTACGTCATGCAGAAATGAAAGATTTGTAAATACTCAGTGTCCATTTACAAAGGTCGCTGAGTAGTTTTATAAAAAAATCACTCTTCCTTCATTCTAAATATATACTTTCCCCAATGAAACTATTTAGGGACTAAAAAGCAAACTTCTAGAGATCAAATAAATTATCACTTAAGTGCAATAGTGATTTTGTTCATAGAAACCTAAGGGAAATACCATATTTTATCCTGTCAGTAAGTCTTCATTTTTTTTTCATTTCTAAACTAATTAAAGTGCATTTAAAAGACAGTGCACTTCCTAGGAGCTGAAGATTTCTTCTGGCAACAAAACAAAACTCACTGCTATTTGGTCATTCAGATTAATAGAGACCCTATTGGGCAAAGTAGAACAGTATTACAGGGTTCCAAAGGCTGTAAGTCTTTAAGGAAGGAGACTGTCACATCTTTCCAAGCAGCTGGTCTTTTCTGGTGGGTTAAACTGCCAACTTTTTGGATAGCAGCTAAGCATTTTAGCTGCTGTACCTACCACCAGGGCTCCTTTCCCACGACACAGGAGCCAGAAAATATTTACTTATCTGAGTTCAGCCGGTAGTAAGCTCATCCTTAATTATTCTTATAAAGATGGCTGGTAAAGAACCACTAACACTTTCTCTGTTTATGTCAATTGACAGGGTGCAAAACATGCGTGCGCGGTCACAAGCACACACAAACTATGGAACGTAGAGAAGTTCAGACTGAGAGATGATGGAATGACAGCAGCATGGGGGTTCTCAAAGACAGATCTTTATCCTTTGCAAAAGACTCATCTCTACCATAGCTCTTTCACTAACTCAATACGATAAGTCAACCACATTGGAATTCCTTTACTGTGAGAAAGTTGAAGGTGATCAAAGGCAGGGTGACAACAACAGCCCTGGGACAAAATTAGTCTGATAAGTGTTTATTCCCAGATTATAAAATGACTTCCAGGCAATTAGTATGGCTTTAGCTTTCAACCTGACACTTGCCTGGTTGCAATAAAGATGGAATTAGGGACTTGGAGTCCTTCTCCCACCAATCTGGAATCTTTAGCCTCTCTGCCCCACACCCAGAAGACCCGCTTAAAAAAAAGACTGAAACGTTTCTATAGTTCCTTAGGAATTGAAGAAACTTAGGGTCCCCTACCCAACAGATAAACGCACACTAAGCGTGGGGCACGAGGCAACAGAGCCGGGAGTGCAGGGCAACCTAGATTTGGTTTGAGGGCTCACCCGCGTTCTGCAGCGTCTCAATGTTTTGGGGTCTAGCTGCCAACTCCGCCACCATCTGCACGAACTGGGTCCGGGATTTCTGGTATCGCTCGAACACTGCGAGGCAAAAACAAGGGAGGAGCTGGACGGCCGCGTTGCCCCCTTCTCCTTCGGCGCTCCCGCTGCCATTGCCGTCGAGGAGCCCCGCCGGCCTCACGCCCTACCTTGCAGCACCTGCCTCTGGCTCATGGCGCTCGCAGTCACGCTCTGCACTCAAAGACCCTCCACGGCGAAAGCGGTTCCTCGAGTCCGTGCACAGAGCCAGCGGCTGTGACCGTTCAGCCTCTGAAGAGATCCGTGTCTCTGTGTACGCACGTCTCCTGGGCAACCTACCGGAACCGGAACGCGGCCGTCTCGCGGCAATGGCCCGTCTCCGCCGTGACGTCAGGCGGCGGTGCCCGGCGCCCGGCGACGCACAGGCTGCCGCGCCGCAGCGGATGGGTCCGCAGAGCTCCCTTGGGAAGGCTGCTCCGTTGCCAGAGGCGTGCGCCGTCGGGGGTTGTTCTCCCGGCCGGCTGGGCGCCCTATACAAACTATGCGTCACAAAAAAACAGTCCAGAAACCAAACTCAGGGTAATCTCCCTGATTGTAACACACGCTGGGTGCAGTTTACCACCTGTGCGGAAAGTATGGTTTAAGTGCTGCTAGATGAGTAAACTACTCCAATTTGTCTTTGCTTCGAAGATCATGAGAAATCTCCCACGTGCTAGTGTAATTCACTAAGTGCGTTATTGTTGTATACCGTCGAGTGGGAACAGACCCATCGCTGACCCTCCAGTGAGTTTTCACATCTCACGGGAGGAGATTGCCCATCCTTCAGCTTTTGTGTGCTTGGGATTTCTGCTTTAAAGATTCCTGGAGGGTCAAGACAACCCAACCATGTTAATAGACTTTACTATGATGAAAGATGTAATAAGTACTCTTAGGAATGCAATGAGCTCTGGTGGCCTAATGGTAAGGACCTGGGCTACCATCCCAGACATAAGAAGGTACAAATCCACAAACTGCTCCACGGGAGAAAGGTGGGCAATTCAACTACTGTCAGTGCATGGGAAAACCCATTGGAGGGGCGGCACTTAATAATAACAAGCATTCAATGAGAAAAGCAGACAAGAAAATAACGTGGCAATTTCCCTGTATTCTGTGGTTTCCTCCTCATTACTACTAAGTTTTAAGTACTACTTACCTTTTAGTGATTTCCAAAAATTTTCTTTTTTGTCTTTTAAAGTTTCATTTTACTTGTTGCAGTTTCCCAAAGAGAAAGAGAAACTTTATCTGGAAAGTCTTGACTCAAATTCTTCCAAACAGGCATCCCTAGGTTTTGTGTGTGTTTTTTTTTACTTTGTCCCTTAAAAGTTTCTTGTTTATCTCTGAAAACTATATAGCGAACATTTCTGTGACAGATGTCAACTTCAAATGCTACTTTACCAGAAACTACAATTTCACCAGGTGTCAGATAGAATTAGCCACAGCTGCTTGTAACTGTAGTGCCCAATTTCTTGTTATCTCCACTTCATCATAAGTGTGTAGACATAGCAAGTTGAGGTGAATTCTCGATAATACTCTGAGATTTCGCCCTGTTCTGAGCTTGCTAATGGAATTCTGTATTATGTGGAGCTCCAAAGAAGTGAGAAATGGACCAACAATCAGAAGGAAGAATTAGTGTATTCCTGTCCATCCCCAGCACTGATGGCATGTTTTTTGCCTCTGCATCCACAATCACCTAACTTGGAGGTGTACATTTCACAGTGAACATTTTCCTAGGGAACAAGTCCTTTAGAATTAATGTTCTTGTGCGGCCACATTTAGGTATATGAGAGGAAACAGATTAAGTGAATAATTAAAATTGCAAATAATTTTTTTTCAGTTCTTTCATGTTTGATGGGAGGGTGACTGTCTGTGGTCTGTCATTTTTAGCAAGTATTTTACTGTGCATTTTCTACTTTAAAACTGTTGAAATAAGACCTCAATATTGAACTAGAAAAGCCTGAGCCTGCAAATAACAGTCTACCTATGAAATTTTTAAAGTTTGAAAACTTGGGTTCAAATGCCATGTAAATAAGACTTCAAAAATGAAGGGGAAAGTATAAGCCTATAAACATAATGGAACCATCTACTTGATGCTATAAAGTTTAAAAAAGTTATGTTCAAATGCAATTTAAGTTGCTTTTTAACTAGAGTCTGAATATCTGCCATAACAAATGTCTATAGGAAAATTTACATTGTTCCTGATGAAATTAGACTTATTTAAAACATCTTTTCTCCTTATTCTAACTTTTTAAGACTTTAAAATTAAGTGGAGAAATGTAGTATAAAGTATTCACAATATACAAGCAAATGAATTTACTAGCAATTAAAATATAAAACTATGACTAATAAATTAGTTTACTGACAAGAAAGTAAATATGTATTTTTTTACCCACTTTTGAACTTACTAACTTTAAAACATACTACCTTTTTTTGGTAAAAATTAAATTAATTCCTCAAATACAGATATACAATGTACTTGGCATATTAAATTATTTGTTTGCTTGAGAATGAAAAAAATGGTATAGTCTCTGAACAATTTTAAAAAATATTTCTATGTGAGTTTTACTTGGAAGCTTTTGGATCCTTTAATTAAAACTAATCAAAATATGTCTTCAAAAACACATTGCATTTAATTCCTTCTTTATTCAAAGGAAACAAGAAAGGGCATCAATATATATTAAGCCAGTTTTAAAATTTTGTCTTATCTTTGTTGGAAATTCAGAAAATCTCATTATCAAGGGACAATAGTCTATATATGCCTAAAGGAGGCTGCTACTTTTAACAAATACCTGTTTTTTCTTCAGCTTCTATCTGAATTTTTAAAGTCAACACTTTAAATGTGCAAATTATATATTGCATACACATTTCTAAATCTGTTGTTGAGGTGAATGAAGCATGTGTATGTATGTGTGTTTTACATCCTTTCATTAAGCCAAACACTAATGTAATGTGTGCTTGACACTTTTCTGGTAATAGAATGTGCCTGCCTTCCAGATTTGAAATCTAATAGGAAGGAATAGATATGTAAAGAAATTACTAATTCACTCAACAGGTGTATATTGAATGCCTGCCCTGAGTTAAGAGCTATAATTGCCTTAAGTGCCAGTGCTTTTGGACTCAGAGTCACTTGTGGAAAGAGGTGAGATAACCTAAAATATCACCTATATAATAAAAGATTTCTTCTTTTTAAGAAAAAATTAGCTGAATCTTACCTAGATATGAAATTCACACACACAAAAGAACTAATGCCTAATCTCAGCATTTAAAACGTCATTCACGGTAATTACATATAATTTTTAAAGTTACAAGAGTTTAATAATCACTTTGCCATTAGCAAGGCTGAAATTATTGCAATAACACAGTATTTACATACTTGAATTTAAAAATAAAGGCACTACTTACTACTCCATAACCACGTGTACCGAAACAATTAACTGCGGTGAAAGCAAGCATATGACTATCTTAAATAATGCATTATCCCTCCGACTAGGAATACCTTAGGATTTTACACTTAGTTCTGAACATACCATCCAATTGTGCCATCCAGTTTGTCAGCAGAACAGAAAAACATTTGACACTTCTGTCAAGGAGAAGGTTAAAATATTTATGCATGCATTATGTTTATATATTTCCTTTTTCCCCCTTTACAGATCTACTCTTCACACTTTAAAATGTTACCTTTTTTTTTATGTTAAAGCCAATAGAATGTTGACAGTGATCCAAGTAGACCTCAAGTTCCAAAGATACACTTTTATGTGTTTTCCTTTCCAATAATTCAATGGATGCAGAGATTGAACTAATTTTTTTTCACCTCCAAAGAGATTCATAATTAGGATGATACCACGCACGAGTAACTTTGCCTCTAAAAGGCACCACACGGTACAAGGTCACGGATAGTGAAAATATGATTTTGCTGTCATTGTTACATGCTGTCTTGTTGCTTGCGACTCATTGCGACCCTATATACAATAGCTTTGAACGCTGCTCTATCCTGAGCCAATCTTATTGTCGCTGACACACCTAACCCCATTACCGGGTCACCGAATCAATCCATCTCTTTCAGGGTCTTCCTTTCTTATGCTGTCTCTCAACCCTTCCAAGCATGATGTCCCTCTCCAAGGACTAGTCTTTATAAGATTTTGCTGTAGAAGTCTGAAATATAGGATATCATTTTCTAATATAATAACATATCTGAAAACCAAATCATTATTGTTCGAAAGTGTGTGTTATGTATTTTCTTTAAGACTTTACAGTGCATTTTCTCAGTAATTGAATATTATGCCTAACCATCCCTCGCTAGGTAGAAAACTCTAAATGCTTTGACATAGAAGTCAATCATTCCCTTTTCATCCTCCACCACTACAACCTCACTCTCAGCCATCACCCAGCCCAGACAGAGCGCACCTGCTGGAGTAAGTAAATGCTTTCTTGGTAGTTTAGCTTTACAATACTGGCGTTGTTGGTCTTGTTTCGGAATGGGCATTATTCCTTCCCCATTAATTTGCTAGTATGAAACACAAGAGCCAAAGATGGGCGGTTCCAAATAGAAAATTACTCCTAGAGCCCCCCTCCCCCAAGGGCGCATCTGGACCTCGCCAGTGGATGACGCGGTCCACACCCCTTCGCGGGCTGTTCCCGTCCGCGAGCGGGCGGGGGGTTCGCGGGCTCCCCCAGGCGGGGCGGGCGCGGGGCTCCACGCTCGACGACGCAGGTCCCGGTTGGCATCTATGTTCTGGGTTAATAGAAGGGGCGCTGAGGTCTGAGGGAGAAGAGATAATGTGGCTTTGTAAAGGTTAATATTCACTCGCTCAGGCGGGGATGGGGTGGCAGAAGAAGAGGAAGCGACGAGAGTGGAGTTCAAAGTTCCCGAAACTCCGACAGCAGCTTCGCAGTCTAACGGGCTGCGCACAGGAAAGGGGGGGCTGGAACTCGGTTAGGGCTGGGGTCCAGGGGACTTTCGAGTTAGAAATGGGCGAAGGTCAGCTGTGAACCGTCAGGCAGGGCTGGAGAAGAGGCGTGGGGGAACGCAGGGCCGTCGCGGAGGAAGAGGCGGGGGCTGCGCCGCCAAAGGCGCGAGTGCGGAAACGGAGGCCCGGCCCGCGCGCGGGGAGGTCGGTTGGGGCTCGGCCGACTGGGGCTCGGCGGAGCGCCTGCCCTCCCGCCGGGCCCCGCGGTGCCGGTCTGGGGCGCGACGGCCGCGGGACGAGCTGACTTGAGGAACTTCAACTCTCTTGCTTTCTCTCAGTCCCGCGGGCCGCCGGCCTAGGAATCGCATAGAGGGGCGGGGGCTCTGGCGGACTGCGGCGCCCGCTGAGTCGAGGTTTCCTGGGGCGCGGGTTAAAAAGTGAAGAAGGCCTCTCTCTATTCTTTCGCTTTGACTTCCCGGGCCGGGCTCCGAGCTCCAGCTGCACCGCCCAGAGGACTCGGAGAGAGATCTAGCCACGGAGAGGCTGCCAATCTGCGAGCCTGGGGACGGTGCCGCCGACACCCATGAGCGAGCTGGGAGCGTACGGCGACCCGGAAACCCCCGGAACCCAGGCCCCGCGACGCTGACGCAGCCAGAAGAGCTTGCCGCGGCCGCTCTCGTCCCCTCTACTTCCCCTTGACTTTCTGACCAGCCGACTTAAAGACACATCCCAGTGTGTGTGTGTGTGGGGGGGGGGGGGGGGGGGGGAGACACAAAGAAGGGCTTTGGCCTCCCCAAGTAGGGAGTGGAAGAAGACAACTTCACTCCAGTTTATGTCAGCCTGCTCCCTAAGACCCTGAGTGTGCAGCCGCGAGGAGCCAGTAGTTTGTTGGTTGGCTTTTTTTTTTTATTTTAGGGCGCCTCACTGCGCATGTGCAAGCATCACTTTATTTTTTTAAAAAATTACGTCATTCCACTATATCAAGTCCCAACCTAGCAAAAAATGCCTGTGCATTAATTACTCTTAGGAATAATTGACTGTATCCTCTGACCCATGGAAAATATTGCAAGCATAGAAAGGTTTTCAAGATTTCTTTCTGCTTTCTCAAAAATAACGTAGTCTAGCTATGAACTCCGCAAGTCCGTGGCTCTCCAGAGAAATTACTAGAGAACAGAATGATCTTCGCTAAATCGCATAGGAAGGTTAGGGACGTCTCACACTTTCAGAGGTGAGGCTTGCGCAGTAGTTTGAAAATTCAAGACGGCTACAAAACACAACTCCTGTCTTCTTCATCTTTCCCTATTTAAGAGGAGCTATTTGAATATTGCTAAAGCTGGATTACTTTAACGAACCTGCTACTTCAACTCAACTCATTGCCTTCAGAACCTACTAAAAATTGAGCCTCCAATAGGTTTTCAGAGGTTGTAAATCGCATGGGAGAAGACTGTCCATCTTTCTTCCACCTACATCAGCATTATCCTATATTTTTTAAAATGAAGAATAAAGGTTTTCATATGAACAGCATTAAAATATTAATAATTTTATATAAAGACAAAACTAATTCCCCTTCTCAATAAGTTGACCATCACTAATCTCAAGAAAGGAAATTTATCTATGATCTTTTTATTCTAGGAGTGTTTTCCCTCCCCCTTTGTGAAACAATATGCAATTGCTTAACTTTTTACATCCTAAGGGTACAGTCTTGAAAATTTAAGCAAATATGGAAATATCAAAGTGAATTCAGTATTTTTAAGGTCAACCTGAAAAGGTAATTTACTGACAAACTCTTGGCTAGTTAGTAGTGGTGCAGTACTAAGGGCACAAAATGGTAATAATAAGAACTTGTAACCCAATTAGAGAGAAAGGCATAGGGAGTTTTTTCAAAATGTGATGTTAATGTGTGATCTTTAAATGTATAGCAGAAGCTTAAAAGTTAAGTACCTTATATAAAGAGCAATTACTTTTCAAGGAAAGGATATTCCCCAAAACCCATTACAGAGCACGATTATATTATAGACTTGCATTGAATTCTTCCTTTAGAGAAGTTATATTCATTACATACATTAAAGTTCATGAAAATACATTTTATGAAGTCTTATTTAAAATTTGATTGATTCCATTATCTAATTGAAAACCTAATTGTATTTCCTAAAACGAGATCTCCAAAGTTTTGAGCATTTTAATGGAAAAAATTATTTGAGCAGAATGATCATTTGGTGAATGTGGGTAGATTTTTCATTAAATCTGGTAAACTTTCTTATTAGAAAATAATGGGTGAATTTAAAGAGAACTCAAGTAAAAATATCTTAAGAAAATTGTCATGAGGCATATTTAGAAAGAAAACAACTGGTATACACATTTTCACAAGCTTACTCTGAGTTCTTCAGTTACACTAGAAAACAAACTGTAATGAATCACATTCTAAGCAAAAACACTCTCCTAAGCTAATTACTGATAACATTAAAGCGAGATGCTTTCTAAACTCACCATATCACTCCAGTACACTTTATTCATAAATATTCGGAAGTGTGTTTACTAAACTTGGGAATTGTATGGAGAATGTTGGGAAGGAGTAAAAAATTTCATAGTATAACTCTATAGAAATGTAACTGATTCCAATGAAAAGTACTCTGTACGGAAGTACATTATGGAAATGACGTGGTTGTCAGACCTAATTGCTTGGCTTTTGAGTCCTCATAGAAGAAATTCTACAGCCTTAGGGGTGTAGACTCAAAAGCAGCGGCGTTCCTGGTTGCAGTTTAAATAAAACAATGAAATCCATCATTATTCAAGTCAATAGCGATAATTCACATGAATATGAATGCACTTTGATCTTATTCTTCAATTCACTGAAAGACACAGTCGTAATGAAAAAGGGAGATAATCTCTTTAACTCGGTCCAAAGCAAGTTGTTGGAGCTTTTCTTTCCTGAAAGACCATAGAAAGGAACTTTTCACTAAAGCCTTGCTTTCCTATTTTTAAGGTGATGGTGGGGGTGGTGGGCAAGCTATAGGTTGTTATGTTGCCTCCAAGGACCAAGTAGAACTTTCTTCTTTGAAGCAAACTGTCTTATTTAATGAACTTGACATTTTGTGATACTTAAAGGTGAACCCCTTTTATGACATCATACCTAAGAGTAATTTTAGATGACATTGTTTATTTGCATTTACCCCTTTATATAATTAAGATACATTAACAACTTTTGGTATATTTTAAAGCTTATTCAAATTAGATTTCTTTCAATGTGCATTGTCTTAGTATATTTGCAAAAGCCAATACCAGTCCCTTAAGCATTCCCCCTGGACTAAAAGACAGTTAATACTCTATGTTGTATGAAAACTGTGAAAGCCACTTTAAAGTCTCACCTTACTTACAGCTATTCAAACACATTTTCAGACCTTTTAGGAAATAGCAAAATTACAAGTTTTTATGTACTAATTATCTTTCCACTTAGGAATTCTGGAAACACCTGGATAGATAGATAGAGAGATAGATAGAGAGATAGATAGGAAGACATCTAATGAGTTTGGAATGCATTTCATTGGGCTCATTAAAGAGATCCATTATGTTAGTTATTAATAAGTTGTTCCTACTAAAGGTTACTGAGTTTCTAGAAATTCAAGAAATATTTATTAAATTATGTGACAAAGGACCTCGAGAAATAAAAAGATAAATAAGGCAGGAACTTGTCCTCAAAAGGCTTTGCATTTAAAACAGAAAGCCTGTGATTTACATGAAACTTCAATCCATGAAGACCGTTGCACGTATTTCTTAAATTATCCTAATAGTTAAATTGCTGGTTGCTTTGAAGGCTTTTCCTTAAAAAAATCTGTCTGAAACAATACTGAGAGTTCTGCTGTAAAATTATAATATTCAGAATCCCAGAATCTAAAGATACTACAAAAGGGAGAACCATCACTTAAGGGCTAACGTCAATCATTTTGCTTGAGATCACTCAGCCCACCACACTGCTGACTTGGTATATATCAAATGAAATGTCATGGGGAGATGGGTATAAGTCACCTTCCATGTATGTATACATAGCAAGTGTTTGGCCATAATAATTAAGGCAACACAATTGATTGATTACATTATGGGTTTCATGCAAAATATTCTTGGTAGACAAAGAGGAGGAAAGATCTTATCACATGCTTGTGACTCTACCCAGAGGAAATTCAGTTACCAAGAGTAGACACCACCTTAAGCTCTTTGTATGGGTGTCACTACAGAAGGAGTGGGCGTCTTGTCTTGACTTTCTTTATACCACCATACTTAGTTTTTGTCAAGAAAAGCTTTCTAAGTGACTGCCCATTGAGAAAGAATTTCTGCTCAAGTCGGAGAAGAGAGTACCTCGGGCTGGATCTAAAAGCAAAGCACCCCATAACTGAGGGACTCAGGTGCTTAGGCTCAGCGCAGCTCGCGCTGCAGTATTCGTTCCCAGCCGCCCCTATTGTCTGCCTTGGGGGCTGGGCGGGTCGGCAGAGCTGGCTTTCGAGTGGAGCGGTGGGTACTAGACGATGAGGGGCGGGGGCGAGAGATGTCAACAAGGGCAACCTTCAGAGTTTTTAATGCTCAACCCCGAAGTGTACAGGAGGAACGATCCCCGCCGCCGCGGCGGCGGGCGGCTGCGGGCGGCTCAGGCTGCAAATCGCCGTCGTGTGGTTGCTACTGGCAACCGAGCCTCAGCTGAGCGCGCAGCACCGCAGCCGCCGGAACGAAGGTGGCGAGGCTGCAGCTCTATGGCCGGGCTGGCTCGACCGCCCAGAGGGCTCCCGCTCCAACCAGCTTCCCGCAGTTTCTTCAGGCTTTAACCACAGCTGCCTTCCTAGAAGGGCCGAAATCTCGCGTGGGGCTGTTACTGCCTTAGAAGCCTCAAATTTCCTGTGCCCTCTGTGAACGCAACGTGGCAGCTCTGGCTGAAAGACATTCATTCTTTTAGGTTCAGAGGCTCAGGCCTCGCACTTCGCAGAGCGCCCGCGGCTCCTTTCCAGGCCCAGAGTCAGCCCTGCCTGCCCCCCTGACTGCGAGCCCTGACGAGCAAAGGGCAGCGGCGCGCGCGGACCCGCCTCGGGTTCACCCTTTTGTTCTCCACTCAGTAGGCGCCTCACGCTCCGGGGCATTTTAATAGAAAACCCTCGAATGTTCGGCAACTTGAGTGGGGACCCTGGATTCCCTGAGATTCCACACAAAGAATTGGCTCTCCTAGTCCCCAGAAGACTCTGGACAGAGCTGGAAGCGAGTGCAGCAGGGTCCGGAGGGGGAATTCTCACCAGGGCCAGCCCTGGTGGAATCTCCTTCTTAGCACTAGGCCTCTCGCGGTGTCTCAACCGCAGCCAGAGGTGTGGAACGGGAGATCAGAAAATGGCCTTAGGGAGGCAAAAAGGCAATATCCATCTTGACCCCAAGGAAATGAGATTATCTGCGTTGTGGGGAGGAAAATGGGTTCCTATTTGGCTCAGTCTAGGACACGCCCTTCAGTTCTGCACTGGGCCGCCTCACTCTTGACATTAGCCCTAGTACATGCGTGCAGGCGGCTTAGGCCAGAGGAAAGGTCCCTACTGTATGCCGGGACTGAGGAATGCGCTGCTCAAGGGGCGACCTCAGCACGAGTCTTCCGTTGAGATCTGGGGAAAATGTTTCAAAGCCTCTTAAAAAAGGCAAGATAGGGCAAATTTGCATTTTTTAATGATCACGTAGACAAACTACGTGGCGTTCATCCCTAGCTACTGAAATACCCGAATCTGCCACCAAATGGCGGCTTCTGCAGCATGCATTGACTGCCCAGGCTCGCCCATTTTAGGCCAATGTCCCTTTTGCGAGGTTAACCTGAACCCCTTTCCACTCCCGTTCAGTCGTTCCTTTCTCTTCAGATCTGTGGGTGCATGTAGCAATCCCCATCTCCCCACCCCCCGCCAGAGGCGCGCTTATAACTCGGAGATCAGGCGTGCTCTCTGCAGAAAGCAGGTTGCTCCAGTCACCTTGGAGAGTGACGTCTTTGCCTCAGTTGGGCGGAGGACGAAGGCCCTTCCCTGGTTGCACAGCCTCGGATCTCGGTTAAATATCCTGGGGTCTTGAGATGTGGGAAGTGTTCAGATACGTTGCAGGTCCTGCTGCAGGGCCACTCATCTTCAATTTGGTCATGCCACGGTTCTTTCGCATGACATTACACTCTGACCATCTCCTCTTGGCCTTTTCTGACATAGCCTTTGGGAACCTTCAAGATATCCGTTTCATTTTTGTTAAAATTTTAGCTTAAAATCTATCCTACAGAAGAATTGAAGGACCAAAGGCATTGGGTATGAATGGAGAGGAGGGACGGGGCAAAGGCGACTTTTGGGGTTCCCCCATCCCCCCAGACTCGCTTTGGAGGAGTCTGCATGCACAGTCACCAATTCGGCGAAGCTGTCAACTCCTTCCAGCACTGCGCCCAGGGCCGGGGCCCAGCTCCGCTGCCCAGTATCCTCGACCCTTTGCCGGCCTGCAAAGTCAGCCTCGTATGGAACCACCATGTGAGATCGCGCGCGACACGGTTGTTGCCACCGCTCGCCATAGATTCTGATTCTGAGAAGGGGGCGTCGTTTCCCTTCCTCTAGAGCCCGGGTGCTGCCTGACAATCTCGCTTTCAAATTTGGCGGGAGCTGAAACCGAGGAGCCTAGGGCCGTGCGAGGCGAGCGGCGCAGGCGCAAAATGGCCTCCCGGTGCCCGCGGCCTGGGCTCTGGCGCTCCGCAAAGCGAATTCCGGCGACGCAACTCTTCAAGGCGGTCGGAAAACCGGCTAATTAGAAAATAATGAAAAAGAGACGCCTTTTTAGCCTAATTTTGTCCTTTTAATAGAGCTTTGCTGCCCAAGAAAGCAGCGCTACCAGAGTAGAGGAAGTTATTTTCTCCTTGCTGGAGACCTGTGCTCTTTCCACCGGGCGCCAGAACGTCAGAAAACTTTTTTGTAAAGCAATGAGTCTTTCCACCTTCCCCTCTGTCTGCATTTTCCACGCAGTGCAGTGCGTTCCTCCACGGTTTCATTTGAATGTCCTCCCCTCATGTGGGTATTTAGACGTAAAAATGTATGTAGCTCCTGCACAGACATGCACAGTATGCTGTCATCTTCCAGCCACTCTGCACCGCTCTTGATCTTCTATAAGAATTTTCGAGGGTCTCTTGCGTACCATAGTTGGCAGTCTTCCAAATCTCCTCTCCTGATTTTGGTTCCAGCTCACGTAGAACGTAGATTTGGTGATCTCTACGTTAAAAAGTGTCCAAAATGAGGATCGAACTTAATGACGTTTGAATTACTTGATGACCCAACGACCAGAACAAGAAGTTAGTGTAAGCGACTTCGAGGAACAATGCTGCCTATTTTTGGAAGTTATTTCTCATGTCATTGGAAAGATTTGGAGGGGGAGTGAAGACAAGTCAGAAGTAACATCATTCATTCATTTAAGTACTTTGAGTGCTTTTTATTTGGAAGCTTGAATGTCCGAGACTTTGGGGTAAATTTTCCAAATACACTTGAACTTCTTCAGGTAACTCTTAAGGGTCTTAGAGTAGCCCTTCTACTGATAAATGACTTTTGATGTCTTCGACTGGATGAAGACAGAAGCTGATAGAGAAGTTCTTCATGTGATACTGCTACAAATTGCACACTCAGAAAAAAGAAACTGATGCAAATAAAGGAAATCCGTTTCAAGAACCAAGAGAAGGGGGGGTAAGTTTAAAAAACCTAGCTGCGGAAACAGGAAACACTCGACTGTGTAAACATTTTCTGAGACTTTCATAATCAAAATTGGGCGATTTTTAAATTAACAAGGAGACCTAGAGGTCCAGGGTCTTCCGCGAGTTATTTCCCCCTGAGTCTTACATACTGGGAGGCTAATATTCTCTTATAAAGTGCTCAGCAACTTTAATTGTAAGGTATTACTGTAAGAGTTTTATTTTGGAGGAGTCAGAGGGCTTTCTTAGAGTAACCTTAGAAACTATCACCTGGTGTACCTGCTATATTACTTATACAAGAAGAAATACTCCCAAGTGAAAGAATGTTTGAAACTCAAAAGCCTTAGACTTTTAGGTCTGTCCGAATTATGTGTCTTTAGGGCATATCTGGCTTTTGGGAAGGGTTTAATTAGTATACTGTTAGAAGATACACAATCTAAAAGCCCAATAATTTCCAATGCCATTTAAAAAGTATCTTTTTATTTTGGAAATAAATTATTGCAAGGAAAACTATACAGAAGGAAGTAACAGTATTTCATGATGTGACTGGATTTTTATTTCATAGATACCAAACTAAATCAACATTTGTCATTGCAGATTCAATGGGTGGAAGAGAAATACTTGTGAAACCTTAAAAATGTAAAGAAAAAAGGATTTACCCTCTGAAAACCAATCCTTTCCTTCCCCCCTGCAGTTTAAGATAATTCTTGACTTACTGTGCAGATTATTAGAATTAAAATATCACTCTTTCAAAAGATTGCCAATACCACTTTAAAACAGGAAATGTTTTTAATTTCTTGCTTATTTGTGCCAGTAGTGTTTCATATGGGTGTTTAAGTTCCCAGCAAGGCTTTAAGACAAAACTTATCTTGGCCTATGCAATGATACCAAGACTTGACAGATTAAATTGCAACTCTAAATACTGGGGGAAATAAAAGGATGAAGAAAGCACCTATCAAGATTAGGCAGTTTTGAAGCAAATCTCGATTTGAAGCAAATCAAGATTTGCTTCAAGATTCTAACACGTGCACAGAAACTAAGCAATATGGTTCCTAGGTTAAGTGGACTGAAGGGCAACTTTTTTCCCTTCTTAGCTCAATGCAATTAACGGCCGGCAATTTAAAGGCTGGGGGGGGGGCCGCAGTACTTGTAAAGTGGAATGCCTCTGTAAAACAAGATAGATCACTATTTACACAACAGCAACCAGTCTCTTTTGGGTTTGCATTTAAGCTAAAATCTGTGGAATCAATTTGAGCAGTTTATGTAGAATATTTTGTTAGCACTAACTTTGTGATAGAGAATCCCATAGTATATTCATAAGTCATTCAAACTTAAAGCGGACTTACTTTTCTGTCCAAAAGCTACAAATTAGGAGCTTTGATAAGGGTTTTCATAAAACTTTAAAATTGGTAGTTTAGCAAGTTTTAAAGCATGTCACACCACGAGACAGAGACATGGGAAAATTTCAAAGATAATCCTTCTTATCTTTTTCAAAGATGCTGGGAAGTTAGAAATTATAGTCAAAATGCCCTTTTATATACTCAAGACATCTTTTCTCCTACTTAAGCAACTTTTAAGATGAGTAGGGGAAAATAACTTAAAAGGGATTATTTTCAATTATGTTAAATAGTGCTAAGCAATAAATTAACTATTTCACAATTTACAAGCAATTGAAAAAATAAGTCATTCAGTAGGTTGAGCTATAAGGGCTTTGAGCTCAGGGATGATCTTACCTAATTTGGGTTATATAAGTCAATGGCATTTTCTAAGCATTTGAAATTAATTTTAGCCTTATATTTTTCATTATTTACATACATTCACCCAAGATAAAAATCTCTCTTAAAACTTCATTGTTCAACTTTTGTCTTAGAACATCATTTAAATGTTCATCATTTAGGTTTAGAGGACTCAAAAAATGTGTTGAATTTAAAATTGCAAACAGAGATAACTTTTCCTTCAAAGACTATAAATAAAGATACATCTTTGAATTGGACTTTCAAAAATTTATACAGTGAAGTGTGTACCCTTCAAGAAGCATCACCATTTAAGACAGCAATGTATTCTCTTTTAGCTTTTACCTGTTTAATCCATTATAGGGTTTCCAAAACTTCTGCAAATTGTGCTTTCCATATCAAATTTTTATTAAAGACCTTAGCTAATAAATTCTAAATTAATATCCTTTTTATTGGATATTTTCCAATTACAAATGAAATTTCATTTTACATCTATAATTAGAAAGAATGCTTACAGTGGGAATATACAAATTAAGGACAAAATAAAAATATATATGTTTTGTGGCTTCATAAAATGTAATTTACTGTATTTTTAAAGAAAGCAGAAATAACAGCAATATGCAAAAGTAATGATTTAATGACTATAAGCAAGACAAAGCAATAGAATTGTGCTTCTTTTACAGACTGGGGACAATGAAATGTTTAGCTACAATTTTCCCATACAAACATGAAACAATATTCATATCGAATAAACACCCTCACAAATAACTGATGGGTGATGAAAACACACCAAGTTCGACCAAAGCAAAACATAAAATTATTGGGGTTGTACATTTTTATATTCAACATGCTCACGCTATTTAAAAATTAATACCTGTAGAAGCTCATAATTGCTTCAATTTCCAGGCCTTAGAGAAGGCATATTCTATTGTGTATAACTGTTAAAAGTAAGTCTTAAATTTGAAATTACAGCTATACCACATATTAAAAGATTTCAATAAAATGCCCTCTTCCAGCAACTGGGTTTATTTTAAAAATTGTGTCAGAATTATAGTGTTAAATGTACATTTAAAAAAACATTTATTCAGTCATAATCAATGAAAAATGAGCAAATCCTGCAATGTTCTTTAGATGTTTTCCTTTATTACAGCAATTAAACTTAAAAGTAAACCTGTATTACTGGAGAAAAGTTAACTTTAATGACTTGCAATTTGCTTTCAATGGAACAGAATTTAGAATTTGATATCCACATTAAAAGTATTCTATGCTGATAAATATAGGGTATCTGCAAAGGTCGAACCATCTGGGAGAATTTTAAGAACCATTTCTGAGTGCATGAAACACAATATTTTCTTTATAGTACTTATAAATATATCATACAATACTGTTTCCTGTTATGTCATATACCAATATGGCATTGTACAACAAGCGTAATGCCATCTGATTCTTACAAAAGCGAATCATTTAAACAAGTCAGTAAATAAAATAAATGGTAGTACCCGCTTTTAGGCATAGAGATTGTAAAACTGAAGTTTACTTTCCTTTGATCGGTTTTGCGCAGCAACAAAAAAAGTAAAAATGAATCATAGGAATCAAAATGGCTAAATATGCAAGAAATTGTTATTCACAGTGACATGGCTACATAGAATGCAATATTCTATGTATATTCTTTCCGTTTTGTTGAATTTCAAGATAAAAAGCACTTGTTTTCTACAGGTTCACAAAACAGCATAACAACAATTAAGGAGAATGTAATGTAGGCATTAGTTGAAAGATTAACAAACTATGGCCCAATTCTTATATCCACTGCAGAATACTTCCAAAGCCAAACAATGGTTACAAAAACCATTTCACATCTTTCCTAACACAGAGAAAAAAAAAATCTTGTCTCCCCCAAAACCAATTCTTTATAGAAATATTTTTTCTTATCAATTAACGTCCATATGAATATCACATCTAGTCCATCTTTTATAGCCAAATTTAATGTCACTACAAAAGAAAGCAATTTGGACGATAATCACATGTATTAGCATCTATAAAGCTGTAATGGCATGAAGATATCTATATAAATCAGGGGTTTAAAATTTTTCCTTAACAGTCTCAAGTATCAGCCAGATGAAGTTGCTGAAGACCCATTTACAGATGATTTTCGAGGTCTATTTGCAAAAGAAGATTGGTGGTTACCACTGGGGCTGTTGCTGGTTCCATTCATAGTACTGGAAATGGGAGGAAATTGAGGATGAGGAGACTGGACTGGAGTGCTGGGGCTAGGCAAACAAGAAGAAGTGGAGGGAATTCCTCCTGCTGGGCTGTTGGCCTTGTCACTCCCAGAGTCACTTTCCAGTTCTCCAGTATTGGTCAGTCCATCTCTCTGGTGACTGATCTTCATTCTTTTACAAGTAGGTCGAACTCTGTATTTCAAAGGAAGTGGTCCATTCTGTAGAGTTAAAAGGAAAACAAATCTGTCTTAATTCTTAAAATATATCTTGCCCCCATTAATTTGAGATTATTATATACTCTACTTACCCTTCTCCAGGTATAGATGTAGGCAATATCCATCAGTGTATAGTAATCCTTTAAAGGTTCCTCTTCATACATTACATCAATCTATTTAAAAAGAATTACATTTCAATAAACATCATAAAGAATAAATAACAAATGATATCTGTGAATAATAAAAAAATGCTTCAGAAACATTTGTGCAAAGATACTTTCTACAACTTCAAGTAGGAAAAACAATTATCAAAAGTATTACGTTATTTCTTTTCAAAGTATAAAACAGGATTTATGAAAGGTATTTTACAAGATATTCCATTAAAAAAAATCTGCATATAATGCATAAAGACTACTCAGTAGATACCTGGAAAGTATTAGGTATATCCATTTTACTTCTGAGAAATTTTCTTAGGTGCATCACAGTCATTGCTGCTGGGCATCGTAAATATCTTTTATCATTTACCTAAAAATACATTTGGTAATTTTTTTTTCAATTCTTAACCTTTAGGTAAGAAAACATTTTCAGTTAGATTTCCCAAAGATGATAAAAGGAAACTAATACCAAAATTTGGATGTGACTAAATTCCAAACTAACCATACTTGTAGTCTACTATTATTCCAATACTAAACGAAGGTGCTGTTGTTAGGCGTTGCCACGCATGGCTGAGTTCTACATAATAAAACTTGAAAGTATATCAGAGTATTAAACATGAATTATTAAAATATTTAATAATAGCAATCATAAAATAGATTATATTTGTTAAGTATGGGATAAAGATTACCCTTAAACATCAAAGATGACAGTTTTCTATTTCACATCATCATCTAACAGTAGGCAATTTAATGGGCAATACAAACTCTTTTAAACTAAAAAACAAGCAGTATTTTCTCTATCTTCTTGCAACACAAAACATACCTCTTCCTTAGATTTCTCTTTGTCTTTATTTATTTTCCGATCCAATCTAAAAAAACATGTAATTTATTAGTAACACAATGTATATAGCAACTATATGAGCATGAAATATATTTCCTAGAGAATTTACCTGTTCTGGTCAAAGAATTCAATAGATAAGCTTATTATCTCATCATCAGTTATAATTCTCTTATCTTCATCTGCAACTTCTCCTCTATCTTCATTAGATCCATTGGCAGCTATAGGGACATTTTGAAATTCACCATAAATACTATATATAGATATGTAACTACAAGAATAAAAATAGTAATTTAAATGAAACTATTTTAATAACATTTATTCACTGGATAAAACATTCTGCCCTAATAAAATAATTTCCTCTTTTTAAAAATTACCATCAGCTGAAGGATGAGCTGCATAAAAATCCCTCCTCCTCTTCATTTCATCTGAAAAAACAAGGAGAGAAAACAGTAGTTAAGCATTTGTAAAGCAGGTAAGAATCACTGAACCCTCTCTTTAAATTAATTTTTTAAGCAAATTACTCACTTTTGAAGAGTCCTGGAACTAATTTGTATACAATGTCTTGAAGAGTTTTATCTGACCTGAAAAAGAATAAATCAGAAAGGGAAACATGAAATTTTATAGCGTCTTTGTCTTATACACGTGATGGTATTTAACTGTGACAGTCTATAACTCTTGCCAATATGATAAAAAAAACCTGTAAATGTCTTTTTTCAAGTTAGTAAAAAATAAATTTTTAAGTTAATAGGACTATTTTATATTTCTAATACTTCAAAATCAGAGTCAAAAGTGTACCTTTCAAGTTACTGAACTAGCTAGAATGAACACAAATTAAGACTACAGAATGGAAGCACTATGTATCATGAATTGAATGAAACAATGCAAACTAGAGTTGAAATTCTAATTTTAAAGAATAATTAAAAAGAAAAAAGTTTTTAAAAAGTTTGTCCAAAGTCATTTACCATTTAAACAGAATAAAAGAACTATAATAACATTCAAGGGTAAAGTTTCTATTGGGATAGAAATCGTCAGGATAGCCTTCATTAAATCATGAACAAAGATTTCAAACATTTTCCTACCTTATATTCAGTAGTGGTCTGGTTTTGTGAACTTGGACATCACAGATAGGACAATACTTGCTGGTCTCCAGGTAACGAACAATACATGTTTTACAGACTAGATATAGGAACATAAAAAATTTGTAAATTAAGAATTAGAAACTAAAGCATTACAATTTGTGTCAGAAATCAAAGCCCAGTGCTACTAAAATGCTAATATCAAAATGTATTCCCAATTACATTCATTCACTATCTGTGAGAACACCTATACATTGTATACTTGTGAATAAAATATTAACAAAAAGATACTATGTGAAAGAGAAGAAAATTATTCCATCACTTTCTCTCAAATACCCAAGAATTATGCAAATTACAAGTTTCCAAAATTCAGGATGAAATGTGCAATATACATGGCCCAGAAGCTGTCTAAAGCGCTGTACTTACAGGAATGTAGACATTCTATTATGGTGGTGGCATCGATGAAGTACCCTCCACAAAGGACACACATCAGGTGGGGATTTAGCTCAGTGATTTTGATTCTTGTTGTTCGATGCATTTTTGCTTGATAAACGATTCTGCAAGATAAAAAAAGAGAAATTATCTCCAACTCCTAGTAATCATATATTCTGAAATCCTGAAGGAGTTCATAACATTCGTTTAATATTGGGTAGATGGACTGTCCCAATGTTTTCTGAGCATTAATTTACTAATCAGATTCAATTCTACTGAATAAAAAAAAAACATCCCACTAGCGTTACTTGTGGTCTGGCACTTCATTCTTGGAGTGAGAAGAAAAGCTCTTGGGTGGGGGTTGGGAGCTGCGAGTATGCCACTCTTTCTTCCATGTGCCCTCTTATGTAGAGGTCCCAAAGCTGCTGCTGACGCCATGCAGTCCCCGCAAAATTTTACCAACCACTAGGTCTCATTCTGGGTCTCCAGATCGATGGTAAAACTTCCTCAGGGCTCTTCAATCGAAAATCCCAGAGCATGTCCTCTCTACCCAGGAGTGCTTGTTGTTTTAGGCAATTCGAGCAGCCAGAACCTGGCACGTTTCTACGTGATACAAAGGGAAAACAAATTCTGTTCCATCTGCATCCCTGGCATTTCCGGAGCTGGGTGCTGGGGCCGCAGGAGAAGCACCTCCAGTCGGCTTGGGGCTGGGGCCTGAGCGAGGTGGACGCCTGGGGGCCGGGATGCAAGGGGCGGATCCGGTGGCGCCCCGTCTCGCAGCGGATTCGGAACTCGCCTCTGTAGGGGTTTCCATAGCAACTTACACTTACACTTGGCATCCGGCCACCGCTGCAAGTCCTCGGAGCCCTGCCCGCGCCCCGAGCCTCAGCGGGCAGGCGGCCGGCGTGCTGGGCAGCCCACGGCGGGCGGGGGCGGGGCCGGCGCGGGAGGGGGTGCAGCCGGCGGCGCGGAGGGGGTGCAGGGAGCGGGGCGGCCCCACGAGGCCCTGGGCGCGCGGGATGAGGATCCCGGCCCGAGGTGACCCTGCAGGCAACTCGGGGCACCTCCTAACCTCCAGTGAGGGCTGAAGGGGAAAATGCAAACCACAATCCCGGCCACTTCGGACACTCTCGGGGGCCTCTTTCCAAGTCAACTAGGTACAAAAGCATGTCTCTGATCTTGACTCATTTGGTCTTTCCTGTTAGCAATCACCAGGTCAAAAATTTCACGAAGGGAACTTCTGAAAATTGCCAACTGTGCACTTAGTCCGAAATCATCAGGGCTCAAGTTGCTAGGATGTTTATTGAACTGATTATCTTCAAAGCTTTTTTTCCCTCCCCTTTTTCTAATATGACATTCTGCAGATTAGATGAGCGGTACAAAGTTTTGGAAAGACTGAAAACTAGAATCTATTTTATATGAAGAGGAAGAGGGGCAAAGCCCTGTGTTTTATTTAGGAAAACTACGCTGGTGGCAAGAAAATCTAATCTGTATAATTGTGAGGATCTGTGACCTGCTAGATGCAAAGGTAAATGAGTATCTTGTCAACACCAGCCAACATAGGTGAGAAAGTCAATGTAATTTTTCTCAGCGTAGCCATATAAACCCCACAGGATAAAATATTACCCCAAGATACCACATAATACTGAAAAGTCATGGTGGAGAACTGCCAACAATATAGCTACTGGTAACAATGAGACAAAGTCAATTACATCTTGTAGCACCCTTAAAAAAAAAAAAAGGCATTTCTTATCCCTTACTCACTTAAAAAAAACCTGAAATAAAACAAGGATTTTAGATCTCTAAAGCACATTCTGGAAGCCGCTTGGCTTACACATCTAGAAATGTATGAAACTTCCAGTAAGATACATCTAAGGATAAAATGTAAGAAATTTTAATGCAGAAAAGGAAATTTCAATCAACACACCTCAATGACTCAAAGTAAGAGCTTGAAAATACTTTGGGGGGAGAGGTAAAAACTGTCAAGAAAGTGACGACAGTGGTAATCAGTGTCTTAAATCAGAAAACTTCTCATGGGAATGTCCCTATCACCTTTGGATTACTTGTTCAGAATACTGCCAAATTTCTGTGACTTTAAACCTAAGGGGGGGTTAGACAGAAATTGTAGCAAAGTCCCTAAAGAAAACCAATACTTAAACTCAATTGTCCTTTACTACTAAAGACCAGCCTCCTTGATTATTAAAGAAACCTCCCCCCTTGTGAAATTGCAGGAGCTTCCCTAGAAAGCCAGTTAGCAAGAGGATTTTTCAATGTCTGCCTGTGAAAGCATGTCACACTAATGGCATCATCAAGTGTAAGAAAGAACTAAAAAAAAAAAAAAAAAGCTACCCTTATTCCATGAAACACACACAAACAACAAACACAAATATCAACACACAACACACTCAAATCTCAGTAGAGCCTACTTGTAGGCTTTGAACATTTGAGTCATACATACTTGACCAAAATCCTTCCAAATTCATCTTAAACCTTAATTCACACAATTCCTCTATCTCAACTCAAAAGAATCTGGCCACTATCCTATAACCATTTATAATGCTACTATATATCACTTTTTTGCTTATGTAAATGTCAGTTCTTTATCTCTCTATCCTGTTAGAAACATTTGGATGTACTGGTAACCAACCTAATGAAGACATCCAAAATGTTTCCTGACATGCATGGCAACATTTGAGAAACAATGTCTTGAATCTAAGAAATGAAAAGCTCCAGGTTCCAACCCACACATTGCCAACTAAGCATATACATTGCTTAAGAAACCTACAATGGGAAAAGTACTGAATATTTAAAACTTGTCATGATAACACATTCAATTGGGGCTGTCACTTTTAGTTGCAGGCCCAATACCAGTAATGTCAAAATGAAGGGAAACAGGAGCAAATTCTTACATTAATCCAACAAATGCAAATGAAGTCCTTAACCCCACTTTGAGTTCACAGCCTGACAACCAATAGAAGAAGGTGCAAAACTGTAGTTAAACTAATTGAAAGAAGTTTGCCTATTTGAGCATTTATGATACACTCAAGACTTTGGCAGTAGAGTTGTTACAGAGTTAGCAAATGCAATTAAATGCTTAATTTTCTTAGAAAAGCACACACATAATATTATGGGGGGTGTGTCTGTGAGAGGATGTGTACACATGCATATCTAGTGGCACGTGACTTGAAAGCTACTAGCAGGAATGTGATTTGCCCAAGAAGTTGTTTGTGGTTTGGTTTTTTTTTTTGTTGTTTTAATATATACACACTTTGGGATAGATGTATGAGAATGAAGTCAGGTTTAAAGAAAAAGCAATCATAATTTTACTCATAAAATCAAGTTCTTAGAGATTTCTTATTTTTAGGAAACTACTTGAACTAAAGCTCAAAATGTCAATATACAATGTCATAAACTGGAGTGTCTGGATAACAGCTTGCATCCCTAAGTACCAAGTCTTCAGCACAGCCATTATATTTACAAAACTCTGGTGTTAAGGATCTTACAACATTAAGTTTGAACTACTCATAACATTTTAGATACTGCCAATCTACCCGTGGATTTGGGTAAAAATGCCTGGAATTCTACATACTTTGAAGGAAGGGGATAATACATCCTTTTCTTCCAAAAATTGAACTATGACTACTAAGCCCACTAAATAATTTTGCTTCAATTAGGAATGATCAAAGTCTCTCTACTTATTTAGTACCCGTTATTAACTGTAAATCTCCAGGAAAAAGATCACGCATGCTGCATCGCTGTCAAGCCCAGAAGAGTGCGTAAACATTTGCAATCAACTTTTTAGTACTTTCCCCAGAGCATCCTTTTACCATACGACCTTTGGTAACATTTAGTCAAACCTATAAAAGGTTGTGCAATTAAGCCCTAATTCTACTTCCATCCACAGTCGAGGTTGAAGGGGAAATAACCAGTAGTTTTCTAAAGAAAGAAAGAGGGGGGGAAAGGGAAAAGGAACGAGAGAAAGGAAATCTCATGCAAGACTAACGTCCAGTCACCATCTTCACTCCCCAAAAAGCTCCAAATTTGAAATGCCCACTCCCCGGTGAATACGTCTCAAGTGAGGTTGGGATAACACAGCTCAGAGTCTCCACAAACACTACCTTGAAAACTTTACCATTTTAAACATAAATGCAGGAGACCTTGGAAACAACTGGGAACCGCCATCTTACAAGCCATCCAATTTCACACAAGTGTTCCTCCAACTTAAGTTAATAACATTTTTGTTGGGGCTCTCTCCAGCCCAACATCCACCTGAGCGGGATCGCTGCACCCCACGTTACCTGTCCCTATAAAATGGGGGCGTTCTCTGGACGTTTGAGCCCCTCAAAAGCTCTTTCTTCGGCAGAGGAGGGAAACCACTTGACCCAGGCAGCTCCCGATTTCAAGCACCCGTCCCCGTTTCACCAAAATCTACCTCTCAACAAAGGGCGCTGCGGCCGGGAGAGCTGCAGAGGCTGCAAATACAAGTGTTCTTCTCGGGGGCCATGTGCGTCGCGAGGGTGGAGAGGGGCGCTCGGGGGAGAAAGGAACTAAAACGTGGGGCCGCGGCGCGTCCGGGCTGGAGCGGGCGGCGGCGGCTGGAGCGGCCCGTTAGGAGGAGGAGGCGAGGATGGCGGCGGCGGTGGCGTGGGCGCGGCGGAGATGAGCGCTGGCGGCCCCGGGCCCCCCGCCGCCCCCCGGCCCCGTCCCGGAGGAGCCTCGCCTCCTACGTACCCGGAAAAAGCAGCCGGCGAGAGGCGATCGAGGCGGGCGGAAAAGACAATGAAAGTTAAAAGTCGTTCAGCAGAAAATGAATGTGAGCCAAGCGGCCATCTTGAAGCGAGCTGCAGACGCCGCTGTCAATGGGCAACGAGCGCAGCCGAGAGGAGCTGCGGCCGCCGCGCTCAGCTCATGCTGGCTCCCGAGCCCGGCCTCCTCCTCCTTCTCCGCCTCGGCCTCCTCCTCCTCCGCGGCCTCCTCCTCCTCCTCCGCGGCCTCCAACGCCTCCTCCTCCTGGGCCTCCTCCTCCTCCTCCTCCTCCTCGGCCGCCTCCTCCTCCTCCCGCTCCGCACTAGGGGGAGGGAGCGCGCGGAGGGGGCGCGATCAGTATTATTCTGCGGGGCTGGGAGGTGTTTCTAATCCGGATCGGGGCTCCCTCGCCAACATCCCCATTGTCTCGCCCCGATCTCTGCCTTTAATACTACGATTATTATTTCATAGTTGCTGTGGGGGGAAAAGACAGCGGGTAGGGGGCGCCGTGTGTGTGCGTGCGGAGAGGAGGGGGGAGGGGAGGGAGGATGAGGAGGGGGGAGGGGAGAGTGGAAAAAAAAATGCACCGCTGAAGGCAGAGTGGAAACTGACACCGGCTCCAAAATGGCTCGGAGTCCGCCCGCCCCCCCCCCCCGCCGCCCCCCCACCGGGTCACGTGCTCCCCTCATTCCTTAAGGGCGGCCTGGGAATTAGTGTCGGTGTAGTCGGGCCCGCGGCCGCCCCCTTCCCTCGGAGCCGCGCGACCCAGCCCCCTCCCTGTCGCCCGGCGCGGCAGCGGCGACGCTGGCGCGGCTGCGGGAGACATTTCTCCACAGCGCCACACGCGCCACCCTGCTCTCGGCGCGGGCATCGCTCCGGCCCCGCACGCCGCTCGTCCTACCCAACCCCCCAGCCCCCGTTATTTCTTTCTTTTCAGCCGCCCACCTCCGCCCTGGGCCAATGCGTCCGACGGCTCCCCGAAGGGGAGCCCCGTTCCCTCGCCCCCGGCTCAGCCCTCCAGCGGGAAGGGGCTGCGACCCACACTCGTGCGCCGGGGCGCGGAACCTGCGCCGAGATGGGTTCGCGGAAACAACAGCGGGCCCCCCCCACCCACCGCTGCCCGCCGAGGCGG
>NW_006399804.1:5116003-5147611 GCF_000299155.1 Elephantulus edwardii | reverse complement strand
CCAGACCTCAACCCGACTGTGAAGTCTCCCAATTCATAATTGAGTTGCTCTTTCCAGGCCTTTCGAAGCATCTTTAAGTTTTCCAACCAAATCCTATAAAACGTATACAATAAATGCAACAGCTTCAAGGTAACAAAAAGAAGTACCCAAGTTTCAAAAAGTTGCATGAAAAGAAGTCGGGAGGGCACTTTTTATACTAGTTCAGAATTCCCAAGGTTTTAGACCTTTACCAAATCACTATCGGTCAGCTATTTTAAAGTACCTCCCCTTAAGGTATTTCATCTTCTCCTGGCTGTTTGCCCTCGGATTCAAACAGGAATTCTACTGAATCCTGTAAAGTCAAAGTATTTCTAAACTAAATTTCCCTAGCTATCTAACAAAGATACAGAGTTTCTAAAGCTTAAAGTTTGATTAATAGTTACACTAAAAGTTTGCAAGAGATGCCTTTGACATACTCAATTTCATGAACATTTCAAATCATGACTTTCATTTTTTTTAAGTGTTAGGAATTAAATTCAGTCATATTAACCTATGTAGCTCTGAATTTCCTTTTTATACTCGCTATTTTATCAGTATTAGGATTTTATGTGCACTTCTCCCTTTACCAGTTTTAAAAAGCTTATTTTGAAAGTTTATTCAATTTCTGAAAGCAAAGAAAACATTTTTAAAGACCTGCTCTTAATTTTGCTTTTTTGTCCATTGATCCAACTGCATGATGAGTAGAAGGAATTTACACTTCAGAAGTTTATATTAACTGAAGTGGACAGCAAAATATGGGGAGAGCCAGTTTTCTATGATTAATATCTTGGTTCCGAAATTGAAATCTATGTTAAAATACTGGTTTTGAAGTCTGCTTCCCACTAAATCATTAGTCCAATCTTACATATTTTTTCTTTTAAACTTTCCCTATGCATAATTCTAAACTAAGCATATGTAAAAAGCTAATATATCACCACCCTTATACTGTACCTGTAGTTGTTCCATACTGCAACTAAAACTAATCTCTGGGTGGGATCCTGAATCAGTGCTCTGGGGGAAGGGGAGAAAAGTTGGTTAATTTAAATCAAGAGAATTTCAGCTTTCAGATAATTAATTTTTTAATATGACATATATAAATACCTCTACATTTAAGGTCACCAAATATGCAGGTCTGTACATCTTATGAAGTTGATTGGTCTACAACACAACATACACATATCATTATTTAAGTAAAAGAGAGCTTTCCCCAAATATTCCTAGAGAACAGTTTGTTAAACTTTACCTTTATCTGGTATTCCAAACGCCAAGAAACATCAGTTATGTGAGGTAGAGATCTGCCTATACTAAAAGATACAATGATACTTTTGTACATATATACAGAAAAACTTCCACTATTTATCTTTTCTAAGAATGGTCTCTGCCTAGCTCCCCACCCCTACAATTTCAATCCATGCTGAATTAAAACATTGTTAAAAGTTTTTCCCAAGTTCTGAATAGCAAAAGAGCCATTTAAAAATTATCTCAGCAAACTTTATCTTTAAAAACATTAGCTTAACTTCAATTGTTTCACTCGCCCTTTGGCCCCTTTTCTTTTGGTCAATACTCTAGTTTTTCCCATTTTGTTTCACACCAGTACTCTCCATTCATACCTGCAAGTGAAAAGTGACTCAGCTTGACACCATATATATAGTACCTACCTTCCCAGTAGGATTTCTAGGGAATTCTTATTTTTCTGAAAGAATACAAAGAAAATAATTTTGAAAACAAAGTGTGGGGGAAAATAGTAATTGTTAATTTTAAAGACCTTTAACTAACCTGATATTCTGTACAAAATATTTCTATCCGCTCACTGTCAAATTTACAATCTTCTAAGTAAGTGCTAGAGAGAGAAATAAGCCAAAGTTTAATTAGGCTCCATTTTAAAAACTGAAAATGGAACTACAAAGACAATATTTGAAAAGAAATAAATATTTAAATAAATATGGTACCTTAGAGTTGATTTATCAGCTCTTTGCTTTCCTGCTTCTACTATGCAAGTTGCAGCTGCTGCATGACAATGTTTTAATACTAGTGGGTCGATGTGTTTCAAGTCTGGATGATCTAAAAAAATTAATATCCAGTGATAACTTGTAGTAATAAACTCTTCACAATCATGCTCTTAAAAGGACATTTTAACTAGAGAAAAAAATTTAACAGAATTCAACTACAAAGACCGTCAATACTAATGACACTGAGAAGGTCAACTGCAAAATAAAAGAACATTAATAATTATGTGTTTCTGGTTTTAACTACTTTCCCGTAATTGCCTTAATATTTTTACTTTAAAGATATACATTATAGTCTCAAAGAAAAAAAATTAACATGACAGGGGCCATTCTTACACTAGACAAAAAAACGTAATGACAAAAATTTTACATGATGTGAAATGTTGAATGTTTAAACTTTAGGTCTAACAAACATATTAACTTTAGAGTAATTGGCTCCATGGACATTAACACAGTAAGGGTGGGAGAATACAAGTTCAAAATATAAAATACAGTTTTGAAAATCACATCAATATTTTTTAGTTTTGATAGCCATTCTTTTTTGAGATTAACCCAGGTGGTTACTATTTTCGTTTGACAACTTCCACTTTCATGCTTTTGGTACAAGAGTTTAATTCATGAAACTACAAGGGGGAAAAAAACCCCAAACCCCAAAAGTTAAAAAAAATTAATTAATAGGATATTTATGTTTAAAGACATTACCTAAAAGCGATGTGTTTTAAAAAAATCAATCCGTACTTGCACTCCACTCCGCAATCACTGACCAGATAGCTTAAAGAGATTTCGCCTCCTGTAATTGCTTGAGGCAATAAGTATAATCTGTCAAATTTTAAGATCCTACGCCTAGAACTTGTGTAAAACATACTGAAGTGTTGGTGTGATCATGAGAACTTGGAAATATTCTTTTAAGTTGGAAAAATGTCAACGCTATTTGACCTAGTAATTACTTTGGAAACAAACTCTTTTAAGCCTTTGCCAGCCTAGCACTGGAAGCTTGAATTGCTGGGAGCTCCCCTGATGAAGTCCAAGTGTCAAAACAGCCGCTGTTCTGACCAGGCTGAAAAAATAGATGTTTAGGCCACAAACAAGACTTCAACGCGGGCTTTACAAAGGGAACAAAGAGACTGGGAGGAGAAATCAGGCCAGGAACGTGTAGCTGGCTATGTGCAGGTGCCAATTGGGGACAAAACAATGCCCAGGACCCTCTGTGGGGTCCTGGCAGAGCCTCAGTCCCACACTCCGTCCGGAGCGAAGGGCAGAGCCTGGAGACTTCCTCTTCCCGGGGGCTTTCCCTCTCTCTCTCTCGGTTTCGCTCCTCTTCTCCAAGCGCCCCTCCACCCAGGCCGATCCAGCTCAGAGCTGAGCGGCTTACCTAACACGGCCTCATCCGCCTGGGCGTCCAGCAGACTCTGGAAAGCCGCCCGGAGGAGAAGCGTGAAGGCGTTGGGGTCGAAGCAGCCAGGATCGGCCAGCATCTGGAAGCCTTTCTGCACATACTCCGAGAGCTCCATTGTGAGCGCGCTGTGACCTTCGACACGCGCACCACGTGACACGCGCCGCGCGCCCAGCTGATGGGCCGCGCGCGCACGCGGCTCCGGGCGGCGGCACAGGCTGCGGGCCTCCCTGCCCGGGGCCTCCCAGCCTGGGGCCTCCTTGCCCGTTTGTCTTCCCGCCCCGCGCTCCGGGACCTCGGCTGCCGGCCGCCGCTTCCGTCCAATCCTTCCTTCTTCCGAGCCAGCCTTCAGACCCGCCGGGCCTCCGTGAGAAGGGCGGTCCCGGGCGCTTTGTGGACGCGCTCGCTGCTTTCGCTTACAATCAGTGCTCACCTTGGACTGTCACCAGCTCCAGATAGTCTCTAGGAGAGACAATCCTAAAAGATCCCTTGGCCTGGTCCCAGCTCGCCTTTCAAATTACGCCCTCCCTCCTCTTTGCTCATCGCGAAACCTGCGGGAAGCTCCGAGTTAAGGCAGCTGGATTTTGGTTTTCTTTTTCCCCTTACCAGTCTAACCCCATAGCCCTTTGATGAGTGAGGCAGTAAAAATATTATTATATAATTTTTGTTTATTTTTCCTTTTTCATTATCATTATTGGTATACAACAATTCTTCTCTCTTGTGTCTGTCTCTCG
Organism: Elephantulus edwardii; assembly: GCF_000299155.1. NCBI lineage: Eukaryota > Metazoa > Chordata > Mammalia > Macroscelidea > Macroscelididae > Elephantulus > Elephantulus edwardii. Next base: position 5,143,460 of record NW_006399804.1, on the reverse strand, counting down.
TGTACGTACTGTGTGTACTTCATCAATTGGATTAGTGAACTGGTCAAGATTTTAAAAAAAATATACGTTGCAAATTAATGCCTTTCAAAACCAAACTTTGATAAAAAATGTGTTCCACTCTATTTACTAATCTGTGGTTCCAGTTTTAATTACTCAGAATTTTCATTAAACGTTTACAGTTTAATACAGTTTAAATACAGCTGGGAATGGCAAAATTTTTATTAGAATTGAATTACTTTTTCCATATTCTCAGAACTTTAAAGATTCAAATACAATGGAAAGTTTACCTTCTTTATATTTCTTACAAGGTTAGTTTGGAGAACAAGAGGGAGTCATTGAAAGTGGAAAAAACACAAGAGGAAGTAGAGATAAATATAAAGAACAAATTATTTTGGGCTTCAAGAGCGATTATTTGAAAGGTTAGACTTAACATGAAGCATTCTTTCATTTAGCATAATACAGATGCCCATTTGAAAAAAGTAAATTGCTTTTCATGAATACAGTCAAATTCAACGTTGCACCAATGACTGGGAGTGCTTTATTTCACAACAGCAGAACACAAATGGACTAATAAAGCATCAATAACAGGTTGAGTAACTCTATTTAGACCTCCTTTGAAGAGTTTGAAAGTCATATACACTTACTCTTTATCCTTAAGAATATAAAATCAGTAAAGAATATAAGTGTCCTCCCCCCCATGAAACACTATTAATCTGCATATTTTCTTCCAGAATCTCAAATTCTGTCTAGTGTCAAAATGTCTATAGTAAAATGTAAGTTGAAAACTTTTAAAATGCTTGATTTGCATATGAAATAATTTACAGGGCAGAGTTGTGAAATGTTAATATTAACACCCAGGCTCATTATGTTTATTACATATATATCTTATGATCTAGAATAAAACTGATTTTTTTCAAATGTGGATTGACAATTCAAATCATAATTATTTTAGTGTGTTTAAAAGGAAAACATTAATGTATAAACATAGTATTAAAATCATTTTAAAAGAAGAAATTAGGTGGTTGTGAGTTTATAGGCATAAATGTTAGAAAATTCAAAAGGGTTTTTTCCATAGCTGTCATGTTACTCTCTTGCACATATGTAAGTACTTTCTTTTACAGAGTATTTGTCCTTTTCTGTCTGAATGTATTCACATGTTAGGCCCAAGTGATAGGTAAATTTCCATTTCACACAAAAATTTTAATAATAATGTTTCCTGATGGTAGAAAAACTGAATTTTCTCCTATAGGTACATTTATTTCAGCTTCCTTTGAAGAGTCAAAGGATTAACTGTTTCTTTAAATGTAGAACATGTGTGGTTTTGACATGCCATTGAACTACACAGAAGTGTGGTCATTAAAAGGTGCTATTATCCAGATGTAGACTTTCTTGATTGCAAGAACAAAAAGAAATGTATTTTATATTGTTAGAAAAAAGTATATAAATCTATCATAAAGGTGTGAAGAATATACTATTTTTAAAATTTATTTTGATCATTCTAAAATAGCACTGGAACTTTCACTAAACTTTAAAAAAAATTAGGCCAATAGACTAAATTTGGCCACAAAGAACATTTTAAAAGAACAATTATGTGCAACTGAAGATAAAATATATTCAAATGTCTTCACAATATGTCTTATTCTCTAAAGTGTAATTATTAAGATAGACAGTGCTAACAAGTGTTTTTTTTAAAAAAATAAGCAATTATTTGATGAGCTAAATGGCATAATTTTAAACAATATGTTATTATGTTTCAAAATATACTTTGTCTTTTGAGCTAGTAAAATTATTTTAGAATCCAGTCTAAAGTTGGCCCTTGCACTCTGATTATAATTAAACTAAATAGAGGCTCTAACAGGATCTATGTGGTCACCTTTCCCAAAGGCCTTATAGGTATATTTGCTAGTTTTTAAGAATTCATTTTCCCCCCTAGTATTCTTTTTAGACTATATAACTATGTTTGCTTTTGTAGTGGGTCTTTTAAATTGCAGGATACATTGAACAACCATGGGTAAAATAAATGTCTAAATGCCAATTATGCCAAAATTTAAACTGACAAAAACATACTTCATGTTCTAGATGTTCTAAGGGAGATCTATCTCTGCCCGTTTTCTAAAGAGTAGAACATTTAAAACACTTATTTTAAAGAGCCAAAACTATGAAGACATAAGAAATTACCCTTTTTTCTATTCCCAATTCTGATTTTTTTAAAAAACACTTATTTATCCTAAAACATTGAGGCACTTATTAATGAAACAATAGATTACTGTTTTAAGCTAGTTTAGGATAGGAGGAATACTTTAATGAATTAACCTGATGTTTGAAAGTACAATAAACCACTTCAGTGAAGTTTATAAAAAAAAACTTACATAGATTATTAAATATCTTAATTTGTTAAGACATTGATTAATACTTGGAATTTGAACAACCAAGTTTTTGCACATTTAGGATCACAAACTTCACTGATTTCAAGTGTAATTGAACAGACTTAATATTAAAAAGAGACAACAAGCACTGCAATCCCAGAGGTGAGTAATTAGAATCCACCAGATGCTCTGCTGGAGAAGGAGGGACAATCTCCTCCTGTACCAGTCAGATCTGATTTGACGGTACACACACAAACAAACAGCAACAACAAAAAAACAAAAACAAAAATTAAAAAAGAGACTAAAAGCTTTTATTTTAAAATTAAACATTTAACCTAATTCCTAATAAGTTCTAATAATAACTAACATAGACAGACACAAATGATTTTTTCTTCATATAATATGGCTTAATTCCTATGTGTGGATTTAAAAGCCAAACTCAAATGCATTTCAGTGAACTTAGTGCCATAACATGTAAGATTATATGAAATGCAAGTTGTTAAAGAAACTAAAATCACAGGAATGAAAATGAGTGATACACTGTTGTATAAATCACTTAGAAAACACATGGTTATAGTTTACTGCTGATGTCCTTTTGGACCTAGCCATGGAAACTGGGATGAGTTTACCAGAACCCAACCATATGAAGAGAAGATAAACTATGCTGTGAGCTAGTGTTGATTGCTGCAATCTGATGGCTTGTTCTGGACTGGCCTGGCATGTATTTGTTCCCTCAGAGTACTGGTTTGACAGGGATGAGCAAATCTGAAATTGGCTATCTAAAATGAGGATATTATGGTATGAGGCATGAAGTAACTGGTTTTCAAGTTTTTATAAATATAGTAATTAGTACCATGATTATAAAGCATAAAAACCCCATAATAAACATAAACAAAATACAATGTAGATAAAATATTGTATAAAACACCATGTACATACATGTAACAATGTATATGAGTGATTATATGCAAACCAATAAAAATATGTAATTTTAAAACTAAAAACCCCAAGGTTATGGTTTTGATTATACAAATATTTTGGATTTTTTTCCATGGAAGTTAGTAATTTAAAACAATTAGACCAAATAATAAAATTTCTTTCTAAATAAAATTTTCATCATTTAATATAGTTTAACTTTTCAATTTTTAACTTAATGTCTAATAAATCTAGAAAATAAAAGTCAAATGTAGAATAGCAATAAGTAAAAGTTATCTCTTAAATCTAAATTTTACAAGGCCATTTTATCAGGCAACCAGGAAATTCAATCTTTTAAATCTCAAAGTATTTCCTGAAGTTAGGAAACAGATTTCGTTAAACTTTGCAAAGGGGAAATTCTATAGTCAAGATATTGATAAAGAAAATTCTTTAATTTCTGTACGTGAAATTTTGGAGTTAACATGAAGATTCATTGCCATGGATTTTGTTAGCCACTTATGTTACAGTAGGAGAATGCTACCATTACAGATACATCCATAAAAACAATACTTTCTGAATTATTTCTTTCTTTGCATTCAGCCAATCTTAGTTGAATAAAATAATTTTCCTTATAAGAATTATGTCTACCCTTTAAGGATCCACTACAACATATTGAGTTTTCCTTAAGGCATTCTTACACCTTATTCTGAAGCACAAGGGCAGATCTGAATTGCATAGGCTGAAATTGTGAAGTATTCAGTGAGGAAAAAAGAAAAATTATTTTTGAAAATAACTTTTAAAAAAAAACATGCAGTATGGCAAAGAATAAATGTAAATTTTCATTTAAAGAAGAAAATTAGAAAGAAACTTGAAAGGAAACCCTCATACTTCATATTATATTTAGTAAGAAAAGAACAAGTTGAATTATCTCATAATTTCCCACATAAAGAAAAACCAATAACTTGCTTTTGAATTCAGTAAGTGACTGAAATTACCATCTCCTCAGCTGTATAGATTATAAGAAGCAAATTTACTACTGAAATCACGAAATTCACATGTTTGGTGAAGTAGGAACTGATCAATCATCCAATAACTCTACTTAAAAACAATATAGATACTAGTAAGCCCAGTGTCCCTTAACAACAAGTTGGGGTTTTTTCTATTTAATTTCTAAAAATCATTACATTGGCTTTCTACTTCATTAATCTGGTATCAGCCATGATTACCCGTTACTTAGGTATGTAAGAGGGTAAAAGCAAGGATAGAAATATTGAAATAAATTTACAATACTAAATGTATCTAATTCTTCCATATGGATACAGACTCTCCTTCAAAGATCAGCATATTTCTAAAAAAGAAGAGAAAGGGGAAAGAAGAAAAATAGTCACCTGGGAAAAGAAAATTTTCTGTTTTCTTCCCCATAGATTCGGTTTTTGTTGTGCTAATGGTCTTTGCTATCACTTGTTATGCATCAGAGAGTTGGACAATGACTAAAGAGGATAGAAGGAGAATTGATGCCTTTGAGCTGTGGTGCTGGAGTATTGAGGGTACCATGGACTGCTAGGAAAACAAACAGATTCATCCTGGAAAGGGTTAAACCGGGTGGCTCCCTGGAGGCAAGGATTTTGAGGCTCCTCTAACATACTTCGGACATGTTGTAAAGAGGGACCAGTCCTTGGAGAGGGACATCATGCTTGTGAGGGTGGAGGGACAGCACAGGAGGGGAAGGCCCTCTATGAGGTGGACTGATTCAGTGACTGGGGTAATCGGATGGCTGTATTGGAGACAGTGAGATTGGCACAGGACAGAGCAGAGTTTAGGGCTGTTGTTGTACATAGGGTCGCTTTGAGTCGCAAGTGACTCGACACATAACAACAAAAACAGAAATAGGCCTGGATAAAAAAAAAATAAATAAATTAGATGAGGTAACTTTTATATAACTTGCCATGCTTTACAAATTATACATCAAGAAATGAGAAATTTGTTAATCAAAATGTAGATGAAAACACATGGGCAAATGAGGTCAAGGAAAATGGAGTCTTCACATGCTTTTCTTAGATTCTGAAAATGAAAAAAAAATTTAAATAAAACTGAACTATCATAAGGAAGCTCTAGTAATCTTGTGGTAGAAGTTGCACTGCCAACACCAAGGCACGTAGTTCAAATCTACCAACTGCTCCACAAAGAAAGAGGGGTAATCTCCCATGCAATTTACTGTCTCTGAAAACCCAGCTATAGGTTGGTTGCTACCTGTTGGCACACAGTGACAACAGCTATGATATGGCTCTGGTGGCCTAGAGAGCTGCACTGCTAACACAAAGGCCAAGCATCTCAGGCAGCTGGAATCCACCAGCCAATCTGAGTGAGAAGGGTGGGTAATTTCCTCCTGAGCAACTTACCTTGGAAACCTGCTGAAGGGTCAGGTAAGTAGTGTTGGTTCCAAATCCAAGGAAACGAGTTGAGAGTTAACTATAATATGTAGACAGATGTATGTCAGCAGGAATATAAAAAAGCTTTCATTTTGTTTAAGGTAATGATTTCAAGTTTGTGGTTAAAGTGAAGAATAATTTTATAAGATCAGGTATGTGTCAAATACATATATAATGAGAGGTTGAAACCAAGTTTTCTCCTTGGTGACTATGATTTTGAAACTCTGTCTCACATACTTCGGGCATGTGGCCAGGAGGGACCAGTCCTTGGAGAAGGACATCATGCTCGGAATGGTGGAGGGACAGCAGAGGAAAGGAAGAACTCTGAGGAGATGGATTGATACAGTAACTCTAGGGTAATGGGGGTCAGGTGTGTCAGAGTCAGTGAGACTGGCTCTGGACAGAGCAGGCTTCAGAGCTGCTATCACTAGGAGCAGTTGCAGGCAACATAACAACATGTATCAAAAAAAGAGATACAGCTTGCTTCATAAATTGCCTTAGACAAATTTCAGGTTTTTTGTTTTGTTTTGTTTTATTTTGTTTTGTTTTACAATGAACCCCTTCTTACAACAGTGTTGAAACTTACCCAAGACCTGCTAGAACAGTACATTAACAGAGAGCATCTAAAAGTTCAAGATAGGTTTAGAAAAGGCTGTGGTGCCACAAATTTCAGTGCTGATGTCAGATGTATCCAGGCAGAAAGCAAAGTATATCAGAAGAATGTCTATTTGTGTTTTTCAATGACGTCTGTGTGGATCATAACAAATTATGGCTAATATAATATTCACTTTGCTGTTTCCAGTTGGTTTTTGTTTGTTTGTTTTGTGCTATGACTCAATTATGAACCAGCCTTTTCCAGTTTTAATAGAAGGAAAATAATATTCTACCTCTTTCATCTCATTGCCCTCGAGTCTGAACTGATTGCCCATCTTTCTTCCACGAAGCTGCTGGTGGACTTGAAACTCTAGAGATGCTGCCTTTGGCTTAGCAGCAGAAGTTCCTGTGGACTACGGCCACCAGAACTCCTTAATATTCTACCACTTATGCTCTCTCTGTTGTCTTGAAAGTTGCCTTACATTATTTTTTAAGAAGATGACCATGAGCAAAAATCTAAAATACAAATGTTTGTGAATTATCTTAATTTATGTTTAGAGTCTATTTCTCTCATTGCTGTCCAATCAGAAGTAACTCCTAACTGACCTGTCACTGGGTTTCTGTGAGTCCCGTGCGGGAGAGTGCTCCTCTCTACATGCCCTCCAGTTCAATTTGGGTTCAAATTGCCCATCAGTGTAGCAGAGACATGTGGGCTTAGGACTGGCAGTGCAACTCTGTATGAACACAGAGAGAATTTGAAAACTAATACATTTAAAAAAATTAATTAAAATTTCCTTTTATTCTGTCTAAAGGAACTACTGTCTCTTTGTAGAGACTGTGGTACTTGTAGAAACTATGACTTTGTAGTGACTAATATTAAGATTTAGTAATAATTGTTGTCTGTTTGAGTAAAATCAGGACTGACTATAGACAAGTAGTCATTTTGCAAGCAAACATCCCAACATGCAATAGGGGAAATGTATATATCATAGAGTTATAGAGCTAAATCATTAGCTAATACTGAAGTTTGTCTAGTGACATAAATTGTATATAATCTAATTGTGTCTTTCCTTTTTTAAAATTGAAATTTTAATGAAATTTTATAGAGACTTTGGATTTCCATTCATTCATTGTTGACATGTTGCTCCCTGCCCACCCCTCCCCCTAGTTCGCTTTTCTCTTTGAAAAGAAAAAGAAAATTCTTTCACTGTTCTAAAATCCGCCCACCCCACCGCAGTCCACTTTACTTTGAAGCTCTTATTCTGGGCTTTTGTCATGAAAATAATACCTATGTATTCCTTTTAAACAGTTTTCTCCCTCATCTGTTTCAATGCAGTATACATTATTTATTCCCTGTTTTCTTACTTTCTCTCCAACTCTGATGTCAGACCCATTTTATAACAGTGGCATTATGCAGTGTTTATTGTTTTGTGACTGAGATATTTCACTCAGCATAATGTCCTCCAGGGTCACCCATTTTGTATAATATTTCATGAACTCCTCGTTTTTCAGTGCAGCATAATATTCCATTGGGTGAACATACCACAACTTCTCTATCCAATTGTTTATTGATGGGCACTTGGGTTGTTTTCAACTCTTTGCTATTGTGAACAAAGCAGCAATAAACACTGTTGTGCATGTATCTGCTTGAGTGGCAGTTCTGGTTTCTTTAGGGTATATTCCCATCAATGGGATAGCTGGGTGAAAAGGTATTTCAATTTCTAACTTTCTGAGAAAGAGTCATATAACCTTCCATAGTGGTTGTACCATTTTACACTTCCACCAAAAGTGAATAAGGGTTCCAGTTTCTCCACAACCTTGCCAGCACTTGATGTTTGCTGTTCTGTTAAATTTTGCTATTCTTACTGGGGTGAGATGATATCTCATAGTTGTTTTGATTTGCATCTCTCTTAGGGCTAGGGATTTTGAACATTTCTTCATGTGCTTGTTGGCCATGTGAGTATCTCCTTTCATATTCTGTACCCATTTTGCAATTGGGTAATTGTGTCTTTCTTAAGCTTTCTCCCCACCCCAAGTTCCTTTTATTTTATGAAAGCTTTAGAAAATAGACTTATTTAGATTTGAACATGTGCAGAGATAATTGCTGTAGTTTAAAAAACATTGTTGCATATACATGTCACCAAAATTTCAGGCATCACTTAGTAATATGCAATTAAAAATATTTTGAATGTAAAAAAACCTTCAAATATCACTATAAGTTAAATATAGGGAAACTCTGCTGGCCTAGTGGCAAGAAGCTGTGCAGCAATCCCAAAGGCACACAGTTTGAGACCACTTGCTGCTCCTTGGGAGAAGGATGAGCAATCTCCTCCTGTGCGATTAACTGCCTTTGAAAACTTGCTAGAGGGTCAGCTATGGGTTGGTTCTGACTCTATGGTACACAACAACAGTATAGTTAAACATAGTAATAGCTTTTATTGAATATTGTTTTATATGTTGGAATACTATCACATAATTTTGTAGTGAAAATATTTGTTTCTTTTTTCTTTGTCAAAATAAGTATCTAATTATTTTGAAAAACGTAAGCACTTAAATGGAAAATTTAAGGATTGAGTCTGTCATTAATTTTAAGTAGACTATAAGTGTCTCTAATGACATACTTGATTACAAGAACAAGATTTATTAAAAAGAAAAGAGGAGGAAATCTTTGTGGATACTTATCCAGAAGAGTAATTTTTTTAAAGTGGACTTACATAACTTCCTGGAAAAGTTCATTTTTATCTTAGTAACTATAAAGATCACTATAAAGTTATATAAATAAGTTACAGTGACATTGTAAAGTACACGAAAATTCATGAGACTTAAGCCTTACAGTTGCTACTTTGCTTTTTTTCTTTTTGTTATTCCTATAAAGAGTCCTTTGATTAGACAAGCACCTGATGCATAATAGATAGTCAAACATTTTTTTAAAAAATTAATGAAGACAGTCTAAATCAGTAAATTTGAAATCAGAAGAAACAGGTCTAAAATTCCTACTCACCTGCTTCCACTTCTATAACCTTGGACTGAAGATTTACACTATGTAAGTCTCAGTCATTGCTTGGTAGGGTGGAGGGAGAGCACAGGAGAGGAAGACTCTCTATGATGTGGATTGATTCAGTGACTGGGGTAATCAGGGTAGGTGTGTTGGAGACAGTGAGATTGGCATAGGATAGAGAAGGGTTTAGGACTGTTGTACATAGGGTCTCTGTCAGTCACAGGGGACTCGACGGCACATAACAACAACACCAAGTCTCATTTATCTTGACTGTACAGGGACAATAACAATGTTTTTTCTTTAATATGCTCTTGTAAAGGATTTGGAACTTAGGCTTAACATTTGCTCCATGTGTAAATAATGTAATTCAATAATTGTGAGTTTAGTTCTTACTCAGGTGGAGGGTTTTTTCCATTTAAATATATAGCTGTTATGCATATGATGTAATCCCTTGAGATGCACAAGCATGTTAGCCACTATTTTTTGGGGGGGGAGGGGATTAACCCTTAATAAGAAATGAAAATTAAAACCTGAGCTTTCTGCTACTCTTTCACTTTCAGAAACTCTTGGTGTAATTATCACAGAGTTCTAAATAGCAACAGTCATATTACACCCTCACAAACTTTTATGATAATTATCTTATTCATCTACAAATCTACAAAGTCCAGACCAGTGTTCTTTACTTCCTAGTCAGTCTACCCGTGAATACCTCTTAGAAAGTCTTTTGAGCCATTCCCTCTTTTTCAGCATTTCTTGGCTTTTCTTGAAACATTTCCTATGATTATCAACTTTTTTAGGAAGTCTCAGGGACACAATCAAGATGCACTCTCCTCTATAATGTCTTTGTCTGATTTCAGGAAGTCATTGTTTGACACTCTGGTCAAAGTGACTTGTAACTTGTGTGATCCGACATGAAATGTCCTTTTACAAAGAGTAAAAAGTTCCACAAAGCGCTGGGGGGACTGGAAAGCAAATTTTATAAGCCTAAAGGTATAAAGAGCTATCAACTAGTGTAAAATTCCAAAATATTAAACAGAGAAGGGGATGAAGTGATGCAAGTAGGTTGTAAATGGGTATTTACTGACATACAGTCTGGAAACCTCTAGTAAGGTTATGCATGATGAGAAAGAAGCTGTGGAGTAATGGAAAGGGTAATGGGCCTTGCAGTGAGAAGACTGAGTTGGTGTGAGTTAGTAAACAGAAAACACTCCTGCACTTTGCACAGCATGCAAGGAATGCTTATAAATGTAGACATATGCATCAGAAATAAGTCTAACAAAATTTGAAATGTCATAACTCCAACTCCATGCAGAATAGAGACACTGTCAGAAGGTCTAAGGGGAAACATAAGACTAATGAGGAATTCTATTTTTTAAACTTGATTAGCATCTAGTGGTGGGTTAAACTGTCAAACTGATACTGAGGGTGTCTTTTCTAAGCCCCAATTTAACATAATATATGTGAAGAGTGACCTTCTTTCCTACTTTAATTAACATTTCAAATATTATATTCATGCATAAGAAAGGTCAAATACTTAAGGCACTATTGTTAAAATAGGGAGTTCTGGTGGCCTAGTGGGTAAGGAGCTGCATTACCAACCCAAAGGTAGGAAGTTTGAATCCCTCAGCAGTTCCAAATAGAAGTTGTTTGGATATTTCATCTGGTGATATCAATGATAGCCTCTCTAAGTTCATCTTGAACTTCTGGCTGTTCTCTGGTAAAGTACTCTTCTAGTAGGTTTTGAATGATCTTCAGCAATATTTTGCTTTCATGTGATATTAATGATATTCTTTGATATTTTCCACATTCTGTTGGATCACCTTTTTTGGGGATGGGGACAAATATGGATCTATTCCAATCTGTTGGCCAGATAGCTGTCCTCCAAATATATATTGGTGAGAACATTCAGGACTGCCTGCATCTGTTAGTTGAAATGTTAATTGGTATTCAATCAATTCCTGGGGACCTATTTTTTTTTTTGTTTTGTTTTGTTGGTGCCTTCAGTGCAGCTTGAACTTTATCCTTCATTACCATTGGGTCTTGTTCATATGGTACTTCCTGAAAGTTTTCAGTGTCAACTAATTCTTTTTGGTACAACAATTCTGTGTGTTCTTTCCATCTTCTTTTGATGCTTCCTGGATTCAAGATTTTGCCCAAAGCATCTTTCAGTATTGCAACTCTAGGCTTAAATTGAAATTCTTGTTTTTCAGTTCTTTCAGTTAAGAAATGCTGAATGAGTTTCCCCCTTTTTATTCTCTGACTCCAGCTCTTTACATATCTTGCTATAATATTTTACTTTATCGTCTCGAGCTTCTGTTCAGCTCTTTTTCTATGGCATCTTTGCCTTTTATTTTGGCCTCTCAACACTCTAATGAAATGTTCATAGTCTCTTATGACATCCATTTTGGTTTTTTCCTCTCTCTTTCTTCTTTGAAAAATTTAACATAGGTTCTATAATTTCTACCTTCTGTTGGGTGTGACATCCTTTTTGGTTTTTTTCTTTCTAACATTTAATATTGGTTTGTTTATTACATAATTGCATCTTTGAAAGTTAGAGAGCTACTGGCAATATGGCTTATTTTCAGGAGAGGTATATTACACTGAGTTTGAGTTTGATAGCTATACTCCTACATTGTTAGAAATTGTATACCACAGGTGGGAAGGAGTGTTTGAGTGGGAAGAGTTTAGGGGGGTTAAAAGTGCATTAAAAATCCACCAGATGCTCTGCTGTAGAAGGGCAACCTCCTCCTATGCCAAGGGGGAGGGGAAGTGTATCAAATGCAAATATTACCTTCCTCAAATTTTCACTGAAATTGTCCCTACTACAATGACCTTCAGGGGAAAAAACTGAAGAAAGAGAGGCCAGTTTGGGGAAATATCTCTATTTCTTTATTGAATTCTTTCTGATGTAAAATGTGACTGATTTAAAAATAAAACATGTGGTCTCTGTTCCTAAAAACATTTTAACTTGGTGTGAGAGGAAGTCAGCTATGGAATACTTAAAAAAAGAATATGATGGTGTTTAATGTACTGGTAATAAACATAGCAAGACTTTAGAATTAGGAGAAAAACTGAAATAGAAAAAAGTAACTTCAAAAGTTGTAAGGATCTTGAAGTTTGTATAGTTCTGAGAACTAATTTGAGCATGTTATTATTAAACTTAGCATTTTTCAGGTAGGGATTTAGGCTCACATGGGCTAAGGTTTACACTTACTAAACTAGCCATGTGATTTATTGCCTCTGAAAACCTGGGAGGTCTGCTATGAGCCGTTTCAATGGCACATAACAAGAAAAATAATAAACGCCAACAATCTAGTGAGGAGGGATCTCTCTCTTGTAGCCTAATGGTAAGAACTTGTTCTGTCAACCCAAAGGCATGCAGGTGTTTCATTTTTGTTTCTTTTTTTGTTTGTTTGCTTGTAATTCCCCCCCCCCGTGTGTGTGTGTGTGTGTGTGTGTGTGTGTGTGTGTGTAATTTTAGTGAAGGTTTACAGAAAGATTGGGTTTTCATTCATTCATTTTTGCACATTTCCCACCCTTCTCCTTTTCCCAGTCCACTTTATAATGCACCTCTTCCAACATATAACACCTTTTCATATATTCCTTTCAGACAGTTCTTCCTTTCATCTGTTCCAATGCAGTGTTCATCCACACTTTTCCTGTGCTATCTTCAACCCCCCATGTCAGTCTTATTTTATAACAATGTCATGTAGTATTTGTTCTTTTGTGACTGAGATATTTTGTCTTCCAGACTTAACCATGTTGTGTAATATTTAAGAGAAACTGAATGTACTACAGTTTTCTTATCCGTTTGTGTTGATGGTTACTTGGGTGGCTTCCACCTCTTTGCTGTTGTGAATTATGCAGCAATAAACAGGGTATGCACACACATCTACCTGAGTAGTGGCTCTGGTTTCTTCAGGATATACTCCCAGTAGTTGAATTGCTGGATCAAATGGTATTTCTATTTCCAGCTTTTTGATAAAGTGTCTGGCAACCTTCCATAGTGGTTCTACCATTTCACACTCCCACTAGCAGTGAAAAAGAGTTCTGATCTCCCCACAGCCTTGCCAGCATTTGTTATTTGCTGCCCTCTTGAACTTTTTGTTTTTTGCTATTGTTGATGGGGTGAGATCATATCTCATAGTTGTTTTTATTTGCATCTCTCTGATAGCTAGGGATTCTGAACATTTATTCATGTGTTTGTTTGCCATCTGAATTTCTTTCTTGGTGAAATATATGTTCCTATCTTGTGCCCATTTTGTGATTGGGTTGTTTATATTATCAACATGCTGGAGTAGTCTCTACTCCCTTATCAGGTACATCGTTGCCAAATATTTTTCCCCAGTCTATGGCTTTCCTTTCTACTGTAATGGAGAAGCTTTTTGATGTGCATAGGGATTTGATTCTTAGAAGGTCCCATTTATCTATTTTCTCTCCTGGCTGTCTTTTATTATGCTTGGAAGTCTGTTCATCCTTTCAAATCAGGGCTTCTAGAGTTGTTCCTAGCTTTTCTCTGACTTTGATTTTATTCCTAGGTCTCTGATTCACTTTGAGTTGATTTTGTGTATGTTGTATATGTTGGGAAAGTATGGTGTGAGGCATGGGTCTTGCTTAAGTTTTCTGCAGATGGTTTTCCAATTTTGCCAACACTATTTTTTAAAAAGGTTGTCCTTTTCCCGCTTAACTGATTTCAACTCCTTGTCAAAAATCAGTTGACACAGGTAGATGGGCTGATTTCTGGGTTCTAAATTCTATCTCATTGATCTTTGTGTCTGTCATTGTATCAGTACCATGCTGTCTTGATCACCACAGCTGTGTAGTAGTATTTGAGATCAGGGGGTGTGATGCCTCTTACCTTGTTTCTCCTTTTTAGTAGTGCTTTGCTTATTTAGGGTCTCTTTCCATTCCAGAAGGAGTTGGAAATTCCTCCGAAGGCATGCGGTTTGAATCCACCAGCTGTTTGATAGGAGAAAGAGTCTTCCTTTGCAATTTACAGCCTCTGAAAACCTGCTGGAAAGTCGGCTATACATTGGTTCTGACTCAACAGCGCCTAACAACAAACTGGTTAGGCAAGCCGTGGTTGTATAGCCCACAGAGAGCTGGGCGTTACGCACCAAAGGTAGTTGGAATCCACCATAAGGCAATGTCCTGTGGCATTTACAGCCTCATAAAACCCCTGAAATGTCAGCTGTGAGTCAGAACCTACTTGAAGGCAATACATTTTTGAGTTTGAATTGGTAGGGCTGGACCCCCAAACTAATTTTTCATTCCAAATCTAGAATTCTTTTTATTGCTGAGCAAGGTCTTGAAGGATGTAAACATTATAAAAAGTGAAGCACAAGAAAGAAAAGGAGATATTTGAGGTGCAAAGACGGATAGGAGCAGAGTTTAGAGGTAATGGCAATGCAGGTAGGAGAAAGCGAAGAGCTTTCTCACTAGAGAAATGGGTTTATATTTGAAAATATATCAAAATTAATGTAATGAGGTTAGATTAAGGAAATTTTAAGGCAGTTTTACTTTTCTAAAAAAGATTTTAGTGTACAACTCAGTAACTTTTGGCAAATATATGCACTCATGTAACCACACTACTCTCAAGATACAGAATTTTGTTGTAATCCCAACAAATTTCACTGTCCCCCTTTGCAGTCATTTTACTTAACTCCCCTCTGGTCACAGGCAACCACAGATCTGATTTGTGTCAGCATGGTCTTGCCTTTTTGGACTGTCATCTAAATGGGTCATGCGGTATCTATTTTTTCACTGACTGACTCTTTTTAGTTAGCAAACTGGTTTTGATATTCATTCCTTGTAATTGAGGAATGGTGTTCTCTTCCATTGTATGGCTATGACAGATGTTATTTATAAATTCAGAAGATGACAGACAGCTGAGTTACTAGTTTAGGCTATTATGAATAATGTTTGCGCTGAATATTTATAGGCAATTGTTTATGCAAATGTATTGTTTCATTTCTTTTGAGTAAATAGCTAGGACTGGAATTTCTGAGTCATACAATGTTGCAGTGAAGTGCCACTGAGTGTGAACTAACTCATTACTGACCCTCCAGTGGGTTTTCAAAAGTTGTAAATCATGTAAGAGGAGATTGCTAGTCTTTCTCCCACTATTGCTGGATTGGCACCACCTGCCTTTGGGCTGGCAGTGCCACTCCGTATCCGGTAGGTCACTGGAGCTCCCTCATCAGACATTAAATCAACACTTAACTTTACAAAACTGGCAAAATGTTTCCCTCTGTGGTGAAATGTACTCAAACCAGAGTTCTCTTTTTCTCTTCACCTCTTGCTATTATTTTCAGTGATCGAGTGAGTTGAGGTAACTGTATAGTTAAGTGAACACACACACATTGGCAAAGTGAGTGAAAAAGGTTTATTAAAGCAATAAGACAGAGGTATTAACTAGTGTAATGTGGGCCATTCAAAAGAGTTAAAAAGGAAAGAAGAGGGAAGATGGGGGAAAGACAGGGTAAAACCAGAACTCACGGCATGCTGTCAGTAGAAAAGGAGAGTAAGAGAATGATGCCCAGGTGGACATTTTTCAAATTGACTCCCAGTCGCGTGAGACTTGTTGGTAGTCCAGCCCCGCCTAGGCACTTGTGTGTCTGACTGTTGAAGGGGCTATTTCCTCAACATAATCACCTTTCAGCTCCTTCTGGAAATACCATCGCACTGATGTAAGTGTAATAATTTCCTTCCCGTTTCCTGGGAGACTCCAGCCTTCCTCTAGGGCAATGAGAGAGACCAAAGGGCAATTCTAGCCCTTAAAGCATGAGAGTTCCAGATTCTTAGTATTATCACTCACATTAAGTGCTGTCTGCTTTTACATTTTAACATTCTATTGGTGCTTTAGTATAGTCCATAGGGATTTGTGCTGTTAACCCAAAGATGGTGGGTGCCCTCTGGCAGTTCATATCTACCAGCCGTTCCGAGGGAGAAAGATGGACGGTCTTCTCTTTTGCCATTACAGGTTCCAAAAACCTTCTGGAGGGCTAGTTATGAGTTAGTTCTGACGGGATGGCAACAAGTTGAGTTGAGTGTCAGTGGCACAGTATATAAGTGCTATGCTGCTAGCTGAAAGGCTGGAGGCTCCAACCCACTAGTGATCCTCAGGACAAACATGTGGCAGCCTTCTTCCACAATAATTTTGTTGTTGTTATATGCCATTGAGGCGCCTGTGACTCATAGCGACCCTATGTACAAGAGCTCTGAACCTTGTATCCTGAGCCAACCTTATTGTCTCCAACACACCTATCCCCATTACCCCAGTCACTGAGTCAATTCGTACCATCTGAGGCCTTCATCTCCTGCGTTGTCCCTCCACCCATCCAAGCATGATCTCCTTCTCCAAGGTCCCTCCTGGCCACGTGCACAAAGTATGTGAGATTAAGCTTCAAAATCTTAACCACCAAGGGAAAATGTGGTTTCACCCTCTCCAAGACAGACCAGACCTATTTATTCTTCTGGTGATCCATGGTATGTTCTATACTCTTCTTCAGCATCACAACTCAAAGGAATCAATTCTTCTGTCATCCTTAGTCATAGCTCAGCTCTCTGATGCATAGCAAGTAAATGTAAAGACCATGGTCTGAATCGGGCACACCTTAGTCTCTAGTCAGACATCATTGCTCTTTAGCACACTTTACCATGGCAACTTAAAACACTAGCAATCCTAATTGTCAGTTCTACTGTGTCCTGTCACATCAGTATGAGTCAGAAACAATTCAATGACAATGGTCTTGGTTTGGTTAGCAGATGTTTAGTGTTATTTCACTGTGGTTTTAATTTGCATTTTCTATGACAATTGAGGGCAACTCTTGTGGAAAAGTCCATAGGGAGTTGTTACACTGCTAACCCAACAACCAAGTCTCTCTAGTGGTTCAAATTCACCAGCTGTTTTTTGGGAGAATGATGGATAATCTCCTTCTATGAGATTTAGAACCTCAGAAACCTGATGGGGAATCATTTGTGAGTAGGTCTGACTCAGCAGAAGTAAGTGAGAGAGAATGACTATTTATGCTAAACGTTATTTCATGTGCTTACTGACTATACATGCACTTCCTTTTGTAAACTATTGATTAAAACGTTTTGTTCATCTTTTTAAGGTGAGTCATTTAATTTCCTATTGAATTTTGAGAGTTCTTTATTTTTTCTAGATAAAAATGATTTGGCAAGCAGCTCTGGTGACACAGTCTGGGGTATATTGTGCTGCTAACAAAAACGTGACACATCTTCAGCAGCTGGAATCTAACAGCCACTAAGCGGGGGATAGATGAGCAGTCTCCTTCCCTTAAGATGTATAGCTACAGAAACCTAGCTACAGGGTCGCCATAGTGGGATCAATTAGATAGCGGTGACCTTTTGAATTCTTTGTTGGATATGTTGTTGTTGTTGTTATGTGCCATCGAGTCGCTTGCGACTCATAGCAACCCTATGTACAACATCCCTGAACTCTGCTCTGTCCTGTGCCAATCGCACTGTCTCCGACACACCCATCCCGATTGCCCCAGTCACTGAATCGATCCACCTCATAGGGGGCCTTCCCCTTCTGTGCTGTCCCTCCACCCTACCAAGCATGATGTCCCTCTCCAAGGACCTACCCTTCCTTGCCACATGTCCTGGCAGGCACAGCAGAAGGGCAGAAGGGGTCCTGAAAGCATCCTCCACATTCCAGGTAAACTGGAGTCCCAACGCTGTAGCGTGAGATCCATTCTAAGGCCCCATAGGGGGAAAAATAAGGAAATCCCGGCAGGCACAGCAGAAGGGCAGAAGGGGTCCTGAAATCATCTGCCACATTCCAGGTAAATGTGGAGGGCCTACGGCCCTCGGGCTAAGGGGAAAAAAAACCCTATCTACACACCAGCTCTACAGGACACATCACCTTCGCTTGGAAGCATTGCCACTGAACTTAAGAGATACTGGTCACATCATAAGAAACTGTCTGAAGCCCACGTATTTGGAATTACGGAAGCCAAGAAAGCGTCAGATATAAGCTGTCAGATCAAAGGGGGGAACAATGGAAGATGGATGTTGAAGGGAGTGGGTAGTGGATGGGTATCTTGCCTGGTGCATGGTGGAGCAGGGAAATAAGTGGGTAAGACACATGTGCCAAGGGGAGGGACAACAATGATACGAGTGGTTAACTCCACAATAAGGGATATATCTTTCAGTTTTCTATAAAATGCTTGTCTGTCTGATACTTCTCTAAATCTGAACATTCAGATTAAGACAGACTAGGAAGAAGGATTGGCCATCCACTTCTGAAATAGCAGGCCTCTGAAAACCCTATGTACAAAAGTTGTTGGATATAAGTTTGGTAAATATTTTCTTTCCTTTTATAACTTGCTTTACTTTTTCTAAAGTCAGGCTTATTAAAATATTATTTACACATAACAAACACTGTCATTTCCCCCACCCCTTAACTAATTAGATTAAGTTGTAAATTCTCAAAACTATCCTTTTGAGGTGTTCAGTTGAAGGAGTTCAACAAATGAATACAATTGTGTAATATGTATAAAAATGTAGCCATTTCACTTAGCTCCTTTAATTTAGTAACATTGACTCAAGATTCATCAATCTTACTATTATGTGTCAGTCAACAGTTTGTTCATTTTTATTGTGTGATCAGGTAGAAGAACTGAACAGAAGATCTCACAGGGCAGCTCAAGAACACAAAGGCATGCCAGGAGGGAATGAAAATTCCTATCTAATCTGTCAAGTTGCTCTTGTCAATTTGATTACAATTTGATTACAGTTATTTCTAAAAAGAGCACAATGTTCTAAGCAGACATTCTTTAATAGGTAAGCTAAATTCTTTCTTGTTTTAAGTATATGCAGGTAGTATTTTTAATTTAAGGTTTAAAGGGCAATAGTTTCAGGGATTTATCTAGCTCCGTGGGAAGCCAGATAATCTGAAGTCCATATGAATCTGAAATTCTGTTCTGCATTCTCCTTCTTTTGATCAAGATTTTGCTATAGAATTTTTGATTAAAATATTTAGTCATGGTAGCCTCCATATTTCATGAAAATGTGAATATTCTATTGTTTTCCTCCTTTTGATTAATGTATTGCTACAGAATCTTTAGTTGAAATGTTCAGTAATAATAGTCTGAACAGTTCTTATGTTCTTTTTTAAAAAAAATATGAATTTTTTTTTCATTTTAACTGTGATTTTAACAAGAGTTTACAGAAAATTAGATTTTTATTTATTCATTGTTTCACATTCTATCTCCCACCCTTTTTCTCTCCCTTCTTTCCCCCTCTTCCAGTTTACTTTAAAAAAAAATAACCATTCATTGTTGCACAATTACCTCCCTCCCTCCCTCTCTTTCTCATAGTTCTGTTCTTAATGGCAAAGGATGCAGTAGCTTATGGAGATAATTAGCCACACATTCCATTGTTCCTCCTTCTTCCTTTGTTGTTTCATGTGACTAGAAACAAAGTATCATGACTTAGAGGGTTTTTTGCAAGCTTTTAAGACCCCAAGTACTGTGCAATGGACTATGAGGTAGAACGCAAGCATTAACCACTTTATTAAGCCGATAAACTGGCATGTTCCATGAAACCATGACCTTAAACATCTAAACCATAAGCTGTTTGGTTGTACATAGTCAGTCTTACCAGATAACTTTTTTTTTTTTTTAAAAAAAAAGATTGTTGCTTTACATACAAGAATTCATTTACATTGTGTTTTGTTCATGTAAATTGTTTTGTACAATCTTTCATTTATATCATGTTTCATATAATCATTCACACATATTGTATTTTATATAATTAATTTTATTGATGTATGCCTATTATTACCCCATTTTTTGGACTCCCCACTTAATTATTCTTACTCTTTTATCCCCTCATCTACCCACTAAAGTCTGTGATCCTAGTGATTTCCACTCTTCCTCTTTTTCTAGCTCTTTCTTCCCTTTCCTTTCCCCCTTTTGGACATTTATACACATCTAACTGGTTACCCTTCTATTTTTACAATAATAGTCTTCTGCAATATTTGTCTCTAGACTCTTTCATGCTATATACTATCTTATAAAATAATTGTTCCTTGACCCTATGTACAAGAGCCCTAAACCCTGCTCTATACTGTGTCAACCTCGTTGTCTCTGACATACCTACTCCCACTACCCCAATCACTGAATCGATCCATCTCATTGAGGGTCTTCCTCTCCTGCACTGTTCCTCCACTATCCCAAATGTGATGTCCCTCTCCAAGTACCGGTCCCTCCCTACAACATTCCCAAGGTATGTCAGACAAAGCTTCAGAATCCTTGATTCCAAGGAGCAGCCCAGCTTTACCCCCTCCAGGACAAACCTGTTTGTTCTCCTAGCAGTCCATAGTATATTCAACACTCTTCTCCAACACTACAGCTCAAAGGCATCAATTCTCTTTCTATCTTCCCTAGTCACTGTCCAGCTCTTTGATGCATAGCATGCAATTGTGAATATGTAGCCTGGATCAGGCACACCTTAGTCTCCAGCCTGATGTCGTTGCTCTTCTGTACTCTTGAGAGGTCCCTGATAGCTGACTTTCCCAGTGTAATTAATTTCTTGATTTCTTGGTTGCTGGTATCAAAAGTGTTGACTGCTGAGCCAAGCAAACTAAAACTGTTAACTATCTCAATCTCTTCACTATCCATACTGATGCTGCCAATTGGCCCAGTGGTGAGAATCTTTGTTTTCTGGATGTTGAGCTTCAATCCGTATTGAAGGCTGCAGTCCTTGACCATCTGCAGCAAGTGCTTCAGGTCCTCCTCAGTTTCAGCAAGCAGGGTTGTGTCATCTGCATAATGCAGGTTGCTGATGAATCTTCCACCAATCCTGATGCCACATTGCTCCTCGTACAGCCCAGCATCTGTTCCGCATACAGATTGAAAGGTATGGAGACAGAATCCATCCCTGGCTGACCCCTTTCCCAATTTTGAACAGTGCAGTGTCTCCTTGCTCTGTTCTGATGACTGCCTATGAGAGTCACAAGTGACTCGATGGCATTTAACAACAACATTCCTTAGTGCTGCATAGTATTCCATTGTGTGAATGCACTGTGGTTTCTCAATCCATTTGTTGATAAGCATTTGAGCTGTTTCCGTTTTCTTGCTATTGTGATTAACATTGCTACAAACATATGTGTACATATCTCTGTGGTTCAGTTTCAGTTTCCTTGGGGTATATTCCTTGCAGTGGAATAGCTGGGTCATATGAAATTTCTTTGTTCAGTTTTTTTAGGAAAAACCAAACTGTCTTCCAGAGTGGCTGTACTCTTTAATAATCCCACCAAGAGTGTAAGAAAGTTCCAATCTCTCCATGTTCTCAACATTTATTGCTTTCTGTCCTGTTACACTTTGCTACCACTCTAAGTAGATATTCTTTCTGTTATTGTTGTAATCATGTCTACCACATATTTTTGCCAATTAAACTTTTTTACAGGTGAGCAAGCTATTGACAGCATGTACACTAATTAACAGCAAGTTTTCAATGCTGTGAATCCCATGGGAAGCGATGGCTTCTAGAGCCCCTTCTTCCAGAGAGGTGTGACCTGTGGGTTAGCAGCAAAACTCATGCAGACTATGCAACCAGAGCTCCCTTTATAAAAATAAGGTCATATAGGATTTGTACTTTTGTGATTAACTTGTTTCACTCAGTATAATGTCTCCAAGACTCATCCATGCTGTAGCATGTATTAAGACTACTTCTACTAGCTAAGTAGTATTCAACCCTATGTATATAGCACATTATCATTATTTCCACTAATCTGTTGATAGGCATTTAGGTTGTTTGAACTCTTTGTTGTTGTAGTTGTTATGTGCCATTGAGTTGCTTATGACTCATAGTGACCCTATGTACAACAGCCCTAAACTCTGCTCTGTCCTGTGCCAATCACTTGAACTCTTTAGCTACTGTAAATAGTGCTGCAATGAACACTAATGTACAATTTGGTGCTATTTTAAATATGCTTTAAAAAATGTAATTGCCTGATTGCTCACTGTTCCTTTTGAGAATGATATGGGTTCAGGTAGAGTTTTATTCTGTTAAACATAGTTATTGTTGTTGTTAGGTGTCTTCAAGTCTTATACCAGTCAAAGAGACCCAATGAACAACAAATCTGAACCCTGTCCTATTCTGCACTATCTCTGACACCTTGAGCCCATGGCAGCAGACCCTGTATCAATCCATCTCATTGAGGGTTTTCCTTTCCTTCCCTGACTCTCCACCTTTCCAAGTATATCTCTTTCCAAGGAATAGCCTGTCCTAATAACATGTCCAAAGTATGTAAGACAAAGCTTTGTCATCTTTGCCTCCAAGGAATAGTACTCTGACTGTACATTCTACAGGACTTTTAGCAGTCCATGAGAAATTCAGTATTATTCTCCAGCATCACAACTCAAAGGCATCAATTCTTCTGCCATCCTTAGTCATTGTTCAGTTCTCAGATGTATCACAAGTGAAAAACCACGGCTTGAATCAGGTACAATTTAATCTTTAAACTGGCATTATTGCTCTTCAAGACGTTGGGACGTTGGAGAGATTCTGAAAGTAGACTTTCTAAATGTTGTACATCTCCTGATCTCCTGACTGTGGGTACCAAAGGTGTTGATTGTGCATCCAAGTAATGTTTGACAATTTCAATCTTTATCTATCATAATGTTTGCTGCTTTCATGATGGAGAGACAAGATTGAAATAGATAAATATCTAGTACTCATGTGAAGGTTCAAATTGAGGCAAGAGAATATGAAAACAAGTCCACAAGATAAAAAAGAATATGATCTTGAGTTGGTCCCACCTGAATTTAAACATCATCTTAAGAATAGGTTTGAAGTGCAACAATGAATGAATGTAAATCAAAAATCTCTGTAAATGTTCATTAACATTAATAAAATAAAAGAAAAATAATAGGTTTGAAGCATTGAACACCAGTGATTGAAGACTAGAGTTGTGGGATGACATCAAGGATATTATCTATGAAGAAAGCAAAAGGTCATTACTGAGGCAGAGGAGCAAAAAGACCCCAAACAAGATGTCAGAAGAGACTGAAAATTTCACTGAAGTGGGGGGAAGCAAAAAAAAAAAAAAATGAAAGCGACAATGAAGTAAAAGAACTGAAGATTTCAAAGGGCAGCTTGAGAAGACAAAGCAAAGTATTATAAGATAATGTACAAAGAGTTGCAGTTGGAGAATAAAAAGGAAAGAACTCATACTTGGCATTTTTCAAGCAGAAAGAACTGAAAAACAAATTCAAGCCTAGAGTTGCAACACTGAGAGATGCTATGGGCAAAATCTTGACTGATCCAGGAAGCTTCAAAAGAAGATTCAGGGAATACACAGAATCACTGTACCAAAAAGAATTGGCTGACATGCAAATATTGCAGGAAGTACTGTATGATGAAATACCATTGATAATGAAGGGGAAAGTTCAAGCTGCACTGAAGGCATTGGGGGGTAGTGGTGGAAATTAGGCCCCCCCCCCCCCAGGAATCTATGAGATACCAATTGAGGTGTTTCCACTAACAGACACAGCCTTGGACAAGCTCATCAGTCTATACCAAGAAATTTGGAGGACAGCTGCCTGGTGTACTGACTGGAAGAGATCCATATTTGTTTTCATTCCTAAGAAAGATGATCCAACAGATTGTGGAAATTATTGAATAGTATCATTAATATGCAAATAAAATACAGCTGAAGATCATTTAAAAATGGCTAGAACACTACATAAAACTGCCAGACATTCATGCTCATCATTGCTAATGTCAGATGGATCCTGGCTCAAAGCAAAGAATATCAGAAAAATGTCCATTTGCGCTTTATTGTCTATGCAAAGGCATTTGACTGTGTGCATCATACCAAATTATGGCTAACATAGAGAAGAATGGGAATCTCAGAACACTTAATTATGCTCATGTGGTGGTTGTGCAACTAGATCAGGGAAACACTATGTGGTTTAAAATCAAGAAAGGTATGTGACAGGGTTGTATCCTCTTTCCGTGCCTACTCAATTATTTGAGAAACTGGGCTCTTTGAAGAAAAAATGTGGCATCAGGATCATAGGAAGACTCATCAATAACCTACTATATGCAAATAAATACAACCTTGCTTGTTGAAAAGTGAGGATGACTTGAAGTGCTTGCTGCAGAAGATCAAAGACTATAACCTTCAATATTGACTGACTCCCAACATCAAGAAAATAAAAATTCTCACTACTGGATCAATGGGTCACATCATGATAGATGGAGAAAAGATTGAAACTGTCAATGACTTCATTTTAGTTGGATCCAGAATCAACACCCTTGATACCAGCATTCAGGAGATCAAGAGATGTATTGCACTGGGAAAGCCTACAGCCAGGGACCTCTTCAAATTGTTGAGGAACAATGATAGCAGTTTGAGGATTAAACTGTGCCTGATTCAGGTCATGGGCTTCTAATCACTTGCTGTACATATGAGAGCTGGACAATGAATAAAGATGCCAGAAGAAGAATTGATGCCTTTGAGCTGGTATCGGAGAAGAGTGCTGAATATCCCATTCACTGCCAAAAGAACAGAGAGGTATGTTTTGAAGAAGGTACAGCCAGAGCGCTGCTTGGAGACAAAGATAATAAAACTTCATCTCACATACTTTGATATACTTTTGGAATTTTGTTAAGAGTCACTATTCCCTGAAGAAAAACAACATGCTTGAAGGTGGAAAGTCAGTGAAAGTGAGAAGATTCTCAATCAGATGGATTGACAAAGCATTGGAATGTGCTCAAGTATGTCAGAGATTGTGTGATGGCACAGGCTAGGACAGGGTTCAGATCTGTTATGCATAGGGTCGCTGTGAATCATACTCAACATGATGGCACTTAACAACAACAATAACAACTTTATGTTACCTACTGTTTCAGGGGTGAAAACTTTTGTTTTCTTAACATTGAGATAAAATCATATGAAGTCCTTGATCTTCTGCAGCAAGTGCTTCAAGTCCGCCTTGTTTTAGCAAGCCAGGTTGTGTCATCTTCATAACTCAGGTTGTTTATGAGTCTTCCTCCAATCTTGATGCCACATTCTTATTCATAAAATCTAGCATCTTAAGTGATTTGCTCAGCAGACAGATTGAATACGTATAGATATAGGATACAGCCCTGATGTACACCTTTCGTGATTAAACCATAAGGTGTTTCCTTGCTCTGTTTGGAAAACATACTGTAGTCTTCTAGGTACAAGGTTCGTGTAAGCATAATTAAGTGTTCTTGAATTCCTATTCTTCTCAATATTAGCCTTAGTTTGTTGTGATCTATGTAGTCAAATGTCTTTGTATACTCAATAAACAGATGATTTTTCTGGTATTCTCTGCTTCCAGTCATCATCCATCTGACATCAGCAATGATATCTTTGGTACCTTGACCTCTCTAAATTCAGCTTGAACTTCTAGCAATTCTCTGTCAGGGTATTGTTCTAGCTGGTTTTGGACAATCTTCAGCAACATTTTGCTTGCATGTAATATTCATTGGTTGTTGTCTGATAATTTCTACATTCTCTTGTATCACTTTTGTTGGAAATGGGATAAATATGGATCTTTCCCAGTCTGTTTGCCAGGTTGCTGTTCTCCAAATTTCCTAGCATAGACTAGTAAGCATGCCCAGGGCTGCAGCTGTTTATTGTAACATGTCAAGTGTATTCCATCAATCTTGGGGATTTATTTTTTGCCAGTGCCTTCAGTGCAGTTTGAGCTTCTTTGGCTCCTTATCATATAATACTTCCTGAAACATTTCAGTGTCAACCAATTTTGGGGTCGCTATGAGTCGCAGGCGACTCGACGGCACATAACAACAACAACAACAACAACAACTTTGTATATTCCCTCCGCCTTCTTCTGATGCTTCCTGGGTCATCCAAGATTTTTCCATAACATTTCTCATCCTGTAATTCTTGCAAGCATACACAGTAAGTGGCAGAATTGAGATTCAAGTTTCCTTCAATTTTCATTCATTCAAAAACACTGAACACCTGTTATGCACAAGGTAAGTATATAGTATCAGGGATCTATAAGGTATAGTTTTCATTTAAGAAGTAGTTATTTTTTATTTTTTATTTGCTGATACTCTGTAGGTCTGGTTGGCTCTGCCTCTCCACTCCACCTTTTACAGGTGTTTTTAGATTCAAGTTAACTATGACTTTTGAAGAGCTCAAATGTTTGCCGCATTCCTACAAAGTTAGTAATACTCTTGAGTAGAATTTTTTGGCCTAGCTGTTCCATCATCCCCAGGGTCATTATGAATTGGAGTTGACTGCAATTCTAACTACAAAACCTACAATAACAATTGTGGACTTAAAAATATCAATGGAGGTTGAATTTTGTCAAGGTTTTTTCCCCCTCTATCTGCTGAGATAATCTGTTGATATAATCACATAGATTGATTGACTTTTTAAAAATCTAACCAACATTCCTGAAATAAAGTTCATGTGATCTTAATGTACTGATATATTACCAGATATGAACAGCCATGAGTGATATTGGACTGTAGGTTTTTGGTATTTTGGGTGAAGCTGGGTTTTGTTTTGTTTTTTTTTGTTAGTACATTTGGGAGTTTTTAAAATATAGTCATTGTCTACTTTTGAAATCATAGTAATGTTGACTTTGCTCTGCTATTTTTTAGGAGAATTTGTGTAGAATTGGCATTCTTCCTTAAGTATTTAGTAGAATTAAAGATAAGCCATCAGGGCTTGTAAATTTCATTGTTTTAAAACCTTTGACTACAGCTTTTGACAAAAAGTAGTTACAGAGAAATTCAAGTTATCAATTTCTTCTTAAAGAAGTTCTGGTGGGGTAGTTGTTAAACATTTGACTCCTTAATCATTAACCTAAAGGTGATGATTCAAATCCACCAGTTGCTCAATGGGAAAAAGATGTGACTGTCTGCTTATATAAAGACTGTTGTTATTAGTTGCCCTCAAGATGATTACACCTCACAGACACCCTCAGAACAGTAGGTCGTAACCTTTCACCACCATATTGCATCATTCTCACCATCTCTGCCAGGCTCAAGTCACTATTGCAGTTATTATGTCAACCCATTTTGTTAACAGTTTTCCTCTCTTTATCTGACTCTCTACATTTCCCAACATGATATGTTTTTCCAAGGACTGGCCCCTTCTGACAACATAC
>NW_006399804.1:5113815-5114988 GCF_000299155.1 Elephantulus edwardii | reverse complement strand
TTTTTTTTCTTGATATTAAAGTATAATCTGTATTGAAAGCTGTAGTCTTTGATCTTCAGTAAGTGCTTCATTTTCTTCTGCAAGGTTGTACATCATTTGAAATAAAGAGATATTTAACTTTAATAATATCAAGAGATATTTTAATTTTATACAACTGAGTTTTTAAATGCGACAATTTAAAAATTTGTCTGAAGTCAAGGTAGTTGTTGTTAGGTGCCATCACGTTGATTACAACTCATTGGAATGCTTTGAACAGTGGACCTAAACCTTGCTTTATCCTGTGCCTTTCTCATCATCTCTGATATACTTTAACCCATTGTTACAGTCACTGCCAGTCCACTTTATTGATGTTCTTCCTTTCTTATTCTTACTCTCCACCTGTCCAAGCATGATGTCCTTTTCCAAGGTCTGGGCTCTCCTAACAACATGCCCAAAATATGTAAGATGATGTTTCAGCATCTTTGCCTCCAAGGAATACCCTGCTTGCATGTTCTCCAAGATATACTTTTTGTTTACTTTGACAGTCCATGAGCTATGCAGACACTGCAGCTCAAAGGCATCAATTCTTCTGTTATCTTTATTGTCTAACTTTCAGGTGCTTCACACACACACACACACACACACACACACACACACATGGTTGCCCTAGATAAAAAGAACCTCCTCTCTGTTCCCCACCCCTCTAGTTATATATCAGGGTTGTATCCCACTTCCGTAAGTATTAAAGCATGGAGGCTCTAAGGGCAGTTCCAAGCTAAACTTTAGGATTGTTATGAGTCTGTTAACTTGATGGCAAAAGGTTTGGTGTTAGCTTTTTAAAAATTTCTCCTTTAGAGAGTTGCCACTTGGATTATAATTTTCTTAACAGTATCTGTCAAAGTACAAAGATTTTAATTTTGATGAGAAACATGCTCTCCATGTATTTTATTTTCTTAAAAAATTTGTTGTTGTTGTATACCATCGAATCAGATCTGACTGGCACAGGAGGAGATTGCCCCTCACCTCATACCTCTTAAACTTTGCCACTGCTACTGGAGTGAGATTGGTATCTCATTATGGTTTTGATTTGTATCTCTCGCACTGTCAGTGATTTTGAGTGTTTCTTTATGTGTCTGTTGGCCATCCAAATAGTCTCCTCTGTGAAAATTCTTTCCATGTCTTTTGCCCATTTTG
>NW_006399804.1:5107447-5109055 GCF_000299155.1 Elephantulus edwardii | reverse complement strand
GGGAGAAAAGTGTAGCAATGAATGGACATCCAAAATATCTGTAAATGTTCATTAAAATTAATAATAATAAAAAAATATAATCTTACATTTGGAGCACAATAAGTAGATGGCACTTACTTTTGGTTTTGTTTGTTTACGTATATGTCATAATAAGTGACATTTTGTAATTTAGTTGGAATGGACAGGAAGATGAACAATTTTAAATAGGTGTGGGATTACTGTCTAGAGGATAGGAGTAGTTTTGTTACAACTGAGGCTAAGCTACAGAATAGTAGGCAGAATCCTTCTCTTCCTTGAAATAAAGCTTATTCTAGAGATTTTTGTCATATATTTCAGACAAAATACTTGTGCCATTACAAACCAAGTAGTGTATACACACATACATAAGGTTCTTTCTCCTTAACATATTCTGGCTGATTTATTAATAAAAAGATTTTGTTAAAAGGATACTTGGCTACTCTGAGAATCTCTGGAAGGATTAGCATAAGAAGCTTTTGGGCAGTGGTAGTGAATGTGTAACAACTAGCTCTTGAAAAAAAAGAGTTTTCTCAAATTTTGAGCTATTTATAAGTAATGACATAACATGCTTAGTTTAGTTCATATTAATATTTCTGAACACTTAAGGCCTAGAAAATCAACAAATAATAAATCAAGCCCTAACCTGTAGCCTTCATTAATTACCATAGTATAAATAATCCTATGACCAAATTCAAGCAATTGGTATGATGTCACTTGTTGTTGTTGTTAGGTGCTGTCGAGTATGACTCATAGCAAATCTATGAATGAAAGATCTGAATCCTGTTCTATCCTGCGCCGTCCTTACACTTCCTGATATACAAGAGCCCATTGCAGCACTCACTGTGTCAATCCATCTAGTTGAATGTTTTCTCCTTCACCAACCCTCCATCCTTCCCAGAATCATGATCCTCTCCAAGGAAGAGCAACCCCTAGCAACATGCCCGAAGTATGTGAGGCAAAGCCTCATCACTCCTGCCTCCAAAGAGCAATCTGGCTGCACCCTCTCCAAGACCTCTCTGTTCATTTTCATGGCTGTCCATGGGATGTTCAGTGCTCTTCTCTAACACCACAGCTCAAAGGCATCAATTCTTTTTCTGCCATCCTTTTTCATTGTTCAGCTCTCAGATGCATAGCAAGTAATCAGAAAAAGTTTGGCCTGCCTGATTCAGGTGCAACTTAGTCTTCAAACTGACGTCATTACTCCTCAATAATTTGGAAAGGTCCTTAAATGCAGATTTTCCCAGTGCAATGTGTTTCTTTATTTCCTGACTGCGGGTACCAAGGGTGTTAATTGTGTACCCAATTAAGATGAAGTTGTTGACAGTTTCAATCTCCTTTCTATCCATCATGATGCTGCCTATTGGTCCAGAGGCAAGAATCTTTGTTTTCCTGACATTGAGATGCAATCTATACCACAATGAAGGCTGCATTCTTTGATCTTCTGCAACAAGTGCTTCAAGTTCTCCTCGCTTTCAGCAAGCAAGGTTGTGTCATCTGCATAATAGAGGCTGTTGATAAGTCTCCCTCCATTCCTGGTGTCACACTCCTCCTCATAAAGCCCAGCTTCTTGGATAATTTGCTAAGCATAAA
>NW_006399804.1:5076951-5106597 GCF_000299155.1 Elephantulus edwardii | reverse complement strand
GAGTTTAGGGCTGTTGTACATAGGGTCGCTATGAGTCGCAAGTGACTCGACGGCACATAACAACAACAAACAACATATCATACAGATACCAATGAAATGAGTAACCTTAAAACCATAAATAGTAGTAAACTTAGAATATAATTAGGGATTAAGAATTCTGACTATTCCCTTTATTTCAAATGTAATTTGCTAAATTATAAGTTTCTGTAATTTAACTTTTAGTAATTACTTT
This sequence comes from Elephantulus edwardii, assembly GCF_000299155.1. Classification (NCBI taxonomy): domain Eukaryota; kingdom Metazoa; phylum Chordata; class Mammalia; order Macroscelidea; family Macroscelididae; genus Elephantulus; species Elephantulus edwardii. Next base: position 5,106,365 of record NW_006399804.1, on the reverse strand, counting down.
TAAAAATCAGGCCACATAATTTCTAAATACTGAACAATCAGCTTTTTTTAAACTGATAGGGCTGGCTCTGGTATGGCACTGTGTTGAGGTCACCCAGCCTGGAAACAGAAACCCAAATCACCTGCAGTATAGCTCCAGGGAAGAACAGCACTGCACCATAGATGAGCACCCACATCTGTCACAAACACTGACTCTGGGCACGGTCAGGGACTGATAGAGCCCCTGTCATGGCTGATTCATATATGTGTTGCAGTTGGACCCTCTCTTCAGAATGCCATGATCGTGTCTTTGTGTTGCTAGCTGCCAAGAATACAAATCAATAGAAGCATCTAAATGATAGGATATCATTCACAGTCCTCACTTAGGTTTGAGATAACTGAAAAAATAAGTGTTTCATAGTTTCAGCTTAGTAGGTGGCAGTATATGTTGCATTGAGAATACTGACTGTCAAGAACCTCTTTACAGTGTTAAAGAGTAAGGATGTGAGTTTAAAGACTACATGGATATGAAATTGGACAATGAAGAAGATTTTAAGAATTGATGCCTTTGAATTGTGGTGTTGGCAGAGTATAGTCTATCTAAAAGAACTGACTCTGTTTTAGAGGAAGTGTAACCAGGATGCTCTTTGGATGCAAAATGGGGAAAATTCATTTCACAATCCTCAGGAAAAGGTATCCTTCTTGGAAAAGTTGTTGTTATTGTTGTTTTTATGGGCCGTCAAGTCACTTGCGACTCATAGTGACCCCTATGTACAACAGCCCTGAATCCTGCTCTATCCTTTGCCAGCCTTATTGTCTTTGACATACCTACCCTCAGTCACTGAATCAATACATCTCATCAAGGGTCTTCCTCTCTTGTACTGTCTCTCTACCCTCCCAAGCATGAAGTCCCTCTCCAAGGACGACCTGTCCTTCCTTACAACATGCCCAAAATATGTCAGAAGAATCTTCAGAATCCTTGCCTCTAAGGAGCAGCCTGGTCTCACCCTCTCTAGGACAAACTTGTTTGTTCTCCTTGCAGTCTATGATATATTCAACACTCTACTCCAGCACCACAGCTCAAAGTCATCAAGTCCCTTTCTGTCATTCCCAATCATTGTCCAGCTTTCTGAAGCATAGCAAATAACTGCAAAGATGATGGCTTGGATCAGGTGCCCCAGACCATCAGGAAAAAGGAGGAGGATCCTCAGTGAAATGGAATGAAACAGTCACTGCAGCAATGGATTTGAGCCTGGAAGAAATTGTGAAGATGGTGGAGGGTAGGGCAAGTTTTCTATTTTTAACTAAAGGATACTATGAGTAAGAATCTACTTGGTGGTACCTAACAATAGGTGGCAGGCTCTGCATCATAAACTGAGGAGTTTTCCTAGTATAGAGTTATTGGGTAGTAAAATGAATAGGTGCATGTCCCAGTTGCACACTTTCTTTTAAAAAATAAGCTTTTATTTTATACGGCTTTGCTTACAAAGTTTGTATACATTGTTTTTCACGCTAGATCTTTCCCATTTCTTTTACCCACCCCTCCCTCTACCCATCAATTTATGTGACCCTATGATTACCCCCACCCATCCTCACTCCTCTGCTCCTCCCTCCCCCGCTTGGATCCTCATACACATAATACTCTCCAGTCTCTCCCAAGTTATGTAGTGTTTTTTGAAATCATTGTTTCTGCATGCTGTGTAGTATTCCATCATGTGATGTACCACAATCTCTCAATCCATTCAATGGTAATTGTACATTTGGGCTATTTTCATGATTTTGTGATGGTAAATAATGCTATTATGAACATTGGTGTACAAATCTCCATTTGTTTCTCATAGCTAAGCTTCTCCAGGTATATCCCAAGTAGTGGAATAGCTGGGTCATATGTGTTCAGCTTTTTGAGGAAATGCCAAACTACCTTTCTGAGTGTTTGTACCTGTTTACAATCCCACCAACAGTGTATGAGAGTTCCCACCTCTCCACATTCTCTCCAATATTTGTTATTTGCTGTTCTGTTAAACTTTGCCTCTGCTTAGTTGCACACTTTTGACTGTGTATCAATGTCTAAGGCTGGGATTTCTAGGGAAGCTAAACCAATGGGGGGGGGAAATATATATATTCCTAGTCTGTAGGTCAGACGCTGAGAGAGATTTCTGGGGAGCCTGATGAGTTCAACTTATCAGCCAGCCAGGGGTTCGGGCTGATGATGAGTTCGGAGGTTGTTGACTTCAGAGGCTGATATGTCCAAATGTTGCTTTGAGGAGCTGGGCAATACATAGATAAGCTGGCTTTAGACACTACTAGTTTCAAATGTTAACAAGTGCAGAGTTGGCAAGTATGGTAGGCTGTTCCAAGTCTAGAGGCCACAAGCCAGATAGCAGAGGTAGGTTCAGACAAGAGCTCTCTTAACTTTTTGCCAGAATCCAAATATACATCCAGTGCAGGCTACACCCATGAGGAGACCCATTGATCAGACCAAGCTAATAATATCTTTACAGAGAGGCCTCTAATCCTTCCTCATTAACAGCATAAAGGCTAGAATTTACAATACCTAAATCATTACATTATACTGAGGATTGTGACCATGTTGATACTTATTATTAACCATCACAACCAGTATATAATCTTATTCTGCTACTTGAATCTTAAAAAAGGAGACAGCAAGAGTTAGAGGGAGAGAAAAGAAAAGAACCTTTTTTCCCCTTTCCATCTTCTTCTTTATTTATTTATTGTATACTGGTTTATTTACAAAGTTCAAATACATTGTTTTTCACACTGAATCTTCCCATTTCCTTCACCTCCTCCCACCCATTAAATTATGAAATCCTATGATTACATACCCCTGTCCATCCCCACCCCTCTGCGTCTGTCCTCCCCCACCTTGGATCCTCATACTCATACAATAATGGTTTTATACAGTAATAAATTAAGCTTGGGAGGGAAGAAATTATTCTAAATTGTAACTAATGATATAAAACAAAATGTGTATAAATTCTTGAATAAAAATGAATTTTATTTGTAAACTTTCACTCAAATAACAATTTAAGGGTAGAAATTATTCCTATTTACATATTGCATAAGATCCAGAACAAAGGCAAAAGTGTTCACTTTCCCTAAAGCAGAGGACCCATAGTTTCATTTAATGCATTCAGGGCTAAGTGAGGATCTCTAGAGGATATGCATTTCATCACCACTCCATCTCAATGTTCTGGAACAAATTCAAGCCTCTAGTTGTAATACTAAGAGATTCTCTGGGAAAGATTTTGAATGATCCAGGAAGCATAAGGAAAAAAAAATAGACAGAGGGAATACACTAGTGTAGTCAAGATGGAAGACTTAAAATACTTGCTGCAGAAGATCAAGGACTACAGACTTCAACATGAATTACATCTGTGGTGCAGAGTCACTGTATCAAAAAGAATTGGTTGACACTGAAATATTGTAGGAAGCAACAGATAAGCAAGGGTCAGTTGTAATAAAAGAATAAATTTAATCTGCACTGAAAGCATTGGCAAAGAAATAGGGCCTCAGGAATCGATGGAATATCGATTGACATGCTTCAACTAACAGATGCAACCCTGGAGATGCGAACCAGTCTGTGCCAGGAAATTTGAAAGACAGCAGCTACCTGGAGAATTGACTGGGAGAGACTCATATTTGTTCCTACTCTCAAGAAAGGTGATCCAACAAGAATGTGGAAATTATCAAGCAATATCATTAATATCACATGCAAGCAAAACATTGCTGGAAATCAAACAAAATGTCTAGAACAGTAATTGACAGAGAATTGCGAGAAGCTCAAGCTGAGTTTAGAAGAAGTCATGGCACTAAGCATATTACTGCTAATGATAGTAGATCTCTGAAGAAAGCAGAGAATACCAGAAGAAGAATGCCAATTTTTATGGTACCATCCTTTTAAAAAAGAACAAAAGAAAGAAAAAGTATGTCAAGGATTTCCCCCCCATTCTCCATAATTTTTCAATCTATATGCTAAACTTTATGAAAAAAGAATGTGTCATCAGGATTGGAGGAAGACTCATCAACAACCTGCATTATGGAGATGACACAACCTCATTCACTGAAAATGAGGAGGACTTGAAGTGTTTGCTGCAGAAGATCAAGGAATGCAGCCTTCAATATAGATTGCATCACAACATTAAGAAGACAACGATCCTTGAGTGACATGCCCAGAGTATGTGAGACAGAGCTTCAAAATCCTTGCCTCCCAGAATTACAAGTAAATCAATGCAAAGAGGACTGGAGGGAGTGGGGAAGGGAAGGTAGGTAATTATGCAACAATGAAGGAATATTTTTTAAAAAATTAACTGAGGGAGGGGAAAGGGAGGGAGAGAGGATAATATGTGCAAAAATGAATAAATGACAATGTAATTTATTTCTAAGTGTTCATTAAAATCACAATTAAAATAAAATTTTGTTTAAAAAGAGAAGGCCTACTTCTGTTTTATTGACTATGCAAAGGCATTTGACTATGTGGATAATAATAAACTATGGTTAACATGGAGAAGAATGGAAATCTCAGACTATTTACTCCTGCTCAGGAGAAACCTATACCTAGCCTAAGAAGTTGTATCTGTCTGAATAGCAAGGAATACTGCATGGTTTCGAATACAAAAAGGAGTGAGTTAGGGATTTATCCTTTCTCCATACCTATTCAATCTATCATTGATCAATCAGGGATATCATTGCTGATGTCACATGGATCCTGACTGAAAGCAAAGAATACTAGGAGAATATCCATTTGTGCCAAAGGCATTTGACTATGTGGATCAGAACGAATTATGACTAACATTGAGAATAAAGGGAATCCCAGAACACCTGACTGGGCTCATATGAAACTATACCTAGACCATAAGGCTGTTGTTTGAACAGAAAAAAAGGAACTCTGCATGGTTTAAAATGAAGAAATGTGTGCATCATAATTGTATAATTTCTCCATGCCTATTTAATTTGTATGCTGAGTAGATTATTTGAGAAGCTAGACTCTATGAAGAGTCTATAGTATCAGGATCAAAGGAAGACTCAACAACAACCTGAGTTGTGTAGATGACAAAACAACTTTCCTGAAAGTAAGGAGGACTTAAAATGCTTGCTGCAGAAGATCAAGGACTACAGCCTTTATTATTGATTACATCTCAACATCAAAAAGACAAAGCTTCTCACCACCAGGCTGAAAAGCAGTATCATGATAGATGGGGAAAAAGAGATTAAAATTATCAACAATTTCATCTTACTGGGTTCCACAATTAACACCTTGTCACCAGAAGTCAAGAAATTTAAAAAACAAAAGTGTTATAATGGGAAAGTCTGCTGTTCAGGACCCCTCCAAAGTACTGAGGACCAATGATGTCAGTTTCAAGACTGAGGTGCGCCTGATTCAAGCAGTTATTTTTTTCAGTTACTTGCTGCGCATCTGAGAGCTAGACAATGAACAATGATGACAGAAGAATTGATGCCTTTGAGCTGTGATGTTGGAGAAAAGCAGTCAATATCCCATGCACCATCAAAGAATAAACAAATATGTCTTGGAGAAAATGCAACCAGAGTGCTCCTTGGAGGCAATGATAGGGAAGCTTCATCTCACATATTTTGTTGTTGTTATGCGCTTCTGGGTTGGGACTGATCCTCAGCGGACCCTCCAGTGCATTTTCAGAGGCAGGATTCACATGGGAAGAGATTGTCCATTTTTCTCCCACATAGCACTTGTTGAATTTGAACTCAATACTTTTGGGTTCGGAGTTCAGCTCCTTACCATTAGGCCAACAGAACTCCTTATTGAGCATGTTGTTGTTCTGTGCCATTGAGGGCATGTTATTAGAAGGGGAAAATCCTTGGAACGTGACGTTACGCTTGGAAGGGTGGAAGGTCAGTGAAAGAGTGGACAACTCTCAAGGAGATGAATTGATACAGGGATGGCATCAGTGGGCTGAGTATGTCAGAGATGATTAGGATAGCCTAGGATAAGAAAGGGTTCAGTTCTGTTGTTCATAGGGTTGCTATGTGTCCTTCTTAACAGCACCTAGCAACAATAGCAATGACATGGACCAAGTTATAAAATTAATCACCAAATTAACTTAGAACTCTATAAAATAGTGAGAAAAAAGGGAATTAAGGAGAAAAATGAGATAAGTTAAAATGTGTATTTACGTATACTTAACTCTGATTTTGAAGCTCTGTTTAACAAACTTTGGGCATGTTGCCAGGAGAGACCAGTCCTTGGAGGAGAACATCATGCTTGGAAGGGTAGAAGGTCAGCACAGGAAAGGAAAACCTTGGATGAGACTGATTGACACAATGACTGTGGCAATGGGGTCAGGTGTGTCAGAGATGGTGAAGTCGACTCAGGACAGGGCAAAGTTCAGAGCTATTGTTCACAGGGTCACTATCAGTAGTACGTGACTTGACAACAAGAACATTTTGATCTTGCCCCAAGATTTAGGGGTGTTACTCCCTAGGTTTCAAAGACCTATGCAACAACATGTTGCAAATAATAATAAAAAAAAACCCACAACACTCCAGGGTTTTTTCTTTTGCAGAAAATTGATAAACTGATCTTAAAATGAATATGAAAATACAAAGGATAAAGAACGATTAAAGCAATTTTGAAGAACTTGGTTGAATGAGTTGTATTGTCAGATTTATTATAAAGATTCATTAGAAGGTGTTGATAATTAGAACTATATGTTTCTAATGCATATAAAGTACTACATAGAATAAAGACTCTTACCTGAGTTGTGATAAAGATGATACTTCAGGATAGGGGATTTCCATTCATTCATTTTTGCACATATTCCCTCCCTCCCCCTCCACCTGTTCGCTTTTCTCTTTGAAAAAAACTCTTTCATTGTTTTACAATTTCTTCCCCTCCTCTTGCACCAGTCCGCTTTGCTATGCAGGCAGCTCTTATTCTGGACTGTTGTCATGTAAATAATATCTAATCATATATTACTTTAAACAGTTCTTTCCTTCATCTGTTTCAAAGTAGTGTACATTATTTATCCCCTCTTTTCTTAGTTTCCCCCCAATCCCCATGTCAGTCCTGTTTTCTAACAGTGGAATTAAGCAGTATTTGTCCTTTTGTGACTGAGATATTTCACTCCATACAATGTCCTTCAGGGTCAACCATTTTGTATATTTTATGAGTTCCTTGTTTTTCAGTACTGTGTAGTATTCCATTGTGTGGATATACTACAGTTTCTCTATCCATTCATTTGTTGATGAACACTTGAGTTGCTTCCACCTCTTTGCAGTTGTGAACAATGCAGCAATAAACATGGGTGTGCATATATCTGTTTGGGTGGCATTTCTGATTTCTTTATTGGGTATATTCCCAGTAGTGGAATTGCTGGGTCAATAGAAATAGATTCCTTGTGAAAGGTAAAAGTCTAGAGATTTAAAAAAAAAAAAGTACGTAAGGAATCTTAATGGCCTTGAAGTAGTCCTTTAAATGAAAAATCTAATTAAGAGCAGAAGAGCAATACATATTTATATTCATATGTCATTGAATCACCTCTGACTCATCATGTTATATGGATTTGCAATGCCAACCCAAACACAAGTGGTTTGAATCCAGTAACTGTTCCGAGGGAGAAAGGTGAGTGATCTCTGGAAGGTCAGCTATGAGTCTGTTTCAACTTAATGGCACAAACTACAAACAACATGTGTATATATGTATTTAGACACACAAACATACACAAAAGGAAAGAGGGAGGACTTATAAATGACATAAATAAAAACTTATACAAAGCAAATAAAAGAGAATATACCCAGAGAAAATAGAGCAAAGTTCTTGAACTAACAGATGACAAAAGATGATGTTTGGTAGGACCAATGTAGTCTTAGTTTGCATTTTTCCAATCACTAAGGAGTTGAGTATTTTTACATAGGTTTATTGGCTATTTTATATAAAAATGGGAATAGATTTTTACTTTCTTAATGTAATAAAGAATGGATATAAACACCTAGAGTTAACATTATACTCAATAGTTGAAGACAAAAATGTTTCCCCTAAATATCAGGAACAAGAGAAAGATTTCTGTTTCTGTTTGATGTTGTATTGGAAGTTCTAGTTAGAGTATATAGATAAAACAATAAATAAATAAAAGACATAACAATTGGAAAGTTAAGAGTAAACCACTATTTACAGGCTACATGATCCTACGTATAAAAATAACCTCGACTCCACTTTAAAATCATATATATATATTTGTTGTTATTGTTGTGTGCCGTTGAGTCAGACCCAACTATAGCTGATGCTGACCCTCTAGCAGAATTTCAGAGTCCCTAAATTACCCAGGAGGAGATTGTCTATCCTCCAATGGAGTAGCTGGAAGAGTCAAACAGCATGCCTTTCAGATTGCAATGCAATTTCTTACCACTCAGCCACCAGAACTCTGATATTGTTGTTGTGTACCATTGAGTCAGAATTGACTCATAATTTACCCTTCAGGGGGTTTTCAGAGGCAATAAATCATACAGAAGGAGAGTGTTCATCTTTCTCTCAAGGAGTGACTGGTGGATTTAAATCTTATACCTTTAGGTTGGCAGCACAATTCCTTACCAATAAGTCACAAGAGCCCCATACACACACACACACAGAGAGAGAGAGAGAGAGAGAGAGAGAGGATTGAAGGAGAAGGGAGAGAGAGAGAGAGGAAAAGAAGAAGAAGGAGGAGGAGGAGGAGGAGGAGGAGGGGAAGAGGAGAAGGAGAAAGAGGAAGAGGAAGAAGAAGAAGAGAAGAGAGAGGAGAAAAGGGGAGAAGAGGGGAAGAGAGGGGAGAGAGAGGAGAGGAGAGGAGAAGAGAGGAAAGGAGAGAGAAAGCGAAGAGAGCGCTATGTGCTTTCCTGCTCTTAGAGGTCTGTCCTGCATCAAATATATGTGGACATTCTGGTAAAACTCTTGTTTTTTTCTTCATGTAGATCCTGCATCTGTGTTGTCACAATCTATCTTCCTGTTGTTTGGACTTGAGTCAGCATCCTGCCATATTACTTGCCAGCCTTAGATTCATCAGCCTTTGCAGTTAAAGGAGTTAGGAGAAGCCCTTTCCTGACATCTGACTTGTTGACTTGGGACTGGTAAGCATCTACAAGTGCATGAGTTATTTCCTTGACATGAATCAATCTCTCTCTTTCTCTCTTTCTGTCTGTGTGTGTGTGTTTCACCAGTTTTTTTTTCTATTGAGAACTCAGTCTAAGACAAATGGGGAATTCCAAGTGATCTACAGACTTAATTCTCTATTATGTAGTTAAACTTTGAATATGACTTTCCTATCTATTGAATTTGACTTTGCCATGCAAATGAATAAGAATATGAGAATAAGCCTCATTAATCTATTCACAAGGGAATTGGCTAGTCTCATCAATCCACAATCCACATTAAATTGAGTGGATCCAGCAACAGAAGGAAGAGAAATCTCACCACCAGGAAAAGAGCAAGCAAGAGGGACTATAGGACTAGCAGCCATGGCAGCCACAGTGAAGAACCGGAGACCTGTTGTGAGAAGGAACCTTTATACACATAAAGTGTCATTTTTGCTGAAATAGAAAAGTAAATCTTTAAATCTATATGGCATTAAGAGACTGAGAATAGCCAAAACAATATTTTAAAAAGACAAAGTTGGAGGACTTACAATTTCAGATTTCAAAACTTACTATAAGGGTAGTTAGTGGTTTATGGCTATTCATATAGATTAATGTAACAGAATTGAGGATTAAAAAAGTAAATCTTAACACCTGTGGACACAGAACAATCCAGTGAGGAAAGTCAACTGAATGTTCAATGTTGTTAGGGATCATCAAGTTGATTATGACCTATAGTAATCTTCTGAACAACAGATCTAAAATTTACCATATCCTGTGCCTTCTTCATCATACCTGATGTGCTTGTGCCCATTGTTACAGTTACTGTGTCAATTGATCATGTTTAGAGTCATCTTGTCCTTCACTAACCCTCTTTCCCAGTGTCATGTCTTTTTCTAAGGACTAATGCCTATCGACAACATGCCCAAAGCATGTGTAAAAAGAGCAAGGGCCATGTGAGGATGGCCATGTCTGACCTTTACCAACTTCACAAAAGGGCACTGTCCCAGACAACAGTATCAATAACACAAAACCAATTCCTATGGACCATATATGTCCCCCATGCTGCCATACCTCTTTCTACTCATCTGAATATCAGTCTTACTGTTTACTGGGTTCAAAATCCAATGCAAGAGCTCACAGATCATATAGAACCATAATGTGGAAGTCAAAAGGTTATAATCCAAGTTAGTAGCAAAATACAGTCAGGATAACTTCCAAAATGTGCTCACAAGAACCTCAATTTTTGGCCTTGTGCCTTTAGATAAGTGTTACAAAATTCTCAGTACTACAAATTATGGACCCCATACGCAGTTGTCCAATAAACATGGGCAAAGATGCTAAGCTCGATTCTGATGGTGTAGCAATTTTAAGGTCTCATCTCACATCAGGTGTCTGGTTCAGCTATAGTGGCTGCTGCAGTTGTAGCTGAAGCAAAAATTTCTAGGCCCAAAGCACAATTTACATTCTTTTGCTGCTGCTTCTCCTTTTCTGACAGGGAAGGTCTAATCTGTTCCTGGATCCACTGAATTTATTGGTGAGATTAGCCAATCACCTTGTGGATTGGTGAGACAGGCCAATCCTCATGTGAACTGGAAGATAGCCAATCCTTTTGTGGCTAGGCTAACACATCCTATTTGTTCATTCCTTCTCATCCACATGGCAGAATCAAGTTCAGTGGTTAGGAAAGGCATATTGAAAGATAAACTCCATAGTGTGTAATATGAAATTTCATCATTTTTGTCTCTAAGAAGCACCCTATTTATACTTCCTCCAAGACAATTAGAAGGACATTCATTTTTTTTAAAAGAATAAAGTTGAAACTATATCTCACAACAATGAAAAAAACATAGCTAAAAATGGATTTAAACCTCATGCCTTTGGGATTGCAGTGCAGCTTTTCCCCACTAGGCCACCAGTGCTCCCTAAATATAAGAACATTTTAAAATAATTAAAAAGGCAAAGTGTATGTCACATATATTTTGACAATTTTAAATTAATTAAGTACTTTCATGTTGCAATATTGATGAACTACTAAAACATTATACTAATTTTAAAAAGCCAGATACAAAAATCATATATTTATTCCATTTACTTTTTAAATTTATTTTTCAATTTATTATTAATATCAATGAAAATTTACAGAGACTTTGGATTTCCATTCATTCATTGTTGTACTTTTCTCCCCTCCCAACCTTCTCCCCCACCCCTCCAGTACACTACCCTTTTGGAAAAGTAAAAGAAATATTCTTTAATTGTTTTACAAACCCTCCCCCAGGTCCACTCCACTATACAGCCTTCACTCTGGATATTTATTCCATTTGTACAAAATGTATAGAGTAGGTAAATCCATAGAGATAGAGATTGATGACGATTGTCAGAGACCCAGTGAAGAGGAATGGGGGCAACTCCTGGAAGTGAAGGGAGGTGGTGCTCCTCTTGGGGTGATGAAAATATTTCAGAGGTGGTGGTTGCACTATACCATAAAGGTACTAAATGCTACTGTTCACTTTAAAATGTTTAATTTTTTTAATTGATTCTTGTATATTTTCTTCTCCTCCCCACTCCCCACCTGATAATTCACCCCTTGTTCCAAATTGTTGTCATACATATAATGCCTAATCATGTATTCCTTTTGGACAGTTCTTCCTTTCATCTCCTCTAATGTAGTGTTCATTATCTATCCATTCTCATTTTCTCCTTATCACTCCCCCGATCTGTCCTGTTTTATAACAGTGGTGTTACACAATATTTGTCCTTTTGTGACGGATATATTTCACTCAGCATAAGACAAATTGTATCTGTGGTCAAGGGACCTCTCCAGAATATTGAGAAACAAGAATGTCAGTCTAGAGATTAAGGGGCACCTGATCCAGGCCACGGCCTTCGCAATTACTTGCTGTGCATCAGAGAGCTGGACAATGACTAAGAATGACAGAAGAAGAATTAATGCCTTTGAGTTGTGGTGCTGGAGAAGAATATTGAACATACCGTGAACCAACAAGAGAACAAACATTTGTTTTGGAGAGGGAAAAACCAAGTTTCTCCTTGGAGGTTAGGATTTTGAAGCTCCATCTCACATACTTTGGGCATGTAGCCAGGAGGGATCAGTCCTTGGAGAAGGACCTCATGTTTGGAAGCGTGGAAGGACAGTGCAGGAGAGGGAGACCCATGATGAGATGGATTGACATAGTAACTAGCAATGTATGCATACATCGTGAGTTAGCAATTTTACTGCTCAATATATTTTTCAAAATTTCATTGCTGTCATGCTAGAACTGACGCATTACTGACACTTTAGCAATTTTCTAAACTGTAAATTGCATGGGAGTAGATTTGCAGATCAAACAGAGAGGTGTAGCACAACTCCTTACAGACTAAGCTACCAGAGATTCCTCTTCAGCATAAACTCAAAAGAAGTACAACATATGTTCATTAAAGGACATCTATTAAAATCTTCATATGAATACAATTTCTAAATCTAGAAACTAACCAAATATCCATCAATAGTAGATTGTTGTTGTTTATATGCTGTCGAGTAGCTTGTGACTCATAGCGACCCTATGTACAACAGCCCTAAACTCTGCCCTGTCCTGTGCCAATCGCACTGTCTCTGACACACCCATCCCAATTACCCCAGTCACTGAATCAATCCACCTTATAGAGGGTCTTCCTCTCCTGTGCTGTCCCTCCACCCTCCCAAGCATGAAGTCCCTCTCCAAGGACCGGTCACTCCTTACAGCATGTCCAAAGTATGTTAGATGAAACCTCAGAATCCTTGCCTCCGAGGAGCTGCCTGTTTAGCCCTCTCCAGGATGAATCTGCTTTCTTAGCAGTCCCTGGTACCCTCAATACTCTTCTCCAGTACCACAGCTCAAAGGCATCAATTTTCCTTCCATCTTCCCTAGTCATTGTCCAACTCTCTGATGCATAGCAAGTGGTTGCAAAGACCATGGCCTGTCTCAGTCGCGCCTTAGTCTCCAGAGAGACACTATTGCTCTTCAGTACTTTAGAGAGGTCCCTAACAGCAGACTTTCCCATCACAATATGTCTTTTAATTTCCTGGCTACTGGTGCCGAGAGTGTTGACTGTGGAGCCAAGCAAACTAAAGCTGTGAATAATCTCAATCTCTTTACCACACATCCTGATGCTGCCAATTGGTCCAGTGGTGAGAATCTTTGTCTTCCTGACATTGAGCCTCAATCTATACTGAAGGGTACAGTCCTTGACCCCCTGCAGCTTCAGGTCCTCCTCAGTTTCAGCAAGCAGGGTTGTGTCATCTGCATATTGCATATTGTTGATTAATCGTCCACCAATCCTTACACCACATTTCTCCTCAAGGAGCCCAGCCTCCTAGATAATCTGTTCTGCATACAGGTTGAAAAAGTATGGAGACAGGATACATCCCTGGTGCATACCCTTCCCAATTTTGAACCATGTAGTGTTTCCTTGCTCTGTTCTGAAGACTGCCTCTTGGTCCAAGTATAGATTTCTCATTAGCATGATCTAATGTTCTGGTATTCCCATTCTTCTCAGAGTCAGCTACAGGTTGTTATGGTCCACAGTCATACACCTTTACATAGTCAATGAAACACAGATATACATTCCTTTGGTGTTCTCTGCTTTCAGCTAAGATCTATCTAACCTTAGCTACAATACCCCTAGTACCATGATGCTGCAATGAGAATGACATGCTAAACTTGCATGCAACGAGAATGACATGCTAAACTTGCATGCAACAATGTGGATGAATCTCCAGGAACATAATACTAAGTGAATGAAGTCAGACACAAAATAAGTCATGCAATGTTACTCTATTTATGTAATAATTAAAAGATACCTGTGTTCTCCATGTGATTGTGACCCTTGGACACCCTTCAAATCTGGGACAGGTCTCAGCCCTAAGGATCACCTTTCAGCCAAACAGCAGACAAGCCTATGATGTGAGTGATAACACTTTAAAAGTGAATATCAATACACTGAGGCATGTACTGGTCAGAACAATTACGTATACCAGATTAAAAGGGCCGCATTTACCCAAGAACAAAGCTCAGAAGGCAGGAGAGAAGGACAAATGGAAATGGATGCAATCCAGGAAGGAAGTGGAAGAGTGTTGCTTCATTGAGGAAATAACAATTAATGTTTTGAAATACATGTTTAAATTATTGAGTTGTTGTTGTGTTATTATGTGCCATCGAATCGTTTGCGACTCATAGTGACACTATGTACCAGAGCTCTAAACGCTGTTCTATCCTGTGCCAACCTAGTCATCTCAAACGCACTTATTCCCACCGCTCCAGTCACAGAATCGATCCATCTCATCGAGGGTCTTCCTCTCCTTCGCCGCCCCTCCACTCTGCCAAAACATGATGTCCCTCTCCAAGGACCAGTCCCTCCTTGCAACATGTCCAAAGTATGTCAGACGAAGCTTCAGAATCCTTGACTCCAAGGAGCATTTCTGCTTCACCTTCTGCAGGACAAACCTGTTTGTTCTCCTAGCAGTCCATGGTATATTCAACACTCTTCTCCAGCTTAAGAAATGCTGAGTGAGTTCGGCCCTTTTGATTTTCTGACTCTAGCTCTCTGCACCTTTCATTATAGTTATTTTGCTTTGTCGTCCTGGGCTGCCTTTTGAAATTTTCTGTTTAGCTCTTTGATTTCTTGGTTTCTTCCTTTAGCTTTGGCTTCTCGGCGCTCTAATGCAATGTTCCAAGTCTCATCTGACATCCATCTTGGTCTTTTCTTCTTCTTTAGCCTTTGTAATGATCTTTTGCATTCTTCATGGATGATTTTCTTGACATCCTCCCAGAGCTCATTTGGTCTATGCTCATTGGTGGTCAAGGCCTCAAACCTGTTCCTGAGATGGTTTTGAAATTCGAGTGGAATAGACTTAAGATCAAATATTTGTTCCCGTGGACTTGATTTAATTTTTCTCAACTTCAGCTTGAACAAGCATATGAGTAGTTGGTGGTCTTTCCCACAATTAGCACCTGAACTGGTTTTCACTGCTGATATTGAGTTTCTCCACCGAGTCTTTCCACAAATGTAATCTATTTGATTCCTATGCATGCCATCAGGTGAGATCCATGTGTATAGCCTGTGTTTATGTTTCTTATAGAAGGTATTTGCAATGAATAAATCATTGTATGTGCAAAAATCTATCACTCTATCTCCAGTCTTATTTCTCTCACCGAGTCCGTATTTTCCAGCTACTGATCCTTCTTCCCTTTTCCCAACTTTTGCATTCCAGTTGCCCATTATTATCAGTGCATCCTGATTGCATGTTTGATCAACTTCTGACTGCAAAAGTTGGTAGAAATCTTCTATTACCTCCTCTTTGGCTCTAGTTGTTGGTGCATATATTTGAATTATAGTGGTATTCACTGGACTTCCTTGTATGCGTATGGATATTATCCTATTGCTCACCACATTGTATTTCAGGATGGATCTAGAAGTGACTTTTTAAATTATGAAACCAACCCCATTCTTTCTCACATTTTCATCCCCGGCATAGGAAATCATATAATCATCTGATTCAAAATGTCCCATGCCCAGCCGTCTCATTTCACCAAAACTTAATATGACAAAATTTATGTGTTCCATTTCTTTCTTAACAATGTTCAATTTTCCTACCTTCATGCTTCTCACATTCCACATTCCAATCACTAGTGTCTGCTTACAGCTATTCCTTCTTCTCTGTATTTCTGCTTTTAAGATCTCAGTCTCAATTGCCATGTCTGCTAGTCAGTCTAAGCGATAGTCTAAGGGTGCTCTGTTCTACATAGGGTTTTCGAAGGACTGTTTTTTCGGAAGTGGATGGCAAATCCTTCTTCCTAGTCTGTCTCAATCTTTAAATATATATAATAGCACCTGACAGACAGCATTCCACAGAAAAGAGCAGATGAAAGACAATTGCCCAGTTATAGCAATGACCAATAGATTAATCTTGCTGCCCAGCCACGCTTCCTTACTCCACCACTATCCCTTCCTACTTTTTTATTGAGTAGAAAGTATATTAATTATTTAAACTTTCACTCAAACCACAATTTTAAAAAAGTTATGGCTCCATTATGCTGTTTGAAGTCAGCATACTGATTACTTTTGGAGAGGACTAACAGGAGTAAGCAGTGCATTCTAGGGTACTGGTAATGTTCTGTTTCTTAATCTGTTGCTGTTTCCATGGGTGTGTTCAATTTAGGAAAATTCATAAGCTGTAAACTCATGATATGTGCCCTTTTCTGTTTATATTATTCTTCAATAAAAGTTTTAAAACTTTTTACGGAGAAGTTTATTTCTAAAGGGCCTTTGAGAGACTGGGGATGAGTCAACACCTCCTTTGCCCCACAGAGTTTAGGAATCCAGAGCAACCCAGATGGTAGAGCAGAAAACATTTTGCGCTGCCTTCTCTTAGAGTTACCGTAATATCAGGGCACTTCTACTTAGTCTTTTGAAAGAAAATGCCATCTCATTTGTATGCATAAAAAAATAAAATTTTAGAGCTAGAGGGTGTGTTAGAGATGGAATAGATTCTTTAATTTTACTAATCATGAAAAAAGAACTGAGAAGTTAAGTAATAATAATCATGTGCTCCCTTCTCAGATTCTAAAGAATCTTAAGAGAATCTGAATCTTAAGCTCACCTGATTCTCTTCCCATTTATGATTGAAATAATACAATTTTATGATTTTAAATTATTTTGAGAAAGAAAACTTAAAACACCACTAAAGTGCTCCCTCTAAATTATATTTACTATACTAAAAAGGTAAAATTCTCTGACATTTTAGAAGATTCACAGATTGGTTAGACTAGAACTTTCACTTTAATTGATTTATACATTTTAATGTAAATTATAACATTGTGTTGAAATAATATAATTGAGTGCACATATAGAGTTTAATAACAAATGAGAAACTAATGAGCTAATTCCATGAAAGGGAATTCTATTCTTTAAGAGAAGTTTTTAGAATCATGGAAACCTATTGAAGAGTTGAAATATTTTTTTGTTCAGAAAATGTGCTGTAAATGCTTCAGTTGTTTTCCTATTTTAGTTTTCACAAATAATAAAAAGAACTTTAAGATTTTGTCAAGATCTTTCAAATCTTTTGCATTCCAGTCCATTTATACTAAACAAGGCATGAATCGACAACCTCTTAACCACAAGCCGGAGACACACGGTAATTTTGATCTTCTCAGTTGGAAATCCTGTTCTCAACACCTATACTTGATGCACATACATAGTCCTTGGCTGTCATCCCCATGCCCATCTGTTGGTATGGCTTGCTGCCCATTTACAAGTTTGGACTCTTGCCCTCGTGTGTAGGTGCCAGGGAATAAAAGTTTACATGAACAGCCTGCACAACAATGCAAATGTATCCTCTGTAGAACGTCTAGACAAGGTGTCCACTAACTTGGACTATGTCTGTTTCCCTTTATTTGATCACATTTTTTCTCATGTGTTATTAATAAATGAAAAGTAGACAGCAGTAGTGAAGTCTGATGAGAAGAAGTTGAGGGAAGTAAGCTTCCTTGATTGTAATGTTTTGAAATCTGCCTGTTAATTTTGCTATGGCAGCTACTTAAGAGAATAGTGAAGAGCTCCTTATGATGTGTCAGAAAAGCTGCACCCAATAGCAGGAAACCTCTCTACCCCCTTTGGCACGATAAACCACAGGAGACATTTGAATTACAGAAGATATATTTATCCCTTTAACTTACCCAAAGGCCTAAAATGCTATCTCCCCTATTTATTTTCCCCAAACTAATTTGTGCTTGTAAGGACCTCATGCACTTGCTGCGAAGGGTCAAGGACTGCAGCCTTCAGTATGGACTAAGGCTCAATGTCAAGAAGACAAAGATTCTTGCCACTGGACCAATTAACAGCGTCAGGATGGATGACGAAGAGATTGAGAGTGTTCACAGCTTCAGTTTGCTCGGCTCCACAGTCAACACTCTTGGCACCAGCAGTCAGGAAATCAAAAAGCGTATCGCGATGGGAAAGTCTGCTGTTAGGGACCTCTCTAAGGTACTCAGGAGCAACAGTGTCTCTCTGGAGAGTAAGGTGCGCCTGATACAGGCCATGGTATTTGCAATCGCTTGTTATGCATCAGAGAGTTGGACAATGACTAGGGAGGACAGAAGGAGAGTGGATGCTTTTGAGCTGTGGTGCTGGAAAAGGGTACTGAATGTACCATGGACTGCCAGGAAAACAAACAGATTCATCTTGGAGAGGATTAAACCAGGCTGCTCCTTGGAGGCAAGGATTCTGGGGCTTCGTCTGACATACTTTGGACATGTTGCCAGGAGGGACAGGTCCTTGGAGAGGGACATCATGCTTGGGAGGGTTGAGGGACAATGCAGGAGGGAAGACCCTCTATGAGATGGATTGATTCGGTGACTGGGGTAATCGGGATGGGTGTGTCAGAGGGGGTGCGGTTGGCGCAGGATAGAGCAGGGTTTAGGGCTGTTGTGCATAGGGTCGCTATGAGTCGGAAATGACTCGATGGCACATAACAACAACAACAATGTTTCTTCATTCAGATTACAAAAAGAAAAGGTTTTCAGCATATTTCTAGATTTTAGTGAACATACTACCCATCTTTCTGTGGTTGAACAGAAAAGATAAGTATCTATAATATGTCATCTGCCAAATTTTTCTATGGCTGTTATTCTCAGTTCAATTACAAATATATTTTCAAACATAAGGTCCTTGAATATAAATATCATGCTGTTTCTCATTTTTATCTTACCCAGAGAATGTTAGGAATACATGATGGAATGTTAAAGTATAAAGTTTTAAGCCTCTCTGGCAAGCTGTGTTTGTCCGAGGTTGTGAGGATGTTGCAGGACAGGGCAAGCTCCCGATCTGTCATCCGTAGTTGCAGTTAGTTGGAGTTGACTCAAGGGCTCTTAACAACAACAACATGGAAGATGTATAAAACAGTTAAAGTTAAAATCTGTCCAGATATAGGACAGGAGAGGCTAGAATCACAGTTGCATACAGAAGGAAACACAAGGCGGTAAAAAGTATGATGGTTTCTTTTCTTTAATTAATAACATCATTCAAGTCATGAAGTCTAGACATCAATCCTGCAGAACTCCTAGAGATAGACACAATAGTTTTTTCTGTTAGAAAGACAAGTAGTAAATAAATTGCTGTTGTGTGTACCCTTGAGTCAGAGCTGACCAGCTCATAGCTGACCTTCCAGTGGGTTTTCAGAGGCAATAAATCACACAGGGGGAGAGCACCCATTTTCTCTTGGAGAAAATGGAGCAGCTGATGGATTAGAATTATGTACCTTTGGGTTGGCGGTGCAACTCCCTACCACTTAGTCACCAGAAGTGCACTTAGAAAAGCCACACCCATTCGGGACTCACCATCTTCAGGCACTAGAGGCCAGAAGAAGACTTCACTGGTAGGAGTCTTAAGACCCTGAGAGCTGGGGTACAGATTCCAAGTGGGAAAAGTTATGGACCATCAGTATCCCAGAAGCAGTATGTCTAGGAGCTCAGACATTGTCTCCAGTGAGAGTAACTGCAGAAGGTTGTTAAAATTCTGAGCAGTCAGGTAATAAGGAGACACAATGCACTAGAAAAATCTGCAGTTACGGACCTTTCCGAATTATTGAGTAGTTGTCATGTCAGTTTGAGGCCCAAGGTGCATCTGACACAGGCCATCCTCTTTCTGATAACTTGGGATGCATCTGAGAACTGGACAGTGAATAAGAATGACAGAAAAAGAATTGATGTCTTTGAGCTGTGGTGTTAGAGAAGAGTGCTGAATGTCCCATGGACGGCTAAGAGAACAAACAGATATGTCTTGGAGATGGTGCAGCCATCTTTGGAGTTCTTTGGAGGCAAGAATGATTAGGCTTCGCCTCATGTACTTTAGACATGTTGCTAGGAGGTTCATCTTTTGTTCATGAAGTCGCTACGAGTCATGCTCGAACTGTTGTTCTAAGTGCCATCTCTTTGACTGTGACTTATAGAAACCCTATGAATAATGGATCTGAATCCTGCCCTTCCCTGTGCCATCCTCACCATCTCTGACACACTTGAACCCATTGCTACAGTTTCAATCCATCTTGTTGAGGGTCTTCCTCTATTGTGCTGACCTTCCACCTTTCTAATAATAATAATAATGTTCTGCTCCAAGGCCTGGCTCCTCTAACAAACATGCCCCAAGTATGTGAAATGGAGTTTCACCATCCTTGCTTCCAAGGAACACTCTGTTTTCACTTTATCTAAGACAGACTTTTTTGTTGTTTTGGCAATCCATGGGATCTTCAGGACTCTTCTCCAGCACTACACCTCAACGATATGAATTCTTCTATGTTACTAGTCATTGTTCAACTTTCAGATGCATAGCAAGCAACTGAAAAACCATGGGTTTATACCTGGGTGGGAGAAGGCAGTGAAACAATTACTAAAGAGCAAGATTTGTAGATTAGTTTCTTTTCTATAAAATGATGTTGATTGTCTTCTTTCCATGACAAGTCTGCTAAGGAAGAGCTAAAGAGAAAATTTATTTTCACCTTAAGCAATAATTAAGATAAAAAAATTAGTTGTCATCAATTTAATTGCAACTCAGGGCGATGCCGTGTGTACAGAGGAGGTCTGCCCTCTGTATGGATTTCAAGGTTGCAAACTTTCTGAAGCAGATTGCCAGACCCTTCTTTTAAGATGACTCTGGGTCAAATAAAGGGACAAATATGTATTAAATTCAAGGCCAAAGAGTCAGTTACAATTCATGGAAATCTTCCACTGGGCAGTAATTCTTTACAGGAGGAGATTTCCTCATCTTTCTCCTCCTGAGGGTGATTTGTGGATTCCAATTCCTGGCCTTTGTGTTTGCAGTGCACGGTTCTACCAGAGCTCCTGAATACATAAAAGGTTGCCATGGATTGAAACTGATTCAAAGTATCAGGTACCTATTTTATACACAGCATGTGCTAACACTATAGGAGATGTAAGCCCCAACAAGAAAATTTTGTGCTTATTTAAAAACAAGAACAATAACCATCCAACTCATTGCCATTGGATCAGAACCAACTCATAGTTGACTCTCCAGTGAGTTACCAAGGTTTAAATAGCACGGAAGGAGACTGACAATCTTGCTCCTGTGAAGTCACTGGTGAATGTGAACCTCCAGAGAGGCACAGTCTTTGAGTTGGCAGTCAAATGCTATATGGACTAGGCCACCAGAACTCACTATCTATGAGGCTATCTGCAGTCAAATCCTCTACTCTCAAACTATACCCACATCTATGAGGCTATCTGAGGAAAAAGCATTCATTGCAGAGAACCAGTAATTGCAGAGATCTTGAGGAGAAAATGTATCTGGAAAGGTGGAAAACTAGAGAGGACACCGGTGTGGTTAAAGAGATGAGGGACATCATGAAGAGCAATTAAGGCCATTGTAAGAACTTTTGACTGAGAAGCAGAGTTTTGAGTGTTGTTATGTGCCATCAAGTCACCTCTGACTCCTAGCCCAATCCTGAGCCAATCTCATCGTCTCTGATGGACCTACTCCCATTTCTCCAATCACTAAGTCAATCGATCTCGTCTGGGTTCTTCCTCTCCTACACTGTCCCTTCACCCTTCCAAGCATGATGTCCTTTTCCAAGGGCTAGTCCCTCCTGGACACGTGCCCAAGGTATGTGAGATGGAGCCTCAAAATCCTTGTCTCCAGGGAGCAGCCTGATTTCACCCTCTCCAGGACAGAACTGCTTGTTCTGGCAATCCAAGGGTATGTTCAACACTCTTTTCCAGCAACACAACTGAAAGGCATTGATCCTTATTCTTACAATCCCTATTCTTCTTAAGGTTAGCCACCACTTGTTGTGATCCACATAGTCAAATGTCTTTGCACAGTCAATAAAACACAGACATTCCTCAGGTAATCTGTGCTTCCAGCCAAGATCCATCTAACTTCGGCTATGATGTCCTTAGTGTCACAGCCTCTTCTAAATCCAGCCTGTACATTTGACAGTTCTCTGTTGATGTACTGTTCCAGTAGTTTCTGAATAATCTTCAACAGGATCTTGCTTGCATGTGATATTAATGATATTGTTCATTAATTTCCACACTCTGTTGGCTTAACCCTGATACTATATTCAGCATAGACCTTAAGGGTACAGGATGAGAAGCTAAACTGAAGCAAGGTAACCAAGTAGGAGACTATTGCAAGAATGTAAAAGAAGAGATGATGGTGATAGCATGCACCATGATGTGGGTGATGAAAACTGCTTGACATATGGATATATTGTGAAAGCAGATCTAATAGAATTTACTCACAAATGAAATTTTTGTCACAGAAGAGAAAGATAGGAATTAAGAATGCCACTAAAGTTTTTTTTATTTTATTTTACTAATTTTAATGAACATTTACAGAGATTTTGGGTTTTCATTCATTCATTGTTGTACTGCCACTAAAGTTTTTAACCTAAGAAGTATGAAGGATTATAATTGGAACAAGAGTTATTTTTTAAAAATAAAATTTTAATGAGCATTTATAGAAAAGTTAGATTTCATCCATTCATTGTTGCATTTTTTACCCCCTCTTTCTCTGTTCCCTCTCCCCCAGTTCACTTTTTAACAATTATTCATTCGTTGTTGCACAGTTACCTACTCCTCCCACCCCCAAGTCCTCTTTGCAATGATATACCTCTTACACTGGGATGTTGTCATATTTATAATGCCTAATCATATACTTATTTTAAACAGTTCTTCTCTTCATCTGTTCCAAAGCAATGTTCATTATCCATCTACTGGGAACATCAGTTATTTAGAGGGTGGAAACACAATGAAAGTTTTTGTCCAGGATGCATTAAGTTTGAGATGGGTATTAGATAAATGGATTATATTGTGTAGGCACTAGGAGAAGATTTATTTCAGAGGGGAAATCTGATCTGGAGATAGAAAATCAGGGTTATAAATACAAAAGTACACTTAGACTCCAGTAACAGTGGCAAAGTTTAACATGGCAGCAAGTAATAAAGGTTGGAGGGGATGTAGTGAGAAAGGAACTCTTTTACATTGTTGGGGGGGAATTGTAAAATAGTACAACCATTCTGGAAGGCAGTTTGGCACTTCCTCAAAAAGTTGAACATGGAAATTCCATATGACCCAGCTATTCCACTACTTGGAATATACCCTAAGAAAATGAGAACTGAGGCTCAAATGGAGACCAATGTTCATAGCAGATTATTCATTATTGCAAGAACATGCAAACAACCCATGTCCCACCACAAATGAACGGATTGAGAAATTATGGTACATTCACACAATGAAATACTACGAAGCATGCAGGAGTAATGATTTTGTAAATTATTACCTAACTTGGGAGGGACTGCAGAGAATTAGGTTAAATGAATTAACTTAGTCTCACAAGGACAAAAATTGTATAAAACCATTATTGTAGAATGAGTATAAGGATCTAAGGTGGATGAGGGAGGGTGGAAGGAGAGGGATGAGGATAAGCAAGGGGAAGGGAGATTAATCATGGGGTTGTACAATTTGATGAGTTGGGAGGATGAGGGACATTGGAAGAATCTGTTCTGGAAATCAATGTATTATAATTTTGTAAATAAACTAGAATTAAAAAAATACATTGTATTTGAAGGGAAAAAATGAACAAAATATTAACTTTTTTTTTAAAGTATACCTAGAACCTAGAGATTGCCTGAGATCAACTCAAGGAAGAGTCTCATCCAAACAATGAGCCCTGGGTCACATTCTCTTTTAGAGTTGAAGGAAGCAGCAAGGACCTTAAAAAGGAAACTAAAGAGAATCTGGGAGGAAAAAAATATGTGTGTGTGTATTCTACCATCTTTTGAAAGAGGGAGGTGAAGACCTTGTTTTGTTTTTAAATTAAATTAGTTAGCTTCCCAAAAACCATATTATACTTGTTTATCAGAACTTGGCAGCTACTTGTAAATTGGCATTGTTTCCTTTCACAAATAAGAACCCATTTCACACAAGTGCTAGAGTGCTTTGAAAGATTTAGATAACATTTGCAGAACTAGTTGGCCTTTGTGCAAGTCTTTTGAAGTCCATTCTAGAATGCCAAGCATTTTGTTTTTTATAAAAAAAAATTTGAAATGTTATTTGAAGGTATGCAAATTGAATTAGTGGTCCAATTAGTGATTTAATTAAGTAAATATAAGTTAAAATGAGATTGCTCTATCGTCAATTTTAGTGAGAAATCAACTGATATTTGGGGAAACAGGAGATCTTTAATAGCTGAATAGTGTGACTCAAGGGAAATATCTGTGAATTCTATTGAAGAATTTTTGTCCTATTTGAGTTGAGGTTTTCCAACTAAGCCAGTTCAATAGAGATTAAATATGTCAACACTGTGGCTGGATAATGGAAGATTTGGAACAAAAGTGTAACCATTCCTGAAGATTGAATTTTAAGTTGTAGGAAAATTTGTTATAAAAGATAGCAAAAGCATTGAAGAAATGAGAGCATTAGCAATCAGGAGGAAATATGAAAAAGAGATTTGGTAAACAAAAAGGCAAAGCCAAGAATAAAAAAAATTAAAGAAAATGTCATAAAATATTCCCCACTGCTTTAGTTTTTATCTCTCTTCTAGAAAAGCTGTATTTACCCCATCCCTACCTCCATTGTGGTAACCTCATATGCATATGACATACTACTCCACCTAAAATACTCTTTCATTTCATCAGCCAGAACATTCCTGCTGATTGAGGAACTATTCCAACCAGTTTGGGCAGCAGAACATACATGTGCTCTGCATATTAGCCAAATGTGGTCTTTCTATTTTAGTACCTGTATGAAGCAGGTGTGACAGATACTGTCTTGGGCCCTCAAGGCCATTTCCCCCCTTTCTCTATAGTAATAATAATAAAACAAACTCACTCCCATTGAGTTAATTCATACTCACGCTTGTGGAATGACTAGCAAAGTCACTGGGGACTAAAAAATCACTACTTTTTTTGCTAAAGAACCTACTTGTTGCTATTGTTAGGGGCCTTTGAGTGACTGGGACTTATAGCTACCCTATGAACAACAGATCCGAGCTTTATTGGATCTGCATAGGCAGTAGCACCCTCACAGTCTCAATGAGGACAAGTTCCAGCTCATTGTTAGAGTTACTGTGTTAGAAAATCTGGTTGAGGATCTTCCTCTGACTCTTTACCTTTCCCAAAATGATGTCTTTTTCCAAGGACTGACCCTTCTTGAAAATATGTTGTTATTTTTGTTGATTGCTGATATGAGTTGTTGAGAGAGAGTTGTTGATATGAGTCGAGCATGACTCATAAGGACTCAGTGGACAAAAGACCTGAAGTCTTTTGATAACTATCATTTCTCAAAGTTCACTGAGTTTCCAGAGGAAACTTGTTTAGGAAGTGGATGCCACTACTGATCCTGAAAATATGCTAAAATAAAAGATGGATTTACACCATGTTACTGTTAAGGAGCATTCTACCTGCACTTTCTTCAAGACAGTCCTGTTTGTTCTTTTGGACATCTTCTTCAACACCACAGTTATAGTAGTCCCCTATTCCATTCTGCATCTAATCTGATTTCCTCTGATATTAGAGTGTTGAGAAGCCAAAACAAAGGGAAGAGAGGACAAAGTAAAAGAGTTGAATAGAAGACTTCAAAAGGCAGCTCGAGAAGACAAAGCAAAGTATTACTATGAAATGTGCAAAGAGCTGGAATCAGAGAGTGAAAAAGGAATAACTTGCTCAACATTTAAGTCGAAAGAACTGAAAAATAAATTTGAAACCTAGAGTTGCAATACTGAGAGATGCTGCGGGTAAAATCCTGAATGATCCAGGAAGCATCAAAAGACTATGGAAGGAATATAACAGAGTCACTGTACCATAAAGAATTGGTCAACACTGAAAAATTTCAGGAAGTACAATATGAACAAGAACCAATAATAACAAAGGAAGAAGTTCAAGCTGTGCTGAAGCCATTGACAAAAAATAAGATCCGAGGAATTGATGGGATACAAATTGACAGGTTTCAATTAACAGATGCAACTCTGGACGCGCTCACCAGTATATGCCAGGAAATTTGGATGACAATTGTTTGCCTGCCTAACTGGAAGAGATCCATATTTGTTCCCATTCTCAAGAAGAACAGTCCAACACAATGTGGAAATTATTGAACGCTTTCATTGATATTACATACAAGCAAAATACTGCTGAAGATCATCCTAAAACAGTTGGAACAATACACTGGCAAGGAACTGCCAGATGTTCAAACTGGGTTAGAAGAGGCCATGGCGCCAGGGATATCTCTGGGATGTCAGATGGATGTTGGCTGAAAGCAGAGAATACCAGAAGAATGTCTATTTGTGTTTTATTAATTATGGAAAGGCATTTGACTGTGGATCATAACAAATTATGACTAACATTGAAAAGAATGGGAATCCCACAACATTTAATTGTGATCATCTGAAACATATATCTAGACCAAGAAGCTGTTGTCCAAATAGAGCAAGGTAACACTGCATGGTTTAAAATCAGGAAAGGTGTGTGTCAGGGATGTATCCTTTCTCCATACCTATTCAATCTCCATACCTATTCAAATTGACAAATAATTCGTGAAGCCAGACTCAATGAAGAAGAATGTAAGAATGTGGTATTGGAGGAAGTCATCAACACCTGTTGTTCAGATGACACAACCTTGCAAGTAATAAATATTGGAGAGGCTGTGGCAAGAAAGGAACTCTTAAATATTGCTGGTGGGATTGTAAAATGGTACAATCATTCTGGAGGGCAGTTTGGCACTTCCTCAAAAAGCTGAACATAGAAATTCCATATGACACAGCTATACCAATACTTGTTATATACCCCAGGAAAATGAGAACTGAAGCTCAAATGGAGACCAGAACACCAATGTTCATAGCAGCATTATTCATCATTGCAAGAACATAGAAACAGCCTAGATGCCCAACCACAAACAAATGGATTGAGAAATTGTGGTACATTCACACAATGAACACTATGCAGCACACAGAAGCAATTATTTTGTAAATTATTACCTAATTTGGGGGAGACTGGAGAGCATTATGTTGAGTGAACTAACTCAGACCCACAAGGATAGATATTGTATAGAACCATTACTGCAGAATGAGTATAAGGATCCAAGAAGAGTGGGAAAGGGTGGAAGCAGAGGGATGAGGATGTGCAGGGGGAGGGGGAATTAATCATGAGATTGTACAATTTGATGGGGGGGAGGTGAGGAAAATTGAAAGAATTTTATTTAGAAAATAATGTATTCAAAATTTTGTAAGTAAATTAGTATATCTAAAAAAGAAAACATACATCCTTATCACTGGACCAATAGGCAACATTATGATAGATGGTGAAAGGATTGAAACTGTCAATGATTTCATCTTACTTGGATTCACAGTCAACACCCTTGGTTCCAGAAGTCAGGAGATCAGGAGATGTATTGCTTTGGGCAAACCTTCTGTAAGGGACCTCTCTAAAATTCTGAGGAGCAATGATGTTAATTTGAAAACTAAGGTGTGCCTGACTCAGAACATTGGTTGGTATACTTTTGAAAGCTCAACAATGATTAAGGATGATGGGAGAGCTATTGATGCATTTGAGTTGTAGGATTAAAAAAGAAGAGAACTGAAAAACTCATGATGTTGTAATGTGCTGTGGAGTTGCTTGCGACTCAAAGCACACCCTGTACAATAGCCCTGAAACCCACTCGACCCTGTGTCAACCTTATTGTCTCTGTCACACCTACCCTCATACCCCAGTCAATCTATCTCAAAGCCTCAAACAGATGTCTTGGAAAAGGTACAGTCTGAGTGCTCCTTAGAAGCAAAGATGGTGAAGCTTTGTCTCTCATACTTTGGGCATGCTAGGAAAGGCTATTGGAAAAGAATATCATGCTTGGAAAGGTGGAAGATCAGTGAAAGAGAGGAAGATCCCAGTAGAGTAAATTTACATGATGACTGCAGCAACGTGGTCAAGCTTATCAGAGATGATGAGAATGGCACAAGATAGGACAGAATTCCTGTTCATAAGTTGTACAGAACTCGATGGCACCTAACAACAACAACTACTTGAAAAAAAATTATTTGTTGATTCCTTTCTTCCTATTGAGATCATTCTTTGCTCGAAATCTTTTCTTGAAATCCTATTCAGTTCTTGGCCTTCCAGTCCATTCTGATTCATAGAGATCCTGCAGGACAGACAAGACTGGTGTGTTGACACCACCCGTATTTTGTTTGGTTTTCTATTAGTTTATTTAAAAATGTGGATACATTGTATTTTGCACCTGATTCTTCTTCCAATTTCCATCACACCCCCATCAAATTGTACACCACCATGATTAATCCTCCCTTCCTCCTTCACATCCTCATCCCTCTACTCCATCCCCTCCATGCTTTGATCCTCATTTTACAATAATGGTTTTTTTACAGTATTTGTCCTTGTGGGACTGAGTTAGTTCACTCAGCATAATGTTTTCCAGTCCTTCCCAAGGTAGGTAATAATTTACAAAATCATTATTCCTGTGTGCTTCATAGTATAGTATTCCATTGTGTGAATGCACCATAATTTCTCAATCCATTTGATTATGGTTGGACATCAGAGCTGTTTCCATGTTCTTACCATGGTAAATTACACTGCTATGAACATTGGTGTATGTTTGAGCCTCAGTTCTCATTTTGTTGGGGTATATTCCACATAGTAGAATAGCTGGATCATATGGAATTTCTATGTTCAGGTTTTTGAGGAAGCACCAAACTGACTTCCAGAATGGTTGTATCATTTTACAATCCCACCAACAATGTGTAAGAGTTCCTTTCTTACCACATCCTCTCCAGCATCCTCTTTGCCATTGTTACTGGAGTGAGATAGTGTCTCATTGGAAACCACCTATATTTTATTGACTATCAAGTCCTTAGCCATTGAACCACCAGAGCTGCTGCTTGCCTGCTTAAAATTCCTTCACTACATTTAGTTTGCTTAAATACAACAGCATCTGGGTGGTTTGTTTGGGTTTTTTTTGTTTTTTTGTTACTTTATTATATTGACTTAGATAGCATTTATAATGCATAATTTTTCCTTTAACGTCATTAGGCAGTAGTCAGAACAGAGCAGGGCAACACTGCATGGTTCAAAATTGGGAAGGGATGTGTCCTGTCTCCATACCTTCTCAACCTGTATGCAGAGCAGATTATCCGAAAGGCAGGGCCCTATGAAGAGAAGCATGGCGTTAGGATTGGTGGACAATCTATCAACAATCTGCGTTATGCAAATGACACAACCCTGCTCGCTGAAACTGAGGAGGACCTCATGCACTTACTGCAGAGGGTCAAGGACTGCAGCCTTCA
>NW_006399804.1:5060976-5076321 GCF_000299155.1 Elephantulus edwardii | reverse complement strand
AGAGCAGGGTTTAGGGCTGTTGTACATAGGGTCGGTATGAGTCGCAAGCGACTAGACGGCACATAACAACAACAGCATTTTAAATTATTTCTATTTAAATCTTATGTCCCATCCCAAATAAAATATAGCTGGAGTGGCATCCACTTCCATAAATAGCTTGCCTCTGGAAACCCTATGAACCGGAAGAAAGGATGAAAGTCACACATGTGAGTGTCGAGGACTTTCATTCATAGGGTCGCTATGAGTCGCCTACAACTCGACGGCCCTCAACAACACAGAGAGAGACCATTTGGCCTACTGGACCGAAAGCGATGTTACCAAGCCAAAGGTGGGTGGCTCTAATCTGCGGCTCTAAAGCTTGTTTTAAATTGTTGGTCAAACATTCTTCTAGGTCGTATAGCCCTAGTATGTCCACTTGCCATACAGAGGTAACCTGTGGTCGCTGTGAAGCTGAACACTGTGACACTGATGTGTCAAATGTGATAACTGTCACCCATGGTGGACAGTGTTTGGTGGCACCCCCCAGTTAAAACAAGCTTGGAAACAGGAGTGGCGTCCACTTCCGTAAAATGCTTGCCTCCGGAAACACTATGAACCTGGAGAAAGGATGAAAGTCACCCAAGTGTCAAGGGCTTTCATTCATAGGGTCACTATGAGTCACCTACGACTTGATGGCACTCAACAACATCTTTCAATACAGCAATACTTTTAAAAAAGTATTTACATAAAGTAAATGACTAATTTTTATTTTCGTAACACTTTGAAATGAAGTGAAAGCCTAGTTTCTATGTAAATCATTCCATTTAAAAATTCTTGGTCCTCTCTCAGGTCCTCACATCCAAGATGACAAACAAAAGGAGAAACAATGGTTGTGTCAAAAACGACAGTGACCCCATTCAGCTTGGTTGTACGAACTGCTCCTGCTGCATGCCCAAAGATAAGGCAATTAAGAAGTTCGTAATTCAAAATACAGTAGAAGCAGCTGCTGTCAGGGACATTTCCAAAGTGAGTATCTTTAATACATAGGTGCTTCCAAAGCTCTATGTGAAACTGCCCTATTATGTGAGTTGTTCCATTTACAGAAAAGTGGTGAGGAACCATTCTTGTGAAGCCTGGAAGGACAGAGGACCTCCAGCCTGATTTAGACCTGCAGGTGCTGCCCCACGACTTCCATCAAAGCCTATTTAAAGATTTGATTCCTTATAGGCTGAAAAAAAAAGTCTCATCTGAAAGAAAATAAAACGCAAATCATACTTTAAAAAAAAAATTCCTGGGGAAACGGTGACCGTGCAGTGAAAATGAAAATTCCTCATTCTTTCTAGAGAATTCAGGAAAAAAAAAATCAGCTTAAGTTCTTGTTATGTGCTGTCAAGTTGCCTGTGACTTATAATAACCCTAGATACAAAAGCTCTGAAACCTGCCCTATGCTGACTGAGCCAGTCTCACTGTCTCTGACACACCTACCCCCGTTGTCCCAGTTACTGTGTCAATATGTTTCAACCAGGGTCTTCTTCCCTTCCAAGCATGATGTCCTTCACACACACAAGCAAAATCCTGCAGAAAATTATCCAAAAATGACTGGAACAATATATCGACGGAGAACTACCAGAAATATAATCTGGGTTTAAAAGAGGTCATGGCACTAGAGACATTATTGCCAGTGTCAGTTGGATGTTGGAGGAAAGCAAAGAGTACCAGAGGTATGTCTACTTGTGTTTCCTTGACTGTGCAAATCACAACAAATTGTGGCTAACCTCGAAAAGAATGGGAATCCCAGAAGACTTGATTGTGCCCATCTGAAAACTATACTCAGACCAGGAAGCAGTCCTCAAAACAGAGCAAGGAAACACTTCATAGTTGAAAATCAGAGAAGGAGTGTGTCAGGGATGCATACTGTTTCCATAACTTTTCAATCTATATGCAGAATAGATCATTCAAGAGACTGGGCTTTATAAGAACGAATGTGGCATCAGGATTGGAGGAAGACTCATCAACAACCTACGTTATGCAGATGACACAACCTTACTTGCTGAAACTGAGGAGCACCTAAAGTGCTTGCTGCAGGATGTCAAGAACTGAGGCTAAAATAAGGATTGAAACTCAACATCAAGGAAACCACTGGGCCATCACTGGGCCAACTGGCAACACCATGATAGATGGAGAAGAGATTGAGGTTGTTAACAGTTATAGCTTGCTAGGGTCCACAATCAACACTCTTGGCACCAGCAGCTGGGAAATCAAAAGATGAATTGCACTGGAAAAATCTTCTGTCAGCAACCTCTTCCAAATACTGAAGAGCAATGATGTCAGTCTAGAGACTAAGGTGCACCTGATCCAGACCATGCTCTTTGCAGTTACTTGTTATGCATCAAAAAGCTGGACAATGACTAAGGATGAAAGAAGAAGAATCATTGCCCTTGAATTGTGGTGCTGGAGAAGAATTGTGAACATACCATAGACTGCCAAGAAAACAAATAGGTCTGTCTTAGAGAGGGTGAAACTGAGATTCTCATGTTGGAGACTAGGATTTTGAAGCTCAGTCTTTGGGCAGGTTGTGCTTGGAAGGGTGGAGGGACAGTGCAGGAGAGGAAGAGCCTGGATGAGATGGATTGACAGAGTTAACTGGGGTAATGAAAGTGAGTGTGTCAAAGTCAGTGAGACTGGCTCAGGACAGGGCAGACTTCAGAGCAGCTGTATATGGTCGGTATGAGTCACAGGCTACTCGACAGCATATAACAACAACATAGTAGTAAGATTTGTGCAGAGCAGTAAGATTTATGCTGCAATTAGTAGAAGTCAGTGTAGGAGCATGGAAGACCATGTCTGAACTTACAGAAACTTGTTTTGTATCTTGGATGTACTTGATGTGAATAATTTATCCTTGTGGGGTTAGCAGATGTCAGACTTGGTCACTCCCATATTGTCTACACTTATTTTGCCCTTTTCGATCACCCTATTTTTGCCAATTAAACTTTTTACAGATGAAACAAGTTGATAGCACTTAAAACAATTGATTGTGCAGCCCTACACTTGTTGTTGTTGTATGTGCCATTGAGTCACCTGCAACTCACAGCGACCCTTTGTGCATTAGCTTCAAACCCTGCCCTATCCTGAGACAATCTCATCGTTTCCAACAGACCTAATCCCAATTCTCCAGTAACTGAGTCAATCCATCTCATCAGGAGTCTTCCTCTCCTGCACTATCCCTCCCCACTTCTGAGCATGATGGCCTTCTCCAAAGACTGGTCCCTCCTGGACATGTGCCCAAAGTAAGACAGAGCTTCAAAATTCTTGCCTCCAGGGAGAAACCTGGATTCATCCTCTCCAGAACAGACAAGTTTGTTCCCCTGGCAGTCCATGGTATGCTCAACACTCTTCTCTAGCACCACAACTGAAAGGCAACGATCCTTCTTCTATCATCTCTAGATATTGCCCAGCTCTCAGATGCATAACAAGTAATAGCAAAGACCATGGCCTGATGTAGGTGCACCTTAGTCTCTAAACTGACATTGTTGCTCTTCAGTAGTCTAGAGAGGTCCCTGACCGGAGACTTTCCAATGCAATTCATCTTTTGATTTCTTCACTGCTGGTGCCAATAGTGTTGGTTGTGGAACCAAGCAAGCTGAAGCTCTTAACAATCTCAATCTTTTCTCTATCATGGTGCTGCCAATTGGCCCAGTGGTGAGAATCTTTGTTTTTTTTTTTATTCTGAGCTTCAATCTATATAGAAGGCTGCAGTCCTTGACATCCTGCAGCAAACGACTCATGTCCTCTTCAGTTTCATCAAGCAAGGTTGTCTCATCTCCATAACACAGGTTGTTGATGAATCTTCCTCCAATCCTGATGCCACATTACTCCCTATCAAGTCCAGATCATGAATGATCTATTCTGCATACAGGTTGGAATGGTATGGAGATAAGATGCATCCCTGACTCACACCTTTTTTGAGCCATGCAGTGTTTCCCTACTCTGTTCTGACTAGTGCTTCTTGGTCCAAGTATAGGTTTTACATGAGCAAAACAATTAAGTGTTCTGGGTTTCCCATTCTTATCAAGGTTAGCCACAATTTGCTGTGAGCCAGTCAAATGCTTTTGCACAGTCAATGAAACATATGTAGACATTCCTCTGGTACTGCTTTCATCCATGATCCATCTAATCAATGATCCACAATCATTGACTACGATGTGCCATAGCCTTTTCTAAACCCAACTTGTATACCTGGAAGTTCTCTGCTCCAGTTGTTTTTGGGTAATCTTCAACAGGATCTTGCTTGCATGTGATAATAGTGATGTTGTTTGAGAATTTCCACACTCTGTCAGGTCACCTTTTTTTTGGAATGGGAATAAATATATATCTCTTCCAGTCAATTTTTGGCCAGTTTTTCTCCAGATTTCTTTGCATAACCTGGTGAGCATGTCCAATCAATTACATATTCATTGCAAACACCTTTTATAAGGAACATAAACAGCAACTGTATACATGGACTTCACCAGATGGTCTAAACAGGAATCAGATTGACTGCATCTGTGGAAGAAAACACTGGAGAAACTCAATATCAGTTGTGAAAATCAGGCCAAGTGCTGATTGTGGAACAGACCATCAACTAACTACTCATACACAATTTCAAACTCAAGCAAACGAAAATCAAATTCAATCCACAAGAACCAAAGTTTGACCTCAAGTCTATCCCACCAGAATTTAAAGACCATCTCAGGAACA
The DNA here is from genome assembly GCF_000299155.1 of Elephantulus edwardii. Lineage (NCBI taxonomy): Eukaryota > Metazoa > Chordata > Mammalia > Macroscelidea > Macroscelididae > Elephantulus > Elephantulus edwardii. Next base: position 5,071,602 of record NW_006399804.1, on the reverse strand, counting down.
GGTTTGAGGGCTTGAACATTAATGAGCGAAGACCAGATGAACTGTGGAAGGATATCCAGAATCATTCATGATGAATGCAAAAAGTCATTACAAGGACAGAGGAGGAAGAGAAGACCAAGAAGGATGTTAGAAGAGACTCTGAATATTCCACTAGAATGCTGAGAAGCTAAAGCAAAGGGGAAAAATTAAGACGTTAAGGAGCTGAACAGAAGATTTAAAAAGTCAGCTCAGGAAGACAAAGCAAAGTATTATAATGAAATGTGCAAAGAGCTGGAATCAGAAAATCAGAAGGGAGGAACTCACTCAGCATTTATTTATTTATTTATTTTTCCACTCAGCATTTCTCAAACTTAAGGAACCGAAGAACAAGTTTCAGCCTCGAGTTGTAATACTTAAGGATGATGAGGGCAGAATGTCAAATGACCCAGGAAGCATCAAAAGAAGATGGAAAGGGTAAAGTCACTGTACCAGAAGGAACTGGTTGACACAGAAGAATTTCATGAAACATTTGATCAAGAGCTAATGGTGATGATGGAGGAAGTTCAAGCTGGTCTGAAGGAATTGGAAAAAGAAAAAAAAAGATCCCAGGAATTGATTGAATATCAGCTGACATATTTCAGTAAACAGATGCCACCCTGCACTTAATTTGTGCAATTTTCCTTTGCCATGTATTGTAATTCAGTGCTCCATAAGCAATATTATTCCTTTTACCTCTCTCTCCACCTCTGCTAACCACTGAGAAGTTTTAATCTCTTTTTTTGGCTTCTTATGTAAGTGAAATAATGTAATATTTGTCCTTTTGACTTATTTTTATTTATTTCAGTCAGCATACTATATTAATCTTCAAATTGCACCCACACTGTTGTACGTCAAGACTTCCTTTTTTATCAGGCAAGTAGCAATGCATGGTGTTATATATTTTGTTTATCCATACATTTATTGTGGGCATTTAATTATTTCGACCTTTTGGCTTAATATTAAGAACAGTGCTAAAATGAACACTAGTGTAAAAGTGTTAAAAGAGCAAGGGCCACTTAAGAATGGTCATGTCTGACCTTTATCAACTTTACAAAGGGGAACTGTGCCCATCAATAATAACAATAATACAAAACCAATTTCCTTGAGGTCAGGCATGTCCTCAAATGCTCCCATACCTCTTTCTACTTATCTCAATAACAATCTTACTGCTTTGCTGGGTTAAAATTCCGATGCAATAGCTCACAGTCCACACAGAAACATGTTAAGGAAGGCAAAATATTATTATCCACGTTAGCAGAATACAGTCAGGACAGCTCTTAAAGTGTGCTCCCAAGGCACTTCAGCCTTGAGCCTCACAGCTTTTGGCCAATGTTACAAAGTTCTCAGCCAATAGTGGCTCCGCTTACCCCTAGCTGTCCAACAAACTTGGGCAAAGGTTCTTAAGTGTGGTTCCAATGATGTAGTAGTACCAAAGTACCATGTCATATCAGGTCTCTAGTTCAGGCTGCTGCCATAGGTCTAACTGGAGCAATAATGTCTGCTCTCCAAGGGCATCCTACATTCTCTTGTTCATTCTTTTTTGCCAGTATCTAGAAGGCCTATTTTTCTTCACTGGCAAGGGATGATCTAAGATCTGTGGCTACAGCTGTTAAATTTATTAGGGAGACTAGGCAATCCCCTTGTAGATGTTGAAACTGGCCAATCCTCTTGTAGAATGGTGAGATAGCCAATCCCCTTCTGGATAGGATAACACATGCTATTTGCATGTTCCCGCCCATCCACATGATTAGGTCAGTTGGCTAGAAAAGCCATATTGAAATATATGCACCACACAATTCTCTAAGTCTCTGCTTTTAAGTCCTTTGAGTATATAGCTAAGAGTGTAATTCCTGGCTCATATGTTAGTTCTACCTTCAGGTTTTTGAAGAATGTTGGTTATTTTAACCAGCTAGATTTGAGAGCAATTTGCTATTTTTTTTAAAAAAAGAAAAAGCCAAACTCATCGCTGTCTTTATCCTGACTCATGGCAACCCTCCGTTGGATTTCTGAGTCTGTAAATCTTCAGTGCAGCAGACTATCATTGTCCCTTGGAATGCCCGGTGAATTTGAACGGCTGACATTTCAGTTATAATTCCAATACATAATGCATCATACCACTACAGCTCCTAATTTGTTATGCAGTAATAGATAAATAATAAGGAAAATAACTTGTGACATTTAAAATCTGAAATCCATTTGGTAGAGAACAAGAAGAATTAGCATTAGACCATATTTCTACTCAGTATTTAGCAGTGTTATAGAATATGTACAGTAGGAATTCGCCAGAACTCACCAAAAATATAAGATATTATATTTCACAATTTAAATATCAAGAACTATGTGTTGTATTATACACTTTCACCATATCTACTCAATTTATAATCTGATCAAATAAATAATTCTAGAAGCTGGAATACATGAAGAACATTACATTAGGATTGGATTAACAAACTATAATATGTGGAGTAACTACTTTGGTTGCAGAAAATGAAGACTTTGAGAATTTGTTTGGAGGTTGAAGCCGGGAAGTACAGCTACTCATGTAGTCTTGATCAAGGAATACATATAGAGTAGTGAGGGAGGGAGGGGACACTGCCTAGTCATCCAGAATAGCTGGATCAATCCTGTTGATCAATGGGATGACAGATGTCACAACCAGATCACCCTCATATCCAGAAAACTAATATTTTAAACACTTACTGATGATGCCTAAAGACTAGCCTTTAATAAGGATTCTACCTCAACATAAAGAATTCAAAACTTCTCACAACTGGACCGATAAATTTTCTGATAAAAAGAAAATTTGAAATTTTAAGATTTTTTTCACTTGGATCTACAATGTCCATACAAACAGTAGTCAAGAAATACACTGGTGCACACCCATGTTTATCACGGCTTTGTTCACAATAGCAAGGAGTTGGAAACAATCCAAGTGCCCATCAACAAATGGATAGAGAAGCTGTGGTATATTCACACAAATAGAATACTACGCTGCATTGAAAAACAAGGAACTCATGCAATATTATTCAAAATAGGTGACCCTGGAGGACATTATGATGAGTGAAGTATCTCAGTCACAAAAGAACACTGTTGTGAGAAAGATGGGATAAATAATGTATACTGCATTGAAACACAGGAGGAAGAAAACTGTTTAAAAGGGATATGTGATTAGGTATTTTTGTCATGACAGGAGTCCAGAGCAAAGTCTGCATAAGTGGAGCAGACCTGGGGGGAGGGATTGTAAAGAGAATTTTTCTTTTACTTTTCCAAGAGGGGAGTGCACTGGGAGAGAGGGGTGAGCAGGGAGAAAAGTGCAACAATGAAGGAATGGAAATCCAAAGTCTCTGTACATTTTCTTAAAAAAAAAAAGAAAAAAGAAAAGGCACAAGTTAAAAAAAAATAAAAAACCACAGAAGTACAAAGAACAAGAAAAGAAAAATACACTGGATTGAGCCCAACCCAAACCATGGTATTTTCAGTCACTATCTGTGCATATGGAATTGTGTATTGTGTATTGCCAAAAATTATTGAATATACTATGGACTGTCCAAAGAGCAAACAAAGGTTAGGATGGTAAGATTTTTATCTCACTTGCTTTGAGCATGTTATCAGGAAAGGTAGTCCCTAAAGAAGGACATTACACTGGGCAAAATGGATGGTCTTGGAAAAAGAGGAAGACTTTTAATGAGATGGATTGACCATGACAATTTAAGCATAGCAAAGATTTGTAATAATACCACACAATGTAAGGATGTGAGACAAATTTTCTCTGTTGTACACAAGGTCATTGAATTCAACTCAGTGGTATCTAATATCAACAGCATATACCTTATATATTTGTATGGTATTTCATTTTCTAGAACTCAGTAAAGAGACAAGGCAGAAATCTTGACTTTGTTATTATTGTTGTTGTATATTGTTGAGTCAGAACTGACCCATAGCTGATTTGCCAGAGAATTTTCAGAGGCAGTTAATCACACAGGAGGAGACTGACCATCTTTCTTCTGCGGAGAAGCTAGTGGATTTGAACCATGTGCCTTCAGGATTACAGTGCAGCTCCTTATAACTAGGTCACTTTAGACATATTAATCTGGGCAAGTTATATGTTGTTGTTGTTGTTGTTATGTGCCATTGAGTGAACAATTTACCTAAAACTCATTTCTTCATTTTTTAAATGGAGTTAATGACAGTACAGTTTTGAGAACTCAATATATACAGGGAGCTCTGATGGCCTAGTATATTTTTTTGTAATATGTTTATATGTAACATCTATTATGAAATTAATATGTAAAATATTATTATATGGGGTTTTTATGTTTATATACAGCATGTATTAGGGAGCAGAGCAAGGGAACACTGCATGGTTCAAAATTGGGAAGGGCGTACGCCAGGGATGCATCCTATCGCCATACCTTTTCAACCTATATGCAGAACAGATTATCCGGGAGGCTGGGCTCTATGAGGAGAAATGTGGGGTCAAGATTGGTGGACGATTTATCAACAGTCTGCGTTATGTGGATGACACAACCCTGCTTGCTGAAACTGAGGAGGACCTGAAGCGCCTGCTGCAGAGTGTCAAGGACTGCAGCCTACAATATGGATTGAGGCTCAATGTCAAGAAAACAAAGATTCTCACCATTGGACCAATTGGCAGCATCAGGATGGATGGTGAAGAGATTGAGATTGTACACAGCTTTAGTTTGCTTGGCTCCATAGTCAACAGTCTTGGCACCAGCAGCCAGGAAATTAAAAGGTGCATTGCAATTGGAAAGTCTGCTGTTAGAGACCTCTCCAAAGTGCTGAAGAGCAATGGTGTCTCTTTGGAGACTAAGGTGTTTCTGATACAGGCCATGGTCTTCGTAATCACCTGTTATGCATCAGAGAGTTGGACAATGACCAAGGAGGATAGAAGGAGAATTGATGCCTTTGAGCTGTGGTGCTGGAGAAGAGTACTGAGAATACCATGGACTGCTAGGAAAACAAACAGATTTGTCCTGGAAAGGGTTAAACTGGGTGGCTCTTTGGAGGCAAGGATTCTGAGGCTCCGTCTAACATACTTTGGACATGTTGTGAGGAGAGACCGGTCCTTAGAGAGGGACATCATGCTTGGGAGGGTGGAGGGACAGCGCAGGAGAGGAAGGCCCTCTATGAGGTGGATTGATTCAGTGACTGGGATAATTGGGATGGGAGTGTCAGAGACAGTTCGATTGGCACAGCACAGAGCAGAGTTTAGGGCTGTTGTACATAGGGTCGCTATGAGTCGCAGGCGACTCGACGGCACATAACAACAACAACATTAGGGAGCTCTGGTGGCCTAATGACAAGAAGTGACACTGCAATCCCAAAGGCATGCTGTTTGTGGATACCAGCTGCTCTGCGTGAGAAGGATGGAGAATCTTTTGTGTAATTAACTGTTTCTGAAAACCCGCTGAATGGTTGTTAGCCACTGTATATTGTATTTTCAACATCATATACACAGAGTACAATCATCATAATTATCTTTTAAAAACTATTCTACTACTACTAACTCAGTACTCCCTAAGCAGTGATCCCTTTATCTTTCATTTCACCTCATATCTACTAGCAAACTTTGGTCTCCATGTACTTGTCTATTTCATGGAAGTGGGATCATATATATATCCTCTTGTGACTATTTCACTCCACATAATGTTTTCAAGGTTTAGGACTTCCTTTCTCTTTATAGCATTGTGTGTATTCTCCCACAGTTTGTTTATCCATTCATTTGTCGATTGACAGGGTGTTTCCAACTTCCAGCTATCATGAATAGTAATAGTTCTGCAACACTGAGGTACAGGTTTCTGTTTACATTCCTCCTTTAAAATTCTTTTTGGTATATGCTCATGAATGGCAAAACTGAGTCATATGCTGGTTCAATGTTTAACTTTCTGAGGTCATTTACTACTTATAAGATAAAAATATGAATAGACTCCTATCCTTCAGGAAGTATTGCTAATGTTTGTTTTAAGTCATTATTTAATTAGCAGTCATATTTAGAAAAATGCTTCTACTCTTTAACACTTTTTTTTGCCATCTTTAACACGTTTTAAACTGACGACTGTGCTTAGAAACACATTTTTTCTGCTATAGCCGTGATCTGCAGCAATGTATTAAAATATTTTTATTTTGAATTTTTTTACACAAGTAACAGTTTTTATACACTTAATATAGGCATAAATCCTGCTGAAAATTATAAAAAAATTAGTAGAATAGCATATCAAAAGAGAATTGCCAGATATGCAGACTGGGTTTAGAAGAGGCGGCACTAGGGATATTACAGCTAATGTTAGATGGATCTTGGCTGAAAGCAGAGAGCCACAAAGGAATGTCTGTGTTTCATTGACTCGGCAAAGATATTTGAGTGTGTGTATCACAACAAACTGGCTAACTTTGTGAAATATGGGAATACCAGAACACTTACTTGTGCTTATGTGAAACCTATACTTGGACAAGGAGGCAATCATCAGAACAGCGCAAGGAAAAACCTGCGTGGTTCAAAATGAGGAAAGGTGTACACTAGGGATGCATCCTATCTCCATACCTTTTTAATCTATATGCAGAACAGATCATTCAGGAGGCTTCACTTCTACTAAACATTTAAAGGTAATTCAGACAAAGGCAACAAAAGAAAACTATAGACCAATATAAATGCAATTCTCCAACAAATTTTTTTTTGTTATTTTAATCAAAGTTTACAGAAAACTTGGATTTCCACTCATTCTTTGTTTCACGTTTTCCTCCTTACCCCATCCCAGTTTGCTTCTCTCTTTAAAAAGATTCTTTCATGGCAATCAATAAATCCAACATTGTTGTTGTTGTTGTTGTTATGTGCCATCGAGTCGCCTGTGACTCATAGCAAACCTATGTACAACAGCCCTAAACTCTGCTCTGTCCTGTGCCAATTGAACTGTCTCCGACACTCCCATCCCTATTATCCCAGTCACTGAATCAATCCACCTCATAGTTAAAAAAAAATTATGCACCATGAACAAGTGGGGATTTATCTCATGAATACAAAGGTGATGTAATATTAGCAAATCAACATAATAAAGTGCATTAATAAAATGAAGGAAAAAGACAAAAACCCAATTTACACAGAAAAGCCTTTTGACAAAAATTCATCAACCTGACATGATAAAAATATCCAACAAACTAAGGGAACTTGCTCAGCCAGATAAAAGACCTAATACTTGATGTTAGATGGTTTGAGATCTTTCTCCCAAGATCAGGAACAAAACAAGACTGTCTAATCTTTCCACTTCTATTTAACATTCTACGAAAGGTCTGCTAAAAGAGCAAGGGCCATGTGGAGACAGCTGTATCTAACTACCAACTTCACAAAGGGGAACTGCTGGCATTAACAGCATCAGTAACACAAAACTAATTCCCATGGGGTCAGATATGTCCCCCAAGCTACTATACCTCTTTCTATTCATTTCAACACCAATTTTACTGGTTTTCTGGGTTCAAAATCCAATGCATTAGTTCACAGACCACACAGAACCATGTTAGGAAAATCAAAAGGTTATAATCCAGGTTAATATAATTAGAAAGGTTCCAAAATGTGCTCGCAGTCACCTCAGCTTTGTGTATCATGGCTTTAGGCCAGTGTTACAAAGTTCTCAGTCCTGCCAGTTTTGCTGTTCTGCTCTGATTCAGCCAGAGTTACACAGTTTTCAGTCCTGTGACTTATGCCCCCAACATCCAACAAACTTGGAAAAAGGCTCTTAGTTCAGGTTCCACTAGTGTAGCAGTCAGAAGGTTCCATCTCACGTCAAGTCTCCAGTTCTGCCATGGTCTGGTGGTGGTGGTGGTGAAATCTCTCTTTCTGCTGCTTGGTTGCTCAGTTTAAAGGTGAGACTAGTCAATACCTTTGTGAATTGGTGAGATTAGCCAGTCTTCTTGTGGATTGGTAGCCAAATCCCCTTGTGGACAGGCTAACACACCCTATTTGCATATTTCCTCCCATCTACATAGTAAAATTAAACTATGGTTAAGAAAATCATATTGAAAGACAAACTCTACACCTCTACCCAGAAAAGTTAGGTAAGAAAAAGAAAGAAAAAGCCCCCAATCAGAAAAGAAGTAGTAAAACTATCCATTTGTAAATCCCATGGCATCATTTAGAGAAAATTATCAAGTTCAAGTATCAAAATGAAAATACCTCAAAAACTTGTTGCTATTGAGTCAGTTCCAACTCATAAGGATCTTCCATTGGGTTTCTGAGGCTGTAAGTTACATTATCAAGTTTTCTCCCAAGAAGCCTTGCTAAATATAAACCACAGGAGATGTTCAGCCTTTGGGTTAGTAATGCAACACTCTACAGATTACTTTACAAAAAAAAACAAAAACAAAAAAATCAATATTGTTGCTGTTGTGTGGCATCCAGTCAGAAGTGACTCATAGCTGACCCTGTAAGCTGGTTTTCAGAGGCAATAAATCGTACAGGAGATTGCCTATCCTTCTTCGGAGTAGCTGATGGATTCAAATGACACGCCTTTGTTGATTTTACATGCACTCACATTTTCTATTCCTGTGTTCCTGTATGTCTAGTTTGTGTTAATAGTTTTGACAACATGAACTGTTTCTCCAGCCTGCAATGGACAGATGTCAGGCTGGTGGAACCTTAAACTTTCCGTATCTTTGGAGAACTGGATATTTCTCCCAAGGAGATGCAAAGACACAGAGTTACTTTCATAGGGAAAGCTTCTGTGTCTTGAGAAGGTGGAGACTGAGTTCATGGAACTATATTCAGAAGACTGGGAAGGCTGGTATTACCAGGTTTCTTTCTATGGTGAAGTTGGTGGTGGGGAAGAAGAGCAGGGAGTGAAAACAACATCTTCTGGAGGAGGAAGAACTTGAGGCAGAATGCTGTGGAATTCAGCAACAGCTCTTTTTATATTAACTTTTATCAGGAGTCAGTTTTATAAACAAGCCTGTTCCCTCTGTGTGTAGGGTCTTCTCATCAGCACTTCGAACAGTACAGGAAACAAAAAATTTCCTTCCTTCAACTTTATCAAGTTGACTATTTATCACAACAACAGAACAAATGGGGATAGGCCTTTTAAAAGTGATGTTGAGATTGGCAGTCATGCCAACTCCCCCAGCGATCCCTGCATTTATACCAAGAGTAGAATCAATCATGGTACAAATGGCACCTCCGTGTAGAAATCCAGGTGCTCCTTGTAGGTAAGGACCTCCTTGAAATATGCAAACTATTCTTTTCTCATCCTTGTTACAGAACATCACATATTCAAAACCCAGACCATCCTCAAAGCTTCTGGGGAAGATCCTGGCCTGTGATATTTGTTCTTTCATACGCTCCGAGTCATAAAAATGATCCCTGAAGTGCTGAAAAACTGTATGACGAAACTGCTTTGACGACCTACGATATGAAGGCAAACGCTCCCAGGAGCCATCTTCACATTTCTTCATGAACTGGTCAAAGAGGAGCCTAATGTCCTTGCTCCAGCTGGGTTTGGGGAGAGCAAGGTCTTCCCGACTGACTTCTTCCGAATAAAAGGACCGCGGGAGCCGCGCGGCTCCCCGTGGGCCGCCGCAAACGGCGAGCGTGCGCAGGCGCGCGGCGCAGCACCTCAGCATGGCTCCGAGCGGCAGGGGGTTCCGGATGACACCCCGAGAAGGGCTCGTGGGGGCTCCTCGCTTTCGCTGCAGAAAAGGCAAATTCACTCACCCCGGACGAACCGCTCGCCTACTGTCCCCCGGAGAGACTTCGTCAATATGGAGCCGGGCCGGGGCGGGGCCAGGCGGGGCGGCTGCGTCGGGCAGAGCCCTCCCGAGGGCGGTTGGTCGACGAGGTTGGAAGGCCAGGGGGAGGAGAGCTGAATCGGACTGACTTTTGGCCTAGTCCTTTCCTTTCAAGTTGACCTTCCCTCACAATCCTTAGCTGCTCAGCCATTAAAGGCTCTGCTGCTAACTGCAAAGTCCAACCTCGAATGGTTCCCAAAAGAAAAATGGGGCAGTTGTCTTCCATACAGATTACAGCATTGAAAACCTAGTTAGAATAGTTCTACTCTGTCCTAGAGGGTGGCTGTGAATCAAAATCAACTTTAGGACAGTGGGTGTGGCTTGGCCTTTTTTTGAGAGGGCTTTTTTGGGGGCTTGGCTCTCCCTACCGTACCTGGTGCCTCTTCCCCCACCCCATTACACCTCCTGCCCTTTTAGGCACCCAGGACCACCTCGAACATCACATGCCTTTGGAATTGCAGCACAGTTTCTTATCACTAGGCCACCAGAGTTCTAGGGCAAATAATTTTTTAAAAATCAAAAGTTACAATATCAACATGCAGAAATCTGTTTTCATACACCGCCAATGAATAACCTTAAAAATAAATGAACATGTTGTTGGGATTGTAAAATTGTACAACTCTGGAAAGCTGTTTGGCACTTCCTCAAAAAGCTGAACATTAAAATTCCATGTTGTTGCGTTGTTGTTAGGTGCCGTGGAATCGTAGAGTGACCCTGTTAACGAAAGGCCTTAGCACTGTTCACAGAGTTTCCTATTCCACTGCTTGGAATATACCTCAGGAGAATGAGAACTGAGGTGCAAACGGAGACTTGTACATCAAA
>NW_006399804.1:5058354-5060492 GCF_000299155.1 Elephantulus edwardii | reverse complement strand
AATAAAAATTTTATTAAAAAGAAATTAAGAAAGCTATTCTTTTTATAATAGCATCTACAGTAATAAAGCGCCAAAAAATATAGATAAGAAGTGAAAAAACCTGATATATTGAAAATTATAAACCATTGCTGAATGAAATCAATGGAGATCTAAATAAATTAAAAAACATTTCATGTTTATAGATTGGTATACTTAACATCATTAAGACGTTGGTTCTATCCGAAGTAATCAATCAATACAACAAAATTCCTACTAAAATTTCAAGTGTTTGTTGCAGATTGGTTTTGTTTTGTTTTTTCCAGACTAGTGAAGGGCCCCAAATATTCAAATCCTTATGAACTTGTGAGGGGTCCCAAATACCCAAAACAATTGTGGGAGAAAAGGATGAAGTAGGATAACTTACACTTTTCAACTTTAAAATATATTGTAATACTATAGTAATTAAAACAATAGACTGCTGGTATATGGATCAACATATAGACCAATAGAATAGACAGTCTAGAAACAAAGGCACTCATCTATAGTCAATTAATTTTTTATAATGATACCAAACCTATTGAATGGGTAAATAGACTCTTCAACAAATGTAGTTCTGACAAGTGAATTTTCACATGCAAAAGAATGAAACTTGATGTATCCCTGATATCATACACTCAAAAAATCCAATAATAACCAAAAAGAACTCCCTTAAAATGGATCAGTGACCTAATATAGGCACTGAACCCATAAAATTTTTAGAAAAACACATTGGGATAAATCTTCAAGACCTTCTTTAGATAATTTTTAGATAGGACAACTAAAGCAAGAACAAGAGGGAAAAATACATTGTCAAACCTTTTTTTTTTTTGCATCAAAGGGATTTGTCAAAGTGAAGAGAATCATCAAAATTGCAGCAAATATTTTAAAATCATATATCAGATATTAATCTGTAGAATGTATAGAGAACTTTTGAAACACAACAGCAAAAACACCTAACAACCCAACTTAAAAAAAATATGAAAATGGCATAAAGAGCTATTTCTCCAAAGATATACAAAAGTGCATGAAAATATGCTCACCATCTCTAGTTGTCAGAAAATGCCAACTCCATTAGAATGTCTTAATACACAAAACCTCAAAATGTTAAGTGTCAGAAGATTATAGAGAAATCATAACTTGTACATTGTTGGTGAGACTGTAAAATGATAAAGCCTTTGTAGAAATTCATGATCTCTGAAGAGAATTCCACATACAGACAACCATGTCCACTATGTTGTTGAGTTGGTTCTAACTCACAGTAGCCATCCACTGGGTTTTAGAGGTGATACAATGCAACAGAAGACTGGCTATCTTTCTCCTTAAAAGAAACTTGTGCACTTGAACTGTAGATCTTTCAGTTAGAAGACCAAAATAATATTTCACTACCAGCAGCCAGGAAATCAAAAGGTGAATTGCACTGGGAAAAATCTCTTGCCAGGGACCTCTCTAGAGCACTGTAAAGCAGTGCTATTAGTCTAGAGACTAAGGTGTGCCTGATCCAAGCCATGGTCTTCACAATTACTTGCTAAGCATCAGACTGCTGGACAATAACTAAAGATGATAGAAGAAGAATCAATGCCTTTGAGCCTTGGTACTGGAGAAGAGTGTTGAATATACCATGGACTGCTAAGAAAACAAACAGGTCTGTGATAGAGAGGGTGAAACCAGGCTGCTCCTCAAAGGCAAAGATTTTTAAGGTTTGTCTCTAATACTTTGGGTATATTGCCATGAAGGATGAGTGGTTGGAGAACCACATCGTACTTGGAAGGGTAGAAGTACAGCACAAGAGAGGAAGACCCTGGATGAGATGGATTGACTCTATGACTGGAGTAATAGGGGTAGATGTGTCAGAGACAAATTGGCTCAAGATAGAGCAGGGGTAAGAGCTGTTGTATATAGGGTCTCTAAGAGCCACAAACAACTCAATGGCATATAACTACAACTCTGTGTATACTCCTAAAGAATCAAAAGCAATGACACAACAAAATAAACTACCAAAACCCTAAACCCAAAACAAAACACAAACATGCACACTAATGTTCATTGCAGCCTTATAGAAAATGATCCTAAGTGCCTAGCAACAGATGAACAGATGGAATTGTGGTATATACACATGTTGT
>NW_006399804.1:5044394-5057569 GCF_000299155.1 Elephantulus edwardii | reverse complement strand
CAACAGAGCAGCAAAACAAATGTTGTTGAGAAACTGGAACCCTTATTCACTGTTTGTTGGAATGTAATGGTGAAAAATGGTGCAAATACTCTGGAAGACAGCATGGCTCTTTCTCAAAAAATTGGAAATGGAAATACCAATTGAGACAGTAATTCCACTATGGGGAATATACCCTAAAGAAACCAGAACTGCCACCCAAACAGATATATGCACATCCATGCTTATTGCTGTTTTGTTCACAATAGCAAAGAGATGGAAACAACCCAAGTGCCCATCAACAAATGAATGGAAAGAGAAACTCTGGCATATTACAATGGAATACTATGCAGTGCTGCTGAGTAAAATATCTCAGTCACGAGGACAAATACTGTATAATGCCACAGTTATAAAACAGGACTGACATGGGGGTTCAAGAAAAGCTAATAATGTACACTGCATTGAAACAGATGAGAGAAAGAATTACTTAAAAGGAATATATGATTAGGTATTATTTGCATGACAACAGTCCAGAATAAGAGCTGCATAGTAAAGTGGCCTGCGGTGTGTATGTGGGGAGATTGTAGAACAATGAAAGATTTTTTTAAAAGAAAAAAGCACACTAGGGGGGTGGTATGGGCAGAGAGGAAAATATGCAGCAAAGAATGAATGGAAATCCAAGTTCTATATAACTTTTCACTAAAATCTCAATTAAAAAACAAAAAAATGCTGAGTTAATAAACAAGACAAATTTTGTTTTATATCACTTGTATGAAATATCTGAAAGAGGTGAATACATTGAGACAATAGATTGGTGGTTACAAGTCATGGAGGCTTTGGGGGTGGAGGAATCATCCTAGTGTCCACTTAAAATTAGTGAATTCTACATTATGTGAATTGTTCCTCAGTAAATATTTTTAATAGAAATTACATTTCTAGAGCAGAATGTGAATATTACAAACCCTTGTAGTATAAAAAAATAACTGATTAACAATCAGGACCAGCCAGAGGGAAGCTGAGAGGAATGGGAGAGTGATAATGTCCTTATCTTTCATGACAGACTGTATTTAAAAACAAAATCAAATCACACAGTTAAAAAATCACTATTCATGACCTATTAACATTTTCCTTTTCTTTTCTTTTCATTATGTCTTAACCTTACCTATATTTGTTAAATTCTAATATCATAATAAGAACAATATTTCTTATGGTGAAGATACATGTATCTGAAGAACTATGAATTTTATTCCCATTCTTTTTCTTCTTTAAATTCAAGCAAAATTAAGTATGTCACTTCTGATGAAAAAATTCCTTTTGCTATGATTAGAAAGCCATGAGACTGAATCTTTGCTTCGTATTGCATTTCAGAAAACACAAATTTACACATTTTTAATATGTTAATTGAATGACTGTTCATCTAGGTCCTTTGAAGGAATATTCTTTTTCAGGCTTAAGAAAATGGCACCTTGTGAAGCTTTCTGTCTGGAACAGGCCTCTGCAGTCAGAGCAGGGTGTGGGGCTTCTCCTCACTAAACACACATCACCCCACAACATTTGTTGTGGTGTCATTCTAAATCATCTCAGACATCACCACTGACATTTGGGTATAGGTTTCTCTCAACACTGTGTATCAGGTTTAAAACATTTTTATAGGCGTTTATCCTCTCTGAAGATAAACAAACACTTCCAGTTAATACACTATTATATGTACAGTCCTTATCAAACTAGTGAGATGATTTAAGGTTAACATCAAACATCTGTCTTTTATGTTCATCCAATTCATAAATTATATGGCAAGCATATGGAGAAAAGCCTGTATTTTGCTGAGGAACAAAGCAGAGTCATGCTTGAGATCAATTTAAAATATTCTCCTAAAGTCATTTTCTAGCTATAAAAACCTTAACCCCAAATTTACTACTATAGCTAATATATTGATAGCTTTTCTAACTTGGGAGATCAAATGAATGCCTTTACTTAATGATTTTCCTTCTTTAGTAAAGATACTTTTATAATCCTATCTTTCAGAGGAAAAAAAAAAGGATTTTTTTTCTATGTGGAAAGAAGACACATCAGAATGAAGTAACAAAAACAAGAGAATCAAAAAAAAGAGAAAAAGAAACAAAAGATGGGCTTATATGTAAGATTATCACCCAAAATGTATACAAGAAAGACTGGATCATTTGAAAGGAAAAGGCAATAAATTGCCTTAAAGCTTTCTAAAAGTCAGAGGAAAACCAAACCAAACCAAACCAAACCAAACCAATATTATCATTAGTTACACAATTAAGTGTCCAGATGATTTAGAAAATCACACTACCATCATCATCACCAGCATGTATCTTAGAAAAGGCCTAATAATTTATATCTCTTAAGACAAAAGAAATTTATTTTGCTTTAAGCACTACTTATGAATTAAGGGGGGAAAAAACCCAAGTATGATGTAAAGCGCTTTATTGCAGGTTGCTTAACTTTGCAGGGTTCCTTATCAAAATCGTTGAAGACTAAATCCAAAAAGTGGCAGATCCTTCACTAAGTCAATAATAGTTTTACTTATTCTTTCAGAAAGAAGGAGCAATTAGGAAGCATCTATTTAACTTTTCAGAACCAGTCAACCTTTGCTAATCAACACTATCAAAACTGCTTATCCTGCTTCTCTCCTTACTTAACACTATTCTCTAGCTGCAAGGGAGTCTAAGAAATAGAATATTCTAGTCCCGATTATACAGGAAGGTATGGTATAAAGAGGTCAGAAGAGGTTCTGTGTAAACAAATCTACATATTTTTATTTTACTCCTTACCCACTGATTAGTGTATGAATGGGCATGGAATCCAGTTATGGCTGATACATGAAAGTCTTTTGGCAAGGGGTTCTCTTCCTGAATAAAAAAGTCAACTCTTCTAAAGGAAATTATTCTCCACTCTTACCCTTCTTATCTGGAACACAGATGCAAATGTCTGGCAATATAGTAGCCATCTGGATACCATGAGGTGACAAGCATGAAAATGAAAGTCAATATATTAAGGATTATGGCGGGAGGATTTATATACACACACCCTGGGTCCTAATGGAATTTGGACAGTTTTCTTGAGCAGTTGCATGAGAACAACATTGTCTACCCTTAGACTCTTTTTTTATGAGAGATGAATAAACCTTGATTTCTTAAAGTCACTGTAGTTGAGCTTCTGGTGTTTGCTGCTGAATGCAGTTCTAACAAGAACCAATAGCAGTAGAGCTTGAATAAGGGTGGTTACTGTGAAGATGGAATGAAGTAGATAGACTCAGGATATGTTTTAGAAGTAGAACCACCAGGACTTGATGATGGATTGATTGGCTGGAAGCAGGGGGTAAAGGGTGGAAGAAATCAAGGATTTTTTTTTTAGATTTCTGGCTAGATATTATTGTTCAAAAAGTGCAGTCTTGTTTTCATTTAAAATGTGGGAAAATTCTGACTCTCCTACAGAAATAGCTGAAGAAGATAACATCATCACATTGCTCCTTTGACACCTGTTTTCCATTGAACCTATGGAAAAATTGGGTTAAATATATTTTAACTAATGCAAAACAGGGTTGGAAACGCCTAACGTCTATTTTGAATTCTGTAACTGGAATATACAATAGCCTCTCTAAGCCTTCTCATCTCCAAAACCTTCTTTTCCATCAAAAACCAGGTGCACAAAACTAAACCCTTACATCAATCATTATGTTCTGTTTTTTATTGCTTACAGGAATAGACTATTATAATACTAATACTTCTAAAGACTATATTAACTTCTTGTAGAATAACATTCCACAGCTGGATCAAATAAACATTCCACAACAGAGCCTTTTTAAAAAAAGAACATGTTCTTTAAGAATATCTAACATCATTTTATTTAACAAAATAAATTTTATGTTTTGCACCTAGAACTGGCATTGCTAAAGCTTTTATTTTGTTAATGCGTGTATATTTGCCATGGAGTTGATTCCAATTCATGAGAACTCCATCTGGGTCTCAGCAAAATTGTATTCCACAAGGTTTTTACTGGCTGAATTTTTGAAGGTAAATTGTCAGGCCTTCCTTTTAAGTGCCTTTGGGTGAGTTCAAACCACTAATCTTTTGGTTAGCAGCTAGCTGAGTGTGTTAACTATTGTAAGGGAGTTGCTACCAGCACTCGGGGAGTTCACAAGCATCCTAAGGATGTCAAATACACTGCTTACTACAGGCTAAGGTTGATACATTACTGCAAAAGTCAAAACCAAACCCACTGCCTTTGAATTGATTTTAACTCATACTCCATCTGGTTTCTGAGGTTAAACATCTTTTTGGAAGGAAAACACCTCATCTATCTCCCCAGAGTGGCTGGTGGGTTCAAACTGCCAACCTTTAGCTTAGCAGTCTAACACATAATGCACTATACCATCAGGGTTCCTATATCACTTCTTGAATACAAATTCACTGTCATTAAGTGGATTTCAACTCATATCTGACTTTTCATTAGATTTCTGATGCTGTAAATCTTGACAGGAGGAAACTGTCTGTTTTTATCCTGAGAAGCTACTCTCAGCATCACTACTGTTGCTGTTGTTAAGTGCTGTCAAGTCAAGTACGACTCACAGCAACCCTATGAACAAAAGATCTGAACCCTGTCCCATAACTATCATCATTTCTCTAATGTTCATAGAGTTTCCAAAGACCTGTTGTTTAAGAAGTAGATGTCAATCCTATTTCCAAGCACGCCTTAACCTGGGAGCTCTACCAAACCCTGTCCACCATGGGTAACCATTCTCGCATTTGACACACAGAGTGGCACAGTATTCAGTATCACAGCAACCCCTCCGTTTTCTCAGTACAGCAAACTGACAGATAAGTGCTATACCATGTAGAACAAAGTTCTTCCCAAATACAATTAACAGCAGGCCAAAGAGACACAGACCTGAGGGCCTCCTTGACTTTTAAATACAAAGGCCTGCCCCTCAGGTCCTGATTGACTCAAACAAGAGGCTTCCAATCCATAGCTGATTGTTAACTAAATCCAGGTGACCAATCAGATTACAGATTGTTAATAAAACAAAAAAATAACCCAATAGTTTATACCCAATTTTCAACTAAATCAAGAGAACCTACCTTCCAGAACCTAACTGCTTCACGCATGAGACTCAAGTTTTCATTAGGTTTGATAGGTGAGCTGAGCAATTCAGGCTCCCCCACCCCTTCTCTTTCTCTTTTAAGAATATGGAATGAGAAGTTTAAAGTAAACAACTCAGTCTATAGGAGAAAGTAATGGAAAGAGAAGTCATAGGAGCAACAAGGTAGGTCCTGAGAGGCAAATTTTGTATCAGGTTACTAACTTAAACACAGACTACCAGGCTGAGATATGTTGTTGTTAGGTGCCATTGATTTGACTTCTTCTTAAAGTGACACGATGAACAACAGATTGGAACTTTGCCTTTCCTGCGCTGTTGTTACAATCTCCACCATGCTCAAGCCTCTGGTTGCATCCACTGTGTCAACACATCTCCATATGGATCTTCTGTTTTCACTAATTCCCTACCTTTCTTAGCATGATGTCCAAGGATTGGCCCCTTCTGAAAAAATGTCCAAAGCATGTGAGACGATGTTTCACCATCCTTGTCTCTAAAACAAAAAACCATGGTTGAATATTTCTTTTTCAGCCCTAGTGGAGGAGGAAGGTTGAGTTCTAGCAATGACAGTATGAATTTTAATAGCAAACACCAGAGAGATGCATAAATAAGCAACTAAATCTTGTTAATGACTAACTCAGATCTGCTTCCAATATAGTCCATCACACTCCAACCCTTAGCTTCAATTAGTTGAGGCAATTTAAGTCAGTTTTTGCCTTTTGCAATAAAAATAGCTTAAAATTTAAATCCATAAAAATCTAAGATTTTTCTATTGCAAATAATGACTATACATTTATGTTCTCCAAAAGTATGTACTTTGTGATAGCAAAAATTTGTGGTGTGGGGCTAAGGTGATATGTAATACTTTCAAATTAATAATCTTGGATATTTTCTTGAAATTGAATATAAATCTCCCATACTTATTTCTATATAAGTAATTGTTTTTTAAAATCTCAGGGTATAGCACGCACACAGTCCCCCACTACCATAAATTATGTGGCCGAGTTTCCCGCATTTGGGGAAATAGCAGGGGTCAGCACACCTGGAGTGCAATGGGTGAGCCTCACCCTGGGAAAACCACCTTCCTGATCATGGTAGTTCCTTTGCCAGGTAAGCATATAAGTAATCTTATAGGACACCATAGAGTGGTTCATATTGCCACATCATGTAGTGGGGTTAAACTATCAAATTTTAGCCTAGCAGGCAATTGTTTAACCACCGCACCACCAGGACTTCTTTATCCTACATAATGCATTTCATTAAAAGTTTCCTCACACCAGATAATTTTGTGAAAGTGAAGATTGATTTCTAGGGAAAATATGTGCATGGCCTGGGTAAATACTGAAAGTGATAGGAGGAGACAAGCACACAAGACAGCATGGCTTTGATGTCCCGCGGAGGAGACCTAATATCTCTCTTTCTTCAAGAATAGCTGTTATTCCTCACTGGGAAGAATCCTCGGGTCCACTGGCTTTGTCTCTTCCTCTTGGCAGTTCCCTTTTCCCTAAATGTTTGTTTCTGCAGAACACAGACATACATAGTGCGATCAGAGTAGGAGAAAATTTCAGGGAATGGAGTCAAGTGGAATTTCAAATAATCCAAGTTCAAGTCACATAAGTCAAGGTATAAATACTGAAGATAGAATGATGAGTCTTTCATATAAACATATTTTATGCCAAGAATCTGCCATTTAGGATATAGAGAAAAGGGCCAAATATGCAGAGTGTCTTTGCTTCTATCCCACACAATACCTCTCTGCCAACCAGATGCCTAGTGGTCTTCATTACACTAGAACCATAGTTATTCAAACAGCAGGTATGCAAGACTGCTAGACTTAATATTTACAATTTTAAAGGGAAAAAAATGTGGCTCCTCTCCTCTCACAAAAGAATTGATGCCTTTGAGCTGCGGTGTTGGAGAAGAACACTGAACATATCGTGGACAGCCAAGAGAAAAACCAGATATGTCTTGGAGAGGGTGCAGCCAGAGTGCTCTTTTAAGGCAAGAATGATGAGGCTTCACCTCACATACTTGGGGCATGTTGCTAGGAGAGGCTATTCCATGGGGGGGTGGGTGGCATGAAGCTGGGAAGGGTGGAGGATTGGTGAAGGCAAGGAAGACCCTCAGCCAGGTGGATTGACACAGTGACTGCTGCAATGGGCTCTAATGTGTCAGGAAGTGTGAGAATGGCACAGGATACAACAGGGTTCAACTCTTTTGTTCATGGGGTTGCTATGAGTCGTACTCGACTCTATGACACCTAACAACATCAACTCCTCTCATCAATGAATCTAAAATAGGTGATAAGAGTCCTGCAAAAGGGAATTATTTAATCTCATCCAGAGGAACTTATCAAAGAAGGTTCTCTAAAGTGTGCTGTCTCTAACACTTCTTTTCTTATTCAAGCAACTTCTTTTTTGCCTATAGTCTTTAAAAATAATATTCAGCCAATTCAAATATCTTATAAATTGAATGTGTACATAACTGCTGAAGCAAATAAAATACCCTGCTTTGTTATTAGATGCCTTTGAGTTAGTTCTGTCTCATATCAACCAAATGTACACCATTATCTGATGCTGTGCCATTTTCACAATCTCTGCTGTACTTAAACCTACTGTCCCAGTCACTGTGTCAATCTACCTCCTCAAAGGTCTTCTTTTCTTTCACTGACCCTCTCATTTCCAAGCATCATATCCTTTTCTAGGGATAGACTACTCTTAATAACACATCCAAAGTTGTTACACTCTTGTTGTTAGGTGATGTCTAGTCCAGTATAACTCATAGAAACCAATATGAACCCTGTCCTATCTTGTGCCATTTTCATCTCTAAAAACTTGAACTTGTTGCTATAGTCACTGTATCAATTCATCTTGTTGCAGATCTTACCCTCTTTTGCTGATCCTCCACTTTTCTTTCCAAGAATCATGTCCTTTTACAAGGAATAGCATCTGCTAGGAACAAACTCAACGCATGTGAGACAAAGTTTCACCATCCTTGCCTCTAAGGAGCAATTTGGCTGTACTTTTCCAAAGGCATATTTGTTTGTTTTTCTGGCAGTCCATGAGATATTCAGTGCTCTTCTCCAACATCACAATTCAAAGGCATTGATTCTACTTCTTTCATTCTTAGTCATTGTCCACCTCTCAGATGCATACAAGTGATTGGAAAGACCATTACTTCAATCAGATGCATCTTAGTCTTCAAACATCATTGCTCCTCAGTAATTTGGAGATGTCTCTGACAGCAGACTTGCCCAGTGCAATAATAAGTCTCCTGAGCTCCTGACTGCTGGTAATCAAGGGTGTTGATTTTGGATCCAAGTAAGATGAAATTGTTGACAATTTCAGTCTTTTCTCTCTGTATCATGATTCTGCTTATCGGTCCAACGGTGAGAATTTTTTTTATTCTTGGTATTGAGATTCAATCCATACTGAAATCTTTGATCTTATGCAGCAAGTAAGATTGTGTCATCTGCATAATGCTGGTTGTCGATGAGTCTTCCTCCAACCCTGATGTCATATTTTTCTTGATAGAGTCAAACTTCTGGAATGATTTGCTCAGCCTATAGATTGAATAGGAATGGAGAAAGGATACAACCTTGACACACATCTTTCCTGATTTTAAACTATTCTGTGTTCCCTTGCTTTATTTGGACAATAGCTTCTTGGTCTAAATATAGGCTTCATATGAGCAGCTGTGGTGGCCGAGTGGTAAGAAACTGCACTGCAATCCCAAAGGCATGCTGTTCAAATCCACCAACTTCTCTGCAGGAGAAGGATGGCAATCTCCTATTTAACTGTGTCTGAAAATCCACTGGGAGGTCAGCTATGGGTCAGTTGTGACCCAATAGTACTCAACAATATTTAACAACATAATTAAGTGTTCTCAATGTCATTCTTCTCAATGTTAGCCATAGATTGTTATGATCCATACAGTCAAATGCCTTTGCATAGTCAAGAAATACAAATAAACATTCTTTTGGTATTCTCTACTTTCTTTCAGTCAGGATCCATCTGACATCAGCAATGGTAACCTGGGAGCCATAGTGTGGTGTGAAAGGTTAACATTCAAAATGTCTTTCCTAGCCAATGATTAATTGTTTATTTTGTGTTGAAGGTTATTAATATTGTATTAGGGAGAGAGAATTAAGGTGTGATACAAGCCCCACTGTGCTAGATGATATATAAGCTCATTGGACCTCAATGCTGGTTCTTTCTTTTTGGGATGCTTACTTTCCAGCTACACTGCAACTGATAGTCTATAATTCTCAACAATCTCTGGAAAACTGGCCTGAATACCAACAGTTATATGAGTCATTCCTCTGACAGGCCTGAGTCTGTGAGAGACTTTCCAGCCAACCACTGAACCCAAGGGACATAGAGGAACAAGAGAGGGAACTGAATAAAGGAGTGATTATTAATGTAGAAAATCATGGAGTTACACAGAAAATCAAATATTTGGGACACTGTTGACTCCATATTTATTTTAACTAGTCTGCTACTAATCTTTGTTGTTGTTATATGTTATTGAGTCACCTGTGATTTATAACAACCCTATGTACACTAACTCTGAAACCTGCCATAACCTGAGCCAATTTCGTAGTCTTCAACAGACCTAATCCCTTTTTCCTAGTCACTGAATCAATCCATCTCATCCTGGGTCTTCCTCAGCTGTGCTGTCCCTTCACCCTTCCAAGCATGAGGTCCCTCTCCAAAGACTGGTTTCTCCTGGCCACATTGCCCAAAATATGAGATGGAGCCTAAAAATCTTTGCCTCCAGGGAACAGCCTGGTTTCATTCTCTCCAGGACAGACCTGTTTGTTCTCCTGGAAGTCCACAGTATGTTCAATATTCTACTCCTGTACCAAAACTCAAAGGCATTGATTCTTCTTTTATCTTCTTTAGTTATATTATTGTCCAGCTTTCACATGCATAGCAAGTAATTGCAAGGACCATACCATGAATCAGGCACACCTTAGTCTCCAGACTGATACTGTTCTTTTCAGTATTCTAAAGAGGTCCCTTAAATAAAACTTTCCATGTGCAATTCATCTTTCAGTTCCCTGACTGTTGGTGCCAAGAGTGTTGATTATGGAACCAAGCAAGCTAAAGTTATCAACAATCTCAATTTCTTCTCCATCTATAATGAAGCTACTAGTTGGCCTAGTGGTGAGAATCTTTGTTTTCTTCATATTGAGCTTCAAACTCTACTGAAGACTGAAGTCCTTGACCTTCTAAGACAAAGTCCTCACATCCTCTTGAGTTTTAGCAAGCAAGGTTTTGCCACCTGCATGAGTCTTCATCTAAATCTGATGCCACATTCTATAGAGTCCAGCCTCCTGAATGATCTGCATATAGACTGAAAAAGTGTGGAGATAAGATGCACCCCCTAACATACACCTTTCCTCATCCTGAACCAGTGTTTCCCTTCTCTGTTCTGACTACCCCTTCCTGGTCCAAGTATAGGTTTCCCATAATTACAATTAATGTTCTGGAATCCCCATTCTTCTCAAAGTTAGCCACCATTTGTTGTGATCCACACAGTCAAATACCTTTCCATAATCAATGAAACACAGATAGACATTCCTCTGGTACTTTCTGCTTTTAGCCAAGATCCATCTAAAGGTGGCTATTCTGTCTCTAGTGCTATGGCCTTTTCTAAACCCAGCCTGCACATCTGGCAGTTCTCTCATGAGGTACTGTTCCAGTTGTTTCTGGATTATCTTGCTTGCGTGTGATGTTAGTGACGTTGTTCGATAATTTTCACACTTTGTTGGCTCACTTTTTTTTGGAGTGGGAATAACAATTTATGAATACACATAGTGTCTTCCACACCCAGCTTGAACTTCTGGCAGTTCTCTCTCAATGTATTGTTCTAGCCATTTTTGGATAAACATCATCAATATTTGCTTGCATGTGATGCTAATGATATTGTTAAATAATTTCCACATTCTGTTGAATCACCTCTCTTGGGAATGGGAACAAATACGGAACAAATACATATCTCTTTGGTCAGTTGGCTAAGCAACTGTCTTCCAAATTTTCTTACATAGACTGGTGAGTGAGTTCAGGGCTGCACCATCAGTAGAGAAATATCAATTGGTATCCCATTGATTCTTAGGGTCTTATTTTTTGCCAGTGGCTTTAGTGCAGCTTAAATGTCTTCCTTCTTTACTATTGGCTCTTGTTCATATGACACTCTCTGAAATGTTTTGGTGTCAATAAATTCTTTTGGTATAATGACTCTTTGTATTCTTTCCACCTTCTCCTGATGCTTCCATTCAAGATTTTGTCCAAAATATATCTCAGTATTGCAGATTGAGGTTTGAATTAGTGTTTCAAATTCTTTCAGCTTGAGAAGTGCCAAGAGTATGCATTCATTTTTATTCCCCACCTCCAGCTCTTGACACATTCCATTATAATACTTTGTTTTTTCGAGCTGTCCTTTGACATCTCCTGTTCAGTTCTTTTATTTCATCATCTCTTTCCTTTCTTTCAGCTTCTCACAGTTCTAATGCAATTTTCATAATTTCTTTTGCCATGCACTTTGGTTTTTCTTTCTCATCTGTCTTTGTATGACCTTTTGCTTTCTTCATGGATGATATTCTTGATGTCATCTCACAAACCTTATGGTCTTCAATTATTGGTGTTTAATAATTGAACCTGTTCTTAAGATAATTTCTAAATTCAGGTGGGATACACTCAAGATCATATTTTTATTCTTGTGGACTGGTTTTAATTTTCTTCAGCTTCAGTATAAACTTTCAATGAATACTTGGTTGTCTATCTTACAGTCAGCACCTGACCTGATTTTGACTGCTAATATTGAGCTTCTCCAATGATCCTTTCCACAGATGTAGTCAGTCTGATTCCAGTGCAATCCATCAGATGAAATCCATGTGTAAAGTTATATTTTTTATAAAAAGATATTTGTGATAAATAAGCCATTGAACATACATAATTCAGTCATTCAATTTCTAGTCTAATACAAACTTTCCAACCACCATTCTTTCCTCATTTTTTCCAACTTTTGCATTCCATTCCCCAAGAATTATTAATACATCTTGATTGAATGTTTGATCAATTTCAAACTCTGAAAGTTGGGAGACAAACTCAATTTACTCCTCTTTGGCTTCAGCTGTTGGTATATACATTTAAGCAGTAGTCATATTAATGTCTTCCTTGTATGTGTATGGATAGTGTGCTATAATTCACAATATTGTACTTTAGGATAAATCTTGAAACTGTCTTTTTAACTATGAATGTGGTTTTTCATATCTGGCATAATAAATCATATGACTGTCTGATTCAAAGGGGCCCATATCAATCCATCTCAGTTGCCTAGAATGCTGATGCCCAGAATATTGATCTTTATGCATTCCATTTTATTTTCATAATTTCCAGTTCTCCTACATTCGTATTTCATACATACCAAGTTGCAATTATAAACGGATTTTTACCGCTGTTTCTCCTCATTTTGAGTGACTTCCCATTTAGGCTCTACCTCTAAGACTATAGCATCCCATACTCCTCTATTGTTTATAGGGTTTTTAGAGGACTGTTATTTCAGAAATGAATGACGAATCCTGCTTTCTAATCTGCTTTAATCTGGGAGCTCTGCTGAAACATGCCCATCATACCTTCCATTATCACAGCAACCTACAACTTATCCCAGTATAGCAACCTGACAGAAAAGTACTGTATGTGAAATGAAGTCTCACTACCTTTTCTTTTTATTAGCACTCTGAGTGCATTTCTTTCAAGTCAGATTTTGTTCTTTTGGCATTTCATAGTACATTCAGTATTCTTCAACAATACAATTATGCAAAGGCATCAGTTGGTTTTTTGTCTTCCTTATTCATTATCCAACTTTCTTATTTATGTCAATATATATTCACTGTCAACGGAATCATTTCCAAATGATAGCAACCCTCCATTGGATTTACAAGGCAGTTTGAGCTGTGGTGCTGGAGAAGAGTATGGACTGCTAGGAAAACAAACAGATTTGTCCTGGAAAGGGTTAAATTGGGTGGCTCCTTGGAGGCAAGGATTCTGAGGCTCTGTCTAACATACTTTGG
>NW_006399804.1:5036996-5038164 GCF_000299155.1 Elephantulus edwardii | reverse complement strand
GGCACATGACAACAACAACAATCAAATTGCAAAGGATAAAAAAACAAATTATAAATGATAAACGAACTAGAAATTGTATTTCAATATTTTCTTGTGCTTGGCTAATTTAGTGTTTGATGTTTGTTCAATATTTGAGAACAAAAGACACATGAATTTCACACTTATGTCAGCACTTTTAAAAAAATTCACTTTTCATTTTAAATTGTGAAGTTAAAACTCAGTTATTGATGATCATTTAATTTGCTTGAAATTAGTCTTAAAACTGCAAAATATTATTTTCACCATGACATCTTCAATTAATTGCAATCAGTTTGATAACAAAGAAAAAAGTTGAGCCTGGTTTGTAGTTGAAACAACTGAACCATTGCATAATAGTTTGACTATCTTAACAATTAATTTTGAATTGACAAATATTCTAATTTCCACACAATGTAGACACCAGTCATTAACATAATCAATAGTGGGGAAGGGGACCCTCAAATCAACCACATAATGAGTTAGAAGGCAAATATCTAGTCACAATACTTATTAGTAAAGCTAAAATTCAGCAATTTTCTGTTTAATTTATGTAGACATATTATCTAATTGTTAAATACAAACCAAAATTAGTGGGCTGCCAAAAAGCCTTAAACATATGTCTTAGAAAAAGTGAAGACAGAGTACTCTTTGGAGGCAAGGACAGTGAAACTTTGTCTCACATAATTTTTGGTATGTTGTTAGGATAGGCTGTTCCTTGGAGAGGGATATCATGCTTGGAAAGGCAAGAGGATCAGAAAAAAAGAGGGAACCCTCAACAAGATAGATTGATATAGTAACTGCAGCAAAGGGGCTTAAGTGTGTCAGAGATTATGAGGATGGCACAGGATAGAACAGAGTTCAAATCTGTTGTTCACTGTGAGTCACACTTGACTAGATGGCATTTAACAACAATTTTACCGACATGGCTTTAATGAGCTGGGGATTTTACCAAATTAAGTGTATACCTGAAATGTCTAATTTATCCCCCCTCCTCGCCATTTCACCTTGTACTGATAATTTAGAAAGAAATGGCATGTAGAATGACTAATGGCATATTATTTAGCTAATTTTGACCATCTAAAATGTGGAGTTTGTCTCTCTTGCTTAACAATTCCTTTTCAGCTCCTCAAATTATCTTCCCCACACTCAT
>NW_006399804.1:5031392-5036896 GCF_000299155.1 Elephantulus edwardii | reverse complement strand
CATATGATGTAATTGAATGTCATGACTTAAGTTAGTAGCCCCTTAGTCTTTAAAGTGACATCCTTGCTCTTTAGCACTTTAAGGAGATCCTTGACAGGAGATTTGCTTAATGCAATATGTCGTCTGATTTCTGACTGCCGTTACCATATGCATTGATTGTGATTCCAAGTAAAGCGAAGGCAATGATAACTTCAATCTTTTCTCTAGTTATTATGATATCATTTACTGGTCTAGTCATGAAGATTTTTTTCCCCTTAAGTTATAATCTAACTTGAAGGCTATGTATGACCTTTGACCTTCTTCATTTAAGAGTTTAAGGTCCTCTTCACTTTCAGCAAATTTGTGTCACCTACAGATGAAAGAGACTTTGAGCTATCCCTAATAGAGTTAACCTTCAGTAGACTTATTCCAATGCTAGGAAGATGAGAGAAGTGTATTAGATATTGTGGTCAAAGTGAAATTTATGGAAAAAGTAAGTATGAGAATAAACCAGTTGCTGGAGCTAACAGTCTAGCAGGAAGGAGAAAAGTGCATATGCAAGACCATGAATTCAGAGATTGGCATATTCATGTGATTGAAATGAAGCCATGCAGACTAGAATGGAAAACGGTGGTAGAGGAGCTTGGGAAAGTATAGAGAAATCAGATGGATTTGGGACTTAAATACCATAGTAATATGTTTATGTTTTATTTTAAGTGGAAGGAAAAGTCATTGAGGTGTTTATCGTTGTTTTTGCTAGGTGCCTCCAAGCCAAGTATAACTCATAGCGACCTTGTAAACAACAGATCTGAACCCTGCCCATCCTGTGCTAGCTTCCTAATTTCTAAAGTACGTGAGCCCACTGCTGCATTCACTATATCAATCCATCCCATTAAGGGTCTTCCTCTTTTTCATCAACCCTTTATTTTTTCAAACACAATATCCCTCTCCAAGGAACAGCCACTCCTAGAAACATGCCCAAAGTATGTGAGACGAAGCATTTCATCTTTGCCTCCAAGGAGCACTCTAGCTGCACTATCTCCAAGATGTATATATTTGCTCTTCTGGTAATCCATGGAATAATGAATGGTGGAATAAAAATTGATTCTTTAAACTGTCATTTTGGAGAAGAGTACTGAATATCCCTTGGACTGTTTGTGCAGTAGTGCATCATAATTTGTTTTGTTTTCAAATATCTATATTTTATGTTTTTCAAATTTGTATTTAATGCAAATTTCTGACACAGTCAAATTATTTTATAGTGATACAAGTTAGGATATTGTTTACTTGGGAGAGCGAATACCTTGGAAGAAATCTAGTGGATGTCTAAGATTATGCTACCTTTTTAATTTAATCTGTGTGTGTGTGTGTGTGTGTGTGTGTGTGTGTGTACCATGAAATTGGATCTGACTGGTACAGGAGGAGATTATCCTTCCTTTTCCAGCAGAGAATCTGGTGGATTCAAACCGTGTGCCTCTGGGATTGTAGTGCAGCTTTTGCCATTAGGCCACCACAGCTCCCTTGCCTTTCTATTTCTTGATCTATGTCCTGATCGGCTGCATCTCACATTATGTATGTTCACATTGCTGTTGTATACCGTAGAGTCAGAACTGACCCATAGCTGACCCTCCAATGGGTTTTCAGAGACAGTTAATTTATAGGAGGAGATTGCCTGTCCTTCTCTCGTGGAATAGCTAGTGACCTTGAATGGTGGGTCTTTGAGATTACAGCACAGCTTCTTACCACTAGGCCAGCTTCTGCAAAATTTATGGAATAGATTTTACTTACAAAAAATTATGACTTGGTGTAAAAATAAATTTCAGGAACAAAATGGAAGAGAAATTAATTAAAAAGCTGTAATGGTTCATAGGAAAACACATGGTAACTTTAATATGTTAATAGTCTTGATATAGAAAAATAGACAGGATATTCTGAGGAATTAAATTGATTGAACTTGGTAATGGCTTAGACATGGGTATTTTAGGGAGTTCTGGTGGTCTAGTTATTGTGTCCATAGCACTTTAAAGAACACTTCACTATTGGTCAAGAACATATTCTTGCATTTCTGTAAAATATATTTAGTTTACTTTTCAATGTGACTTTTGCTAGTAATTGTTTGACTTTGCTATGTAGTTGGGTGGAAATATGCAAATGAGGTGTGATAGCATATCCACAAAGGGACTGGCTGGTGTTGCCACTGAATTGAGCAAGCCAGCAGGGAGAGGCAGACAGATCTTCTGCTGCCATTGAACAAGAAGCAAGGCAATGTAGGCCATGCTTCTTGCTCCAGCTATACGTATGGAAGCAATACCTCTAGCTGAATGAACTGGAAACCTGTTGTGAGATGAGACTTGGGGTAGGGAAGGAGAGTTAATATTGGCAGAACTGAGAACTTTGTTGGACTTTTGAGGGTGGGAAGCCAGTATTGGTAGGATTGAGAATTCAGGAATACTGGCCTGAAGCCATGAGGCTCAAGTCTAAAGTGTCTGCATGCACATTTCCGGAGCTGTCTTGACTGTATTCTGTTATTAATATGTATTAGAATCTTTTGACCTCCCCAAGAGGGTTCTGTGTGGTCTGTGAGCTATGGCATTGGATTTTGGACCCAGATAAGCAATACAATTTGTGTTGAGATGAGTAAAAAGAGATATGGGAACATGCCGGATCTTTTTTACTTCATGGGAATTGGTTTGGTATTATTGATGCTGTACTGAAAAATGCTGTGTGATTTCCCTTTTGTGAAATTGATAAAGGTCAGACATGGCCATTCCCACATGGCTTTTGTTCTTTTCAACATTTAATAATATACTATTTATAAGGAATAAATGAAATAACATCACATTTTAGAAAAAGTAGATTTTCTTCTTTTACCCAGGTAGGTCTTTATTGTACCTTTCCTTGAGTTATTTATAACTGGATATATATAAAAATATCAAAGAAAATAATCTCTCTCTCTCTCTCTCTCACACACACACACACACACACACACACACACAGCTTTTTATTGTGATTTGAGTGACATCTGATAGAGTAGATTGATCAATCATTCATATACATTTTATTTTATGCCATTGACTATAATCTCCATATGTACTCTTCCCACTTTGTCCTTGTGATTCTTGTTACCATTCATTCTTTTCTTATACTATCTTTTCTGATTTCAAAGTTTTAGTCCTGGACACACACTGTATTTTTAATATTGTGTGGTTGATTCTGCTGTCATGGACCTCTCCAGGGTTCTAAAGAGCAACAGTATCAGTTTAAATACAAAGGTGCGCCTAATCCAGGCCATGGTATTCTCAATGACTTGTTATGCTTCAGAGAGTTGGACAATGACTAAGAATGACATGAGAAGAATAGATGCCTTCAGTTATGGTGCTGGAAAAGAATTTTAACATACCATGGACTGCATAGAAAACAAATAGGTCTGTCTTGGAAAGGATGAAACCAGGCTAGGATTTTGGAGCTCTATGTTACTTACTTTGGGCATGTGCCCAGTAGAGATCATTTCTTAAAGAAGGACATCGTGCTCAGAAGGGTGGACAGACAGCACAGGAGAGGGAGACCTGAACGAGATGGATCGATACAGTAACTGGGGAGATGGGACTTTGTGGGTCTGCGTTAGTGAGACTGGCTCAGGATAGGGAAGGGTTCAGAGCTGCTGTACATAGGGTCGCTATACATCGCAGGTGACTCAATGGTACATAAAAACAATACCATACTATGACAGGTTTGGAAGCAGGAGTGGAATCCACTTCCTAAATAACATGTCTCTGGAACTCTATGAACTTTGATAAATGTTGATCATTGTAGAGGGGCTTCAGGCCTTTTGTTCACAGGGTCGCCATGAATCATGCTTGACTCAAAGGCAATCAACAACAACAACAACAACAGTTGATTACTCTAAGGAGTAGGTATCTCTCCGGTATACTGTTCACCATAAAGGACTGTCCATTGTTTGGCTGAGAGTTGAGTTACAGGGGTGAATCAGTTCTAGGTTCAAAGTGTAACTAAGGCTACAGTCTTGGCAATTCCACCAGACTCTGTAAGACCAATAAACCTGGCCATTTTTAGAATTTTTAGGAATCATTTTTACAATTTTTAGTGTTGCTCCACATTTATCTCTCACTTCTTACAGGATTAAATATTGTAAGCCCTTTCAGAGTAATCAGCTGTGTTGGCTGGCCACCATCTAGCTCAAACCAAATTATCTTGAAAGTGTAATACTCATGAATAAAGTCCTGTCACAAATTTATGTCAGAGTCCTGTAGAAAAGTAACTGGATATTGGTGAAAATTGAGAAAATGGTATTTCTGAAAATATGATAAGTTAAAATACCAACATTCATATTTCTGTACAGAGTATAGCCTGACTT
Organism: Elephantulus edwardii; assembly: GCF_000299155.1. Taxonomy (NCBI): domain Eukaryota; kingdom Metazoa; phylum Chordata; class Mammalia; order Macroscelidea; family Macroscelididae; genus Elephantulus; species Elephantulus edwardii. The sequence goes on along the minus strand of NW_006399804.1, from coordinate 5,032,542 downwards.
TGGTACTTTCTCTACAGCTTTACTGGTAGAAATGTTTCACAGATGTCCTGGAATTTAACAAAAGCTGCTACAGGGATCCAATGCCGGTGGCCCAGATTAGGTGATTCAATCCCAATAAAGATAGAATTGACATTTTAAGTGTGAAGGCAAAGGCAAAGTCAGATGGTGAGGCCTTCTTCAAGGTCTTCAAATTTTTGTATTCCACCTCTTAGAGGTCTAGTTCTAAGAACACAAGCAGAGTGGTTGTTATTGAGTCAACTCCAATTCACAGCAGCTTTATATATTACAGGACAAAACTTGGGCCAATCCTGTGTCACCCTCACAATCACCCACATGTTCAAGTCCATCATTGCTATGACTCTAAGGTTAACAACAACTAGCACAACTACGAAATATTGTAAAGGCAATATCTTTCCTGGCCTGTTCTGATAGGACACAAGATATTCGTTTGCAAGTCCCTGATGCCAATCATAGATCAAAGTGAAACAGATGGTAAGTTCCTGTTCTTACTGAAAGGCAGGTGGTCAGCTGGTCAGGCCACTGGAAGAAATAGTGTTGACTTCTTGCTTAGTCACTGTGCTCTCTTAACATTCACTATGATCATAGCTCTTTCAAAAAAATAGGTAAAGATTTTAAAAGTATGTTTAAAATTCAGAGATCAGTTTATTTGCCAACACAAAGTTAGGAATACTGTATAAAAAAACCTAGTCTGCAATAAAAAAAATAAGAAACCAGAATCAAATCAAATGGAATAAGAGAAATTCACAGGCTATTACAAGGGTGCTTAGGAAGCTCAGAGTCCTTCAGTATTTAAACATAGCTGAGAATATATCGCTCTTCTGCACAAATCAGTTTCCAAAGTCAACACTATATTACACTATGTCACCAAGTTTCTTTTACTAATATTATGAAATTCACCATGAAAAAATAGTTTCAGCCGCTTGAATTTAAAGAACTTAATTATAGAAATATATGTGCCTGATACAGGCCATGGTCTTTGTAATCACTTGTTATGCATCAGAGAGCTGGACAACGACTAGGGAGGATAGAAGGAGACTTGACGCCTTTGAGCTGTGGTGCTGGAGAAGAGTATTGAATGTACCATGGACTGCCAAGAAAACAAACAGATTCATCCTAGAGAGGGTTAAAC